>NC_041392.1:448976256-449063226 GCF_002162155.2 Triticum dicoccoides | reverse complement strand
ACAGACACTCACCTTGCTTCACAGGCTTTGGGCCTTTTCCAAAACGCGATAGCTTCACAGGCTCTGGGCCTTTTCCAAAATGCGATAGCTTCACAGGCACTCGCCTTGCTTCACAGGCTCTGGGCCTTTTCCAAAACGCGATAGCTTCACAGGCACTCACCTTGCTTCACAGGCTCTGGGCCTTTTTAGGGGTAGAACCTCCAGAGGTGCTGGATGTTCCATGCATTCTGAACCGGCACTCCCTCCTGAGTCTCCAAGCGCGCGGAGCCGGGCCTAGAAACATGAACAACCTTGAACGGGCCCTCCCACAAGGGAGAGAGCTTGTGCAGTCCCTCCCTGGAGAGAACCCGCCTGAGCACGAGGTCTCCTACCTCGAGAGTCCTGGGGCGGATGTTGCGGCAGTGATATCGCCGCAGCGCCTGTTGGTACCTCGCCGCTCGCAGCGCGGCTTCTCGGCAACGCTCCTCCCCCAGCACGAGGTCCATCCCCCGCATGGCGTCCTGCTGCGCCTCGTCGAACGCCAGGACCCGCGCAGAGCGACGTCTCACCTCGTGAGGGAGGACCGCTTCCGCTCCGTAGACCAGGAAGAACGGGGTCTCTCCAGTCGGCTTGGTCGCAGTGGTGCGGATGGACCACAGCACAGACTGAAGCTCGTCGTACCAACCTCTGCCGCAGGCCTCCAGCTTCTTCTTGAACGTCCTGGTCTTGAGGCCCCTCAGGACCTCCGCGTTTGCCCGCTCGACCTGGCCGTTGCTTCGGGGGTGCGCCACTGAAGTGTAGCATACCTGTGTTCCAAGGTTAGCACACTATGTTTTGAACAGGTTACTGGTGAACTGCGAACCGTTGTCCGTGATGATGCGATTCGGCACCCCGAACCGGCTCACGATGCCCTTGATGAACTTGACCGCAGAACCCGCAGGAATGGTGCGGACAGCCTCTACTTCAGCCCACTTGGTGAACTTGTCCACGGCAACGTAAAGGTAGCGGTAGCCCCCTGGCGCCCGAGGAAACGGGCCCAAGATGTCCAGCCCCCAGACTGCGAATGGCCACGAGAGGGGGATAGTCTGTAAGCCCCCTACTGGCTGATGGATCTACTTGGCATGGAACTGGCAGGCTTCACAAGCTTTCACCAGTTCCACGGCGTCATTGAGCGCGGTGGGCCAATAGAAACCACTGCGGAACGCCTTGCCGACGAGGGTCCGTGATGATGAATGATGTCCGCAGTCTCCGCCGTGTATATCTTCTACTAGTTCCTTCCCTTGCTCCCTGGAGATGCAGCGCAGGGATACATCATTTGGTCGCTTCCGGTAGAGCTCTCCATCTTTGATGCAGTATGCCATGGCCTGGCGTGCCACTCACTCTGCTTCCTCCTCTTTCTCCGGCAGGGTCCCTTGCGTTAAGTAGCTCCGAAGCTCCGTGATCCAACATCCCTCCCGAGGTTCCATCATCAGGAGCAGGCGTGCTCCCGAGGCCGAGCCACAGGCCGGAGCTCCTGAGGCAGGCGGCTGGGGGAGCTCCTCCCGGGGCTGAGCCGTGTTTGATAATGACGGCAGGGCTGAAGGCTTGAAGAGCTACTCCTCGAAAACGCCAGGCTCCTGAGGTAACCGCCTGGACGCGCGTTTGGCGATGTCATCGGCTTCATGATTGGTGCCACGGGGCACATGCTGCAACTCCAACCCCCAGAACTGCTTCCCCATCCTGCGGACCTCCGCAAGGTAGGCTTCCATGTGCTCATCCTTCGGCTCGTACACCTTGTTGGAGAAGTTGACAAGAAGCTGCGAATCGCCCTTGATGGTGAGGCATTTCACCCCCAGGGCAGCCGCGGCCTTCAAGCCCGTTATTAGACCTTCATACTCCGCTATGTTGTTGGAGACCTTTTCACCTTGCTGGAAATAGAGCTGCACAGCGTAATAGAGCTTGTCCTGAGTGGGCGATATAAGCACCGCCCCAGCCCCAGCGCCGTGCCTGGAGAACGCCCCATCGAAGTACATGACCCAGCCTTCTGGCGCCTCGCTTCCCGGGGACAGGGACTGATCCTCGTCGGCCTTGAGGCCTGGCGCCTCCATCCATTCTGCCACAAAATCCGCCAACGCCGCTCCATTGGTGACTCTGGTTGTGCTGAATTCGAGCTGAAACGCTTGCAGCTCTATGTTCCACTCGGCAACCCTTCCAGCTAAATTGGGGCTCCTGAGCACTCTCTCCAGGGGGTATGACGAGACGACCTTGATAGGGTGACCCTGAAAATAGTGCTGCAGCTTGCGCGAGTCCACCAGCAGCACGAGGAGGAGTTTCTTAGGCATGGGGTACCGTGCCCTTGCATCCCGCAACACCGTGCTGACGAAATACACTGGGTGCTCAACGAGGTGGAGTGCGTCAGTGCTGGTGGCTCCCTTCGGAGACCTTGGCGCCTCTTGAGGCAATGAGGACTCCTGAGACTGGCCATCTGGGAGTGGGGCCTCTTCTGCTTCCAGTGCGCCCCTCTGCAGCGGCTGATCCTCCTCAGCCGCTGTAGCGGTTTCTGTGGGCCTTCCCCGTTCTTGTTCCACCTCGTCCCGGGCCGCTGCTACGGTTTTGATTCGACGCTCCTCTCTGACTGCCACCAAGGCTGCGCTGGCGGAGTAGGGAGTGGCGGCGAGGTAATGCACCAGGGGCTCTTGAGGGCGTGGAGCCACCATGACCGGTGGACTGGTCAGGTATCTCTTGAGATCCTGGAACGCCTTGTCGGCCTCTTCAGTCCACTCGAAGGGCCCATTTTTCTTCATTAGCTGGAAGAAAGGCAGCGCTCGCTCCCCCAACTTGGAGATGAAGCGCCCTAGCGCGGTCACGCGCCCCGTGAGCTTCTGCATTTCTCTGAGGGTCTTTGGCGGGCTCATGTCTTCCACTGCCTTGACCTTCTCCGGGTTAGCCTCGATGCCTCGGTGGGACACGAGGAAACCCAAGAGCTTGCTCGAGGGGACTCCGAACACACACTTCTCTGGGTTGAGCCGTAGGTTCACTGCGTTGAGGCTCGCGAAGGTTTCCTCCAGGTCTTGTATCAAGGTCCTGGCCTCCCGAGATTTTACCATGATGTCATCGATGTAAGCTTCGACATTCTTCCCGAGCTGCGAGCCCAGGGTGATGTGCATCAGCCGCTGAAAGGTCGCCCCTGCGTTACGCAGCCCGAATGGCATGCATGTGTAGCAGTACACCCCACACGGGGTTAGGAAGGCTGTCTTCTCGACGTCTTCTACTGCCATCTTGATCTAGTGATACCCAGAGAAGGCATCCAGGAAGCATAACAGGTCGCATTCCGCAGTGGAATCGATGATCTGGTCGATGCAGGGGAGCGGGAACGGATCTTGCGGGCACGCTTTGTTGAGGTTGGTGAAGTCGACACACATGCGCTCCTTCCCTCCCTTCTTTGGCACAACGACAGGGTTGGCCAACCAATCTGGGTATCGGACCTCACGAATGACCCCAGCGGCCTCTAATTTGTGGGTCTCTTGGACGATGAAGGCCTGCTTTTCTGTGGACTGCCGCCTGGCCTTCTGCTTCACAGGGCGCATGTTGGGGCACACGTTGAGGTGATGCTCAATTACACTCCTGGGGATCCCTGCCAACTGGTCTAGCTCCCAAGCGAACACCTTCTTGTTTGCGCGCAGGAACCCGACCAGGGCCTCTTCCTGCTCGGGTTTGAGGTGGGCGCCTATGGTGAAAGTGGCGTTGGAGGACCCGTCCTCATCGACGGGTATCTGCTTGGTTTCTACCTTGTCTTGGGTGAACAACTGCTTCTTCTTGGCGGGCGCAACTCCCTTGAGCTCGGGGGCCTCCAAGTTGGCGGGCTGTGCCGACGCCGCTGTCTTGAAGACGAGCTTGAGCACCCGTAGAGCGTCCCCGGTGTCCCCGTGCACGGTGAGGACACCGCTGCTCCCGGGCATCTTCATGAGGTTGTACGCCGGGTGCGTCACTGCCATGAACTGAGCTAGCGCTGGGTAGCCAAGGATGGCGTTGTAGGGGAGACCGACGGGGGCGATGTCGAAGTCGACCAGCTCCGTGCGGAAGTTGTCGTAGGTGCCGAAGGTTACTGGGAGCCGGATCTGTCCCAAGGAGCTGGACGATCCGCCCCCAATGCCTGAGAAGGGCCGGCTGGGTCGCAGCCGTTCTTGGGGTATGCAGAGGAGATTGAAGGCCTCGACCGAGAGCATGCTGAGGCCCGCGCCGCCATCAATGAGGGTTCTGGTGACGGCCACCTGGCAGATGGTGGGGGTGCACAGCGTGGGGAGCGCACCCGAGCAGGCCGAGTTGGAGGGGTGGTCCTCCGAGCTGAAGGTCAGGCCGGTCTCGGGCGCCGCCCGATCCAGGGGAGCCCCCTGCCACGTGGAAGCGGCGCTGACCCGGCGGATGAACGGTTGACGTGGTGACTTGTGGGTGGCGCCTGCGAGCCGCCCAAGAGGGCCGCGACGACCGGGGGTGTTGACGCAGCGCGATAGACGGGGGAGAGGTTGCGGGGCTCCATGGGCGCGCGGAGCGCGCGGGGCGAAGAACCAGCTGGGGTGAGCGTGGGAATTGCGGTGCGGCCGCCTTGCCGCACGGACAGATGCCGGGACGATGCTTGCTGCCCATCCCCCGCCGGGCCGGTGGCAGCGTTGGCGGCAGGTGACGGGGAACGGCGTGGATGCCCGCCGACAGGGGCCGTCTGGACGACGCGGGAAGCGAGTGCGGCCTGGCGCTCGACGCGGGCCCGGCGAGCGTCAGACATGGGCGTGGCGGTCGGAGGAGAATGGGGCGGTGGAAGACGAATTCCGGCGCACCCCCTACCTGGCGCGCCAAATGTCGGATTTCGGGTTCCGGCAGACCCTTGAGGTTCGAACACTGGGGTGCGCGCAGAGATTTCGCCTCCTACCTACCTGCACCCCTCCGCCATGCTAGGATCTAAACTAAGAAAAGAACAACACAAGAGACACAGGGTTTATACTGGTTCGGGCCACCGTTGTGGTGTAATACCCTACTCCAGTGTGTGGTGTGGTGGATTGCCTCTTGGGCTGATGATGATGAACAATACAAGGAAGAACAGCCTCGCGAGGGTCTGTTCTTGGCTAGGGCGATGAACTGCTCGGAGGAGTTCAGTCACCTTTCTCTCTTTCTCTCTCTCTCTCTTTTTCTTTCAACCGACCGAACCCCCTTGCTATGTGGGTGGCTGGTTCTCGGTCCTCGATACTCTATCCTCTCGATCCTCTATCCTCTCCATCCTCTATCCTCTCGGGGTGACTAGTCCTATTTATAGAGGCCCTGGTCCTCTCCCCAAATATTGAGCGGGAAGGGAGCCAACAATGGCGGGCTAATTTCAAGGGGGACAGCAAGTATCAGCTATCCTGACAAAAGCAGTCTTCGCCTGTGCAAAGCTCTGGTGATGACGCCGTCTTGGGCTCCACGGTGACCTCCATCTCGTAGTCCTCCTGGTCTTGGTCTCGTTGCACCGAAATGGCAGCCTTTGCCTGATGCATCGGTACTCCGCGGCTGCGCTTGCCCCCTTTGCACCAAAGAGGAAAGGAGGATGCTGTGCGGGCTGGCACCCGCCTGGCGCCCTGAGTCGTCATGGCTTGCGCCATGGGCACCTCGTGAGGTACCCCGCCTTGATCTCTCCGCCCCCTCATGAGCCAGCCTGATGAGGCCGTGCCTGAGGAAGCTCCGCGTCGTCCGCCCCGCGAGGCTTGGCCCCTCGCGAGGGTCTTGGGTTTGTGTTGGTGAAGATGGGCCGTGTTGGGCCCCCCCTTTGAGCCACGCCGCAGGCAGGCAAGTCTGGGGACCCCGTTCCCAGAACGCCGACAGGTGCAAAGGACTTTGTCGGAGCACCTGAGGACTTTGGAGGAGCTGCAGAGGACTTTTGAGGAGCTGAGGATTTGGGAGGAGCAGGAGCAGCATGAGGAATTGGCCTTGAGGGCTTTGAAGATTCTGGTTGTGAGGGCATTGTTGAGGAACTTGTCCTTGAGGGCACTGAAGGCGAAGCACTTGGCTTGTGCGCAGGCTTTTTTGACATGGCCTTCTTAGGCTTGACAGAGGCCTCAGCGGCAGCAACAGCTGCAGAGTCTTCGCTGAATTTCCTCACAACTTCTTTGGCTTGTCTAGCAAACTTGGCCTGGCGCTTGGCCCATTCATCAGGATAATCCTCACCATGCTTGAGGCTGGTGGGATCAGCTATTTGGCGAGGTGCCAATGGAGGTCTTGGGCATGGAGGATTGAGTGTGAATTTCTTCATGTATTTGGGAGTTACATATCTGTACTCCCTCCACTCTCTAGCCCATCTCCTCTCTATCCTCTGTATGCGCACCTTGCGCTGATTTTTGTCCTCTTTTCCAAACTTGGCCTCATCAGGAGTGCAGTAATCTTTGTATATGTCATCAGGGATTTCAAACGCTATGTTTACCTCAGGCCTCTTTCCTCCTTTCTGTGGCTTCTTACCATCAGCCATTTTCTTCAGTTGAGGAATTTGAACAATTGAATTCTCTGAGGAAGTATGCAACTTTTCTTTGAGGAACGCTGCAAATGAGTTAAGTTGATGAGAACCTAGTGATTCAGCAGCGGACATGAGTACCTGTGAACAGAGTATAGTTGCGAGGAATTTGGAGAGGTCTTATGCGTTCTCAGAAGGTTTTGTAAATAGAACAAGTTTGAGGAATTTGACCAGATGAGTCTTTAAGAATTTCACTAAGCGTTCTTTGTCTTAGGTTCCAGAGATGTGTAGATCAAAAATCCACACATTTGAGGAATCTTGAAGAAAAACATAGCTTAGAGAAACGAATCAAGAACAGATGATATGTGAGGTGTTTTAGTGTGTGAAGATATGAAGAAAAAACACATTTGAGGATTTTATAGAAATCATTTGAATCAACGAGGGCAGTAAAAGAAACTTTTAATTACCCCGGACGAAGAACACGGCGAACTAGAGTGTGGAGATGTGAAGTTCATCAGTGTGGATCTTCCACGCACTAACTTGGCGGAGGAAGACAGCTACGGCGGCGGCGGAGTGATGATTTCCGCGGCCGGTGCGAGTATGGCGGCAACGAGGTCGAGGCAGTGAAGCTCTTCCTCACTGGCGATGATGAAGTAGCGGTGGCTCTAGGGTTTGAGAAGCTTGAGCTGGAGAGAGGTCGAGCGGAGTAAAGGAAGTGAGGAAGGGGGAGGGGATATTTATAGCCACGGTGAAAAACCGTTCGCCCGAAGAATTTGGATGAACGTGCCCCTGACGCTTCTCATTCGCATGACATGTGTCACCCACGTACTGAGAAGTGGAGATCGTGTTAGATCGTGGGTGAATAGATAAGTATATCGTGGGATGCGGAACGGTTTGAGCGGCAAGGCGAAAATTTGGATAAGATAAGTTTTAACTTTCCGTTCGCAAATTCTTTAGCTAACAAGGATGCAGTGAAGATTTTGAACGAGTTTCAAATAGAACGCACATGAAGAATTTGTGAACAGATTGGGTTGAGTATAGCATAGAGGGGGAAGGGTCCGATCACATTCACTTAGCAGAAAAACCAATTTGAAGAAATAGCTATAAGTGAATGTTGTAGAGGACATAAACTCATATATATATATATATATATATATATATATATATATATATATATATATATATATATATATATATATATATATATATATATATATAAACAACGGAAATAGTGAAAACAATGCAAACTTGAAGAATTTGAACAACTGAGGAATTTCAACTTTTGGTGGTGGCGTGACCCACCGTATAAGAATTATGATTTCAGACACCGCATACAATTGTCGTAGGGTTCTGAGAATCAAATTCTTCGTTAATTTCTTCACACTTAGAGTGTTATTCTTCATTGATTGAAGAAAAACGTTTCTTCATGTATTGCACATCTAAGTCATCAATTTTGCACAAGTGTTAGGATGAGTGTCCTTTTTAGAGAACATTCGAAGATTCTAGGATATTTAGCTCACACCGCAACTTGCTAAATCTCTTCTCATCCAAGGGTTTTGTGAAGATATCGGCTAGCTGTTCTTCAGTCTTCACATGCTCAAAAAAATGTCGCCCTTCAACACATGATCATGAAGAAAATGATGACAAATCTGAATGTGCTTTGTCTTGGAGTGCTGAACTGGGTTGTGAGCAATCTTGATGGCACTCTCATTGTCACCGAAGAGAGGCACATTCTTCATGTTGACGACATAGTCCTTGAGAGTTTGCTTCATTGATAGCAATTGAGCACAGCAAGAGCCAGCGTCAATGTACTCAGCTTCAGCAATAGATAGTGATACACAGTTCTGCTTCTTCGAGGACCAACAGACCAAAGATCGTCCGAGGAAATGACATGTACCAGACGTTGACTTGCGGTCCACACGATCACCAGCATAGTCAGAGTCGGAATATCCAATGAGATCAAAAGTCGAGCCCTTGGGGTACCATAATCCAAGTATTGGTGTGTCAGCTAGATATCAAAGAATATGCTTCACAGCCTTATGGTGTGATTCCTTCGGTGTAGCTTGAAATCGGACACACATGCAAACACTAAGCATTATATCTGGCCTAGATGCACATAAGTACAATAAAGAACCAACCATGGAGTGGTATACCTTATGATCAAAGTCAATACCATTTTCATCAGTGCACAGATGGTCATTTGTGGGCATAGGAATTTTGACGCCTTTGCAATCTTGCATGCCGAATTTCCTCAGTACATCCTTGAGGTATTTCTCCTGAGATATGGATGTGCCATCGTGTTGTTGACGAATTTGAAGACCTAAGAAGTATTTCAACTCTCCCATCATAGACATTTGATATTCTTCACTCATCATATAGGCAAATTCATCACTATAACGTTGGTCAGTACAGCCAAAGATAATATCATCAACATATATTTGGCACACAACCAATTCACCATCATAAGATTTAGTGAAAAGAGTAGGGTCGAGTGAAGCGGGTTTGAAGCCTTTCTTCATGAGGAATTCCTTCAAAGTATCATACCACGCCCGAGGGGCCTGCTTGAGGCCATAGAGGGCCTTGTTGAGTCTGAAGACTTTGTCAGGATTCTTTGGATCTTCAAAACCTGGGGGTTGAGCAACATATACTTCTTACTCAAGCTTACCACTGAGGAATGCACTTTTCACTTCCATTTGATATAGAGTGATATCATGATGGTTAGCATAAGAAAGTAATATGCGAATAGCCTCAAGTCTAGCAACAGGTGCAAAAGTTTCATCGAAATCAATTCTTCAACCTGTGTGTAGCCTTGAGCTACAAGTTGTGCCTTATTCCTCACCACAAGGCCATTTTCATCTTGCTTGTTGCGATAGATCCATTTTGTGCCAATGATATTGTGCTTGCGAGGATCTGGACGTTTGACCAGTTCCCAGACATTGTTGAGCTCAAACTGATGTAATTCTTCTTGCATGGCCTGAATCCACTCAGGCTCCAGAAATGCTTCATCTACCTTAATGGGCTCTGTGATAGAGACAAAAGCATAGTGCCCACAAAAGTTAGATAAATGTGAAGCTTTTGAGCGTGTGAGACAACCTGGCGCTTTAATGTCATTGATGATCTTTTCAACTTGCACTTATTTTGCAACACGAGGATGAGCTGGTTGTCGCCGAGGAATTTCATCAGCATTTTCTTCAGCACCATTTTCTTCAATATTTTCTTCAGGTGCATTAGCTCGATGTTCTTCATATTCCGGAATGAATTCTTTAGCAGATTCTTCAGTAGGAATGACATCCTCAGTAGCCTTGAACTTGATAGTTTCCTTAGGTGCTGGTTCATCTATCATAGTAGGTAGGTGCTCTCTTTGCGAGCCATTAGTTTCATCGAACCGCACATCTACAGTTTCAACAACCTTGTGAAGAACGTTGTTGAAGACTCTATAGGTGTGCGAGTCTTTTCCGTAACCAAGCATAAAACCTTCATGTGCTTTCGGTGCAAATTTTGAGTTGTGATGAGGATCTCTAATCCAACGTTTAGCACCGAAGACTTTGAAATAACTTACATTGGGTTTCTTATCAGTGAGGAGTTCATAGGCATTCTTCTTGAAGAATTTGTGAAGATATACTCTGTTGATGATGTGGCACGCAGTATCAATTGCCTCAATCCAAAAATGATGAGGTGTTTTGTATTCATCAAGCATAGTGCGAGCCATCTCAGCAAGAGTCTTGTTCTTGTGCTCCACGACGCCGTTCTGCTGAGGAGTATAAGGAGCAGATAACTCATGAGTAATACCAAGTTCATCAAGATAGTCACCAAGACCAGAATTCTTGAACTCAGTTCCATTGTCACTTCTGATGTGCTTGATCTTCACACCAAAGTTGGTTGAAGCCCTCGAGGAAAATCGTTTGAAGACTTCCTGCACTTCATGTTTGTAAGTAACAATGTGTACCCATGTGTATCGAGAGTAATCATCAACAATAACAAAGCCATATTGAGATGCCTCATTTGAGACTGCAGAATAATGGTTAGGACCAAAGAGATCCATGTGAAGAAATTCAAATGGACGAGTAGTGGTCATGATAGTCTTTGCTGGATGCTTAGCCTTTGTCATCTTCCCAGCTTCACAAGCTCCGCATAAGTGATCCTTGAGGAATTTTACATTCTCGATGCCTATGACATGCTTCTTCTTCGCAAGCGTGTGCAAATTCCTCATGCCTGCATGACCAAGTCGTTGATGCCAGAGCCAGCCTTCTGAAGCTTTTGCAAGTAGGCACACGGCTGGTTGTGGTCCTGTAGAGAAATCAACAATATACAGGTCTCCTCTCCTAAAGCCTTCGAAGACTTTGGAATTGTCAGCTTCCATAACCACAACGCAACGGTACTTTCCAAAGACAACAACCATATCAAGATCGCAAAGCATTAAGACAGACATGAGGTTGTATCCTAAGGACTCGACAAGCATGACTTTGTCCATGTGTCGATCCTTTGTGATCGCAACCTTACCTAGACCCAATACCTGACTTTTGCCTTTGTCAGCAAAGATGATATGCTTCAGATGCAACGGAGATAATGGAGCATCCATCAATAGATTCTTGTCATCAGTCATGTGTTTTGTACATCCACTATCCAGGACCCACTCAGTGGCTTTGGGTTGATCATCATGCAGATGAATTAGTGCAACTCACGAACTCATATACTTCATCAGTGAAGAATATGACATCAATTCATCAGATCAGTTTCATCAAGCAATAGAACAGATAAAGCAGTATGAGGACGTGACAAATGAAAGTCCATTTCTTCATGGTTAGCCTGCGTCCTATCAGGCATATTCAGGTCTCCAGCAAATTCTTCAGACGATTACGTACGTCTGGAGACCTGACCCTACAGAAGAGATTAGTTCTTTTTCTTCACCACCCACATCTGAAGTGGTGGCAAAGAGTTCATCACTCTGCGAGCTCCATATGAGAAAGGTGGCGTAGAAGCCAGTCCATTTCGTTTCACATAAGAGGAGTTAGGATAAGCATATGAATAAGCAAAGAAATTCTTCGAGGACTTATGAATATGATGATTAGAAGAATAATGCTCATATTCATAGTCCTTAGCTCTTCTCTGCGAAACAGAGTTGTTAGCACGATGATATTCATGTGAGGACTTTGATCCTTTTGAGGAATTTGGTCCATATGAAGAATTTGATCTGGGGTTCCTATTCTTCATAGGTGGTGTCCTGAGGAAATTCACCTGAAGACTTTCAAGGCACCTTTTGGGAACCCAGATTTTCTTCATAGGGGGACTGTTCCTGCAGTTAGTGCCAATATATCTAGCAAATACTTCACCATTATGATTCTTGAACAGTTTATAGTTGGAGTCAAATGACTAATCAGAAGAATGAGGAGATTCACATGAAAAGCCAGATAGATTAGATGGATCAACTGGAGGTCCCTTTGTAGCAACCCATGAGGTTTTGGGGTACTGCTCAGGCTTCCAATTTGTACCATCAGCATTGAGTTTCCTGTCAAAGGCAATACCCTCTTTCCTAGGGTTCCTGTTGAGGATCTGCTTTTTAAGCACATCACAAAGAGTCTAATGCCCTTTGAGGCTTTTGTACATGCCTATCATGTACAATTCCTTCAGCCCTGCATCGTCAGTGATACTAGCAATGTCCTCACATGAGGAATTAGTGATAGCAAAGGCATGTGAAGAATTTGAAACATTAGCAGCATTTGAACATTCAGGTGAAGAATTAGCAGATTCACGTTCAATGCATTTCAAACATGGAGGAACAAATTCTTCTTGAGCAGCGCTGATTTGTTGAGCAAGTAATGAATCGCGCTCCTTTTAACGATCTTCATAACTCACTCTTTGCTTCTCAAGGTCTTGCTTTCTTTGAAGAAATTCATAAGAAAGCTTCTCATGATCAGATAAGAGAGTGTTATGTTGATCTTGAAGGGTGTCATACTTAGTATGAAGTCTCTGAAGGTTTTCAGTCAAGGCTTTAGTGCGATCCATTTCTTCACCCAACATATCATCACTTTTGTCTAGCATGTTTTGAACCTTTTCAAAATCCCTTTGTTGTTTTACAGCAATCTTAGCAAGTTTAGAATAGTTGGGCTTGAGGTTTTCATCAGATTCATTCTCACTTGATTCAATGGAGGTATATTTGAGTACCTTGGCACCCTTTGCCATGAAGCAATAGGTGGGAGCATAGTCATCATTGCCTTCATCAACCTTGTTGGTGAGGTCATTTTATTCAGTGTTGAAGATAGACTTGCCGACGAATGCAGTAGCGAGGGCTAGGTTTGCCACACCGGATTCGGACTCCTTAGATGCCTCCTCTTC
This sequence comes from Triticum dicoccoides, assembly GCF_002162155.2. Classification (NCBI taxonomy): domain Eukaryota; kingdom Viridiplantae; phylum Streptophyta; class Magnoliopsida; order Poales; family Poaceae; genus Triticum; species Triticum dicoccoides. Next base: position 449,050,463 of record NC_041392.1, on the reverse strand, counting down.
CTCATTTTCTTCAGATTCAGCCTCAGAGTCCATTTCCTTGCCAACTTATGCCCGAGCCTTCTTGGAGCTGCTCTTCTTGTGAGATGAAGACTTTGAGGATTTTGATGATGAAGATTTTGAGGATTTCTTCTTTTTCTTCGCATCATCAGAACTATAATCCTTGTATTTCTTCTTCTTTGATTCCTTTTCCCACTGAGGACAATCTTGAATGTAATGTCTAGGTTTCTTGCATTTGTGACAAAGCCTCTTCTTGTAGTCACTGGATGAGGAATCATTGCTCCTTGAGGGTCTTCCAAAGCGACCACATCTTGAGAACTTCTGGAATTTCTTCACGAGCAGTGCTAGCTCATGGCTTAGTTCTTCAGGATCACCAAGGTTGCTACCAGAGTCTTCATCTTCGGACTCAGATACTGCCTTGGCCTTCAGTGCACGTGATCTGCCATAGCTTGAACCATAAAGATCTCTCTTTTCAGCAAGCTGGAACTCATGAGTATTTAGCCTCTTGAGGATATCAACGGGATCAAGTGAATTGTAATCAGCACATTCTTGTATCATCAATGCCAGAGTATCAAATGAGGAATCAAGCGATCTCAGCAATTTCTTCACCACCTCATGGTCGGTGACATCAGTGGCACCAAGTGCTTGAAGCTCATTTGAGATGTCAGTGAGGCGATCGAAGGTTTGTTGAACATTTTCATTTTTGAGTCTTTTGAAGCGGTTGAAGAGATTGCGAAGAACATCAACTCGGGAGTCACGCAGTGTTGAGACTCCTTCATTCACTTTGGACAGCCTATCCCAGATAAGCTTAGCAGTTTCCAAAGCACTCACTCTTCCATACTGTCCTTTGCTCAGATGGCCACATATGATATTCTTCGCTTGAGAATCGAGTTGCTTGAATCTCTTCACATCAGCAGCATTCAGAGAAGGTGTGACTGAGGGAACACCATTTTCCACAACATACTAGAGATCGTTATCAATTGCCTCAAGATGCATTCACATCTTATTCTTCCAGTAGGGGTAGTCCGTCCCATCGAAGTTAGGACACCCAGCAGAGACCTTGATCATACCTGGGGTCGACATAACTAAAACTCCAGGCGGTTAAACCAAAATCACACAGAACAAGGGAGTACCTTGCTCTGATACCAATTGAAAGTGCGTTATATAGACTAGAGGGGGGTGAATAGGCGATTTTTATGAATTCTTCACTGAGGAATTTGCAGGTGAGGAAATTCCTTAGCAAAGAACTACTAGCAGCGGCATAAGTACTCAAAAGTAAACATAACAGAACACAAGCATAGTCATCATGTGTAACATCCCAATTTTTATTAATTTGGATGTTAATAGAATCATTCAATGCATATCGTATATCTTTGCCTTTTGGAGTTTTTGAAAATATTCAAATAATAGTTTTCCACCCGAGAAAAACAAATGAGAGGGGATAAGATGACTTCCTCAAAATATAAAAAGAGTAAAAAAATTTATTCTGAATATTACTTTAAGTTTTGGAGTTGTTTGGTATGTATTTTATTTGCAAAAAGTGCATTAGTTGCATTAGGAAAATTATTTTCAAAATGTTTTGTGCTTAAGTTAATGTTCATTAGGCTCTAAATATTATGTTGTTATTTTAGAAATTTATTTTGTGTTTTTAGAAATTCTTTTGAATTAGTTATGAGCATTTTGGTCTCCTGTAAAAAATAAAATAGAAATAACACACGCACGCAGCCTGGACCGAAACCAGGTTCGGCCCAGGAGCGCCCGACTGGCCCAGCCGGCCATTTCGGCCCAAGGCCACCCGCGTGCCCGAAATCCCCCCGCACCGGTCGACCGCCCGCAGCCCCCCTCGCTCGCTAACGCCGCCGCCACTGACTAGTGGGCCCCGCGCCACCTCATCTCCCCCAACCTCCCGCTTTCCCCACTCGGGTGAGCTCGCCGCCGCGCTCCCGCAACCGCCGGGCGAGGCCCTCGCGGATAATGCATATCCGCGGCAGCCGCACGCCCTCCCCTTGCCTATAAATGCCCCGAGCTCCCCTCCGTCGACCTTGCCGTCCCGCTTCTCCCCACGCCGCCCCTAGCCGCCGCTGACGCTGTTTGCATCTCGCGGGAGCCGCGCCGCTCTGTCGCCCTTTCCGACGCCAATAAGCCACCATGGCCTCCCTTTCTTCGTCAAATGGCTCCCCGCGGCAAAATGCACCCGTCTGACACCTTTTCTTTCCCTAGGCTTCGTCGGAGACGCCGCACCATCGACGTCGGGGCCGCCGGAGCACCGAAGGCCGCCGTCATCGCCCCGCCCCGTTCGGACGTCGCTGACGCACCCCGATGCCACCATCCGGACGCCCAAGCTGCGTTGCATCTCCTCGTCTTCCTCCCCGTCGACGAGGACCACCGCAGCCGCCGCCCCCTTCGTCATCGACGCCGCGCCGCCGTCTTCATCGTCGCCGGCCATCACCACCACTACTGTGAGCCACCACCCCACCCTCGCCGTTCGATCTGCCATGGACCACCCAGATTAGATTAGGTCCATTTTTTTATTTCGCGAAGAGGTACGCGGTTAACCGCGGTTCCCTTAGACCGTGCGGTTTATTTAAACAGAGCATCAGTTTTCTTTAATTAGCCATTGCCGTTGTTTTTTTCTTATTTAGCGGCCGTTCACCGTATAGCCTCCGCAGCGGACGCTGCTCGGCCAACCAGGAGCCGCCACGTGGCCAGGGACCTGTTTGCAGTAGTTTTTCTTCACCATTTAGTCCCTGTAAATAGCAGATTAGTCCCTGATCTTAGATTAACCATAACTTTTTAACCGTAGATCCAAACTCGATGAAACCAGCGGCAAATTCTTTGTATTGTTTAGATCTATCCAGTAGCATAGTTTTTGCAAAATTTTGTTAGATTCAAATTTGAATTTATTCAGATTCGGATTCAAACTTCAAATAGCCATAACTCTCAAACCGTAGCTCTGATTAAGTTGATTCCTTTTGCATGCTGTCACCGTAGCAAAACCCTATCACCTAGACCTTTGTCACCATAATTTGCACACACTAGATTCTGCCCTTTAATATTTTTTACTAGTATGCATAGTATGCACTATACTTCACATCACTCCTTGAACCATAGGACTATGTTATTTTGCACTTAGAATATTTCTGTAGTAGCTTAGTGTGTTGTATGTTCATTTGGTTTTTCCGAGACTTTTTGTGATGCATGTTCTTTTGGTCTCTGGATTGTTGCTTATGTTTGTTTATCTTCCTTGTGATAGATTGCCCGAAGTGCGAAGCAGAATATTATCAGTCTTTAGAATTCAACCAGCAGTACCAAGGCAAGTTGCATCTTGATCATGTTTCTTTACCTATGTTTTATTGTGCACTTAGTTCTTTGTGGTAGGACTGCATGGTAGGAAACTGGTGCCGCATGACTTTGCATTTCACCCAGTAGTTCATTGAGGTAGGTCGGAACCATATAACTTTGTCACCATCATTTTACTTTATGTTGCTATGCTAAGTAGACGTGGATTGGGAAGTGAACATTGTAAAGTTTGAGTGACAATGTAGTAAATAGGACCTAAGTTAATTAATGAACTACCTGGGTGGAAACTTGTGGGAATGGTGGCGAAGTACAGTGGGGCACGCATGGGAAATCCATGGTGGTGCACCACTAGTGGACCGTCCGCTCAGGCTCAAAGAGATCAATCGTATTCCCATGTCTAGAAGCTTATGCGTGCAGCCACATGCCAATATGGGCTCTAGCTTTGTTGAGTAGTTAGTGTGCCCCCTTCCGGCATGGGCTAGCAGATGTAGAATGATGTAGGTGTACCGGCCTATTCGTGGGTTAAGGGGGAAGATTTTCGAAAGGCTATGTCTCGATCTTCCGATCATGGAGGTGGTCGAGTCTTGTGGGGAAAAGTGCACAACCTCTGCACAGTTTTCAACCTAATCGATTAGCCGTGTCCCCAGTTACAGATAACTACAGCATCTATTAGTGGAAATGCCGGGAGATCTCCTCACCTTCAATTAAACAGTTGGCTTTTAAATGAAACTTGGGGACGAATGGAGTTGGATTTGCCAACTCATCCTATGCAAATGTGTAGTAGTAGAATAACAATCTTTTCTAATAGGGAAAAACTAGCTTTATGCAAAAAAAACTAAACTTAGAGCTTTCCACCAGCCAAACTGCATGTAAAAGTAGGTTCATTACACTATGATGTGACTTGCCAGTACATTCAATGTACTGACCCATTTGGCTGCAACTTATCACGTTGCAGATATATCCGACGAGGATTAAGGTGTGATAGGTCGATGTTCTACACTCAACCTTGCTCGTGGAGTTGGACTCATTTACTTTTTTTTCTTCCGCAGTATTTTCTTATTGGCTCTATGCCCTATTTTGTAATAAATGTATTGCTCCTAGACTATCGATGTAGTAAAGACATGTGTGTTATTTCTGTTATTTCATCGAGTACTGTGTGTGCTAGCAAGTCGATCCAGGGACTAGCACGGTAAGCACAAAGACTTCGACTCTTACCGAGTCGGGTCGCTACAAGATGGTATCAGTGCACACGTTGACTATAGGACGCGACCCATAGAAATGGAGAAAAGCCATAGGAAAAAAACTATAGTTTTCATTTTCCATATATATCCTTTGGTCTCGTACCTTCTATACTTCAATACTAATTTCTTCTCTTTTCAAAATGTAGATGTCGTCCGCCCTTGTTGAGTTTGAGCAGCCCGATGAGACCATGCCCTTTGGAAGGCAGCTAGTGAAGATCACGAAGCACCTGAAGATTGGGCTTCCCACATTCACTGGAACCTTCACAGCCACCCTACCCGAGGAGACACATTGGAGGATCGATGCTCATATCCCCGGACGCATCCTCGAAAACCGCACCAAGCCCATTGATTTCCATGTGGATACCGCAACATGGGGCTTGGGCAGGGGTATCGCTGCTCACATTGCTCTCGGACGCATTCGGGAGGTGTATGACGAAGACCTCAAGAGGACCTCCTTCGTGATGTACGGACGCCGCGACGCAAATGGAGATGTGGTGCGTACCCTGGAGGACGAGACGATAGAATCCCATATCCAGGACATGGAGGAGCACATTCGTATGATGGAGCTGGAGCTGTCCGACAACATGGTCGTCATCAAGAACCTCATGACCCGCAAAGCCGAGCTAGAGGAGGAGCTCCAGGACGCTCGCATCGAGCACGAAGGAGAGCTGGACGCACTACAGGAGAAGATAGACGACCTGAAGCTTGAGCTCGAGGAGGCCGAGGAGAAGCTGGATGAGGGAGAAAACATCCAGGAGGATCACTCGTATGGTGCCTATGTCAGCCAGGAGAGGGACCAAAATGATGAGCTCAGAGATGACGACACGGAGAGCGATGCAAGGACACCCGATGTCGACATGGTTGACTGGTCCTCATCTGATGAGAGTTAGATTTTATACCACCGTGAGAGTTAGATTTTATACCACCATGAGAGTTTAGGAATTCGATTTCGTTATCCGATTAGTTTTATTTCATTTGTAAGACCCGTTTTTTGAGGCTGAACCCACCCGTGTTCTCCAGCAGCACGGAGCCGATCATCGCAGATGACTGGCTCCGCAAGATAGGAAGGGAGTTGGCCACGGTAGGATGCAATGATGTGGAGAAGGTGAAGTTTGCTGCCCATCAGCGGGATGGACCGGCAGCTGCTTGGTGGGAGAACTACACCACCACATACCCCATGGAGAATGTGACTTGGGCTCAGTTCCAGCGGGCGTTCCGCACTGCTCATGTTTCAGCTGGAGCCATGAGTCTGAAGAAGAAGGAGTTCCGCAGCTTGCGCCAGGGAGGACGCACGGTATCTCAGTATGTTGATGAGTTCAGTAAGTTGGCCCGTTACGCCCCAGAGGATGTGGCCACTGATGCAGCCAAGCAGGAGAAGTTTCTGGAGGGACTGAACGATGAGTTGGGAGTTCAGTTGACTGTGGCAACATTTTTGGACTATCAGGAGCTGGTCGATAAGGCTATCATTCTTGAAGGCATGCACCAGCAGATGGAGAATCGTAAGAGGAAGTACGGTCACGGGAAGTATAACTCGGGAGTTCAACAGAAACCCCGCTACAGCCCGTACTCAGGGAGTTCTGGATGAGGCACTAGCAAGTTTGGAGGGAATCACCATAACTATGGGGGCCACATTCATCATGGAGGGAATGGACACAACCACCATGGTCACAAGCAGGGCAATGGTAATGGAGGAAATGGCAATCAGCAGCATTTCAGTTCTTCCACACCGATGAAGAAGGACCTGAGTCACATCACCTGCTTCAAGTGCAAGAAGATAGGTCACTACTCCAATGAGTGCCCTAAGGTGCAGAATGGAAATGGCAATGGGAATTCTGGAGGCAAGAAGCCCAATCCTTTCACTAAGGGACATGTGAATCATGTCAATGTGGAAGAGGTTTATGAGCAGCCTGACGCAGTGATTGGTAAGTTCTTGGTTAATTCATTTCCAGTACTCATTCTTTTTGACACTGGTGCATCGCATTCATTCATATCAAGGGGATTTGTGGATAAACATAAGTTGCCTACCATAGCTCTTAAGGCACCCATTCTAGTGAGTTCCCCAGGAGCCGAGTCTATGGCTAGTCAGGGATGTTTCCAATTGCCTTTGAACATAGGGGGACATGTTTTTCCCACAGATATGATTATACTAGAATCGCAAGGGTTGGATGTAATCCTAGGGATGGATTGGATGTCCAAGTATGAGGGAAATATTGATTGTGCTAGTAGATCGATTTTTCTCACCACCCCGGAGAAGAAGAGGATCAAGTACGTATCCAGGCTTAAGCCTAAGAGGACTTAGTTGAACTCTCTTACGGGAGTTGTCCAGGAAGAAGTACCAGTTGTGAAGGATTATCCCGATGTATTTCCGGATGAGTTACCGGGTATGCCGCCAGATCGTGAGATTGAGTTTTTGATTGAGTTGCTGCCAGGCACAGGGCCTATCTCCAAGAGGCCATATCGAATGCTTGCTAATGATTTGGAGGAAGTCAAGAAACAGATTAAGGAGTTACTAGAGAAAGGGTATATTCGCCCGAGTTCATCACCTTGGGGAGCCCCAGTACTTTTAGTGGAGAAGAAGGATGGAACCTTGAGAATGTGTGTGGATTACCGCTCTTTGAATGAGGTGACCATCAAGAACAAGTATCCCCTACCGATGATCAATGACTTGTTTGACCAGCTAGAAGGAGCTAGTATTTTCTCCAAGATCGATCTTCGATCGGGTTATCACCAGTTGAAGATTCGTGAGAAGGATATACCCAAGACAGCTTTTACCACAAGGTATGGGCTTTATGAGTATACAGTCATGTCCTTTGGTTTGACTAATGCCCCTGCCTATTTTATGAACATGATGAACAAAGTATTCATGGAGTTCCTGGATAAGTTTGTTGTGGTATTCATTGATGACATATTGGTTTACTCCAAGAATGAGGAGGAACACGCTGAACATCTACGCTTAGTTTTGGAGAAGCTCAGAGAACATCAACTTTATGCCAAGTTCAGCAAGTGTGAGTTTTGGCTGAAGGAAGTTGTTGGGGATATTACTACTGGGCATAAACCGGCCTACCTGGGCCGGATTAACTCCATCAGTAGTTCAAAGGTGTTAAAGCCCAAAGAGGGCAGATAAAGGCCCAGGGCCCGTAGTCGGTTTACAACCTGTAGCTGTATATCAGCTTTGTGCATATACTTGTAATATAAGTTAGGAACAAGGAGAGACCAACCCGGATACGAGTATGAACCGGTGTTGGGACTCTCTGAACCGGCAGGCGTCACCCATGTATATAAGGGGATGACCCGGCGGCGGTTCAGGGACAACAGACAACAACTCGAGACACAGGCGAAGCTTGTTTGCTCCCTAGTCATCGAAACCCCATCAATTCCATCACAACTAGACATAGGCTTTACCTTCCTCGAAGGGGCCGAACTAGTATGAACTCTCTTGCATCCTTGCGTCCGCTTTAACCCCTTCGTGCTAACCCGTCGCGATGGCTCCACGACTAAGTCCTTTCTCTAGGACATCTGTCATGACAAACCCACGACAGTTGGCGCCCACCGTGGGGCTATCGCACGATGGTTTCCGGTTCTGTGAGGGCCGCTTTGAAGGACTCAAGGGCTACGCTGTAGGCCGGATGACTGAAAGTCGTTGCAGCAAACTCTACATCGACGACGCAGGCTGGGGCCCCGAGGCCGGCTCAATTGAGTACGGGTACCGGGTCCCCTTTGGTAGCATTCACGTTTTCATTGGCAAGATCGGTGAACAGGGCCCTGAGCCAGACATCTGCGTCGACCTCGTCGAGACGACTCAGCGTGCGCGATCTGCCCGGGTTAAACCGGCCATGAAGCGTGCCTTCGTGGGAATGATCCATGGAGGGAGTTATGAGGATGTATCGGAGCTTCGCGGGGCAACTACCGTTTGTTTCGGTGACGACTCTTCGACCGGAGAAACCGAATCTCTTTATCAGCTACAAGATGGCCGGATTGAGAGCTGTTCCGATGGTGACAGTTATAACACCCTCGATGCGACTATATCTCCCACGTGTCGAGACACGACTTAGAGGCATAATCGCATTGAGGGCATATGTCGCAAGTGAGGTAATCTTCACACAACCCATGTAATATATAAAGGAAAGAGATACATAGTTGGCTTACAATCGCCACTTCACACAATTACATGAATAAAGCATTACATCAACCAAATACAAACAGGGTCCGACTATGGAACCAAAATAAAAGAAGAACCCCAAATGCGACAAAGGTCCCCGATCGACCCCAACTGGGCTCCACTACTGATCAACTAGAACGGAAACAACACAAAGGACAAGATCTTCAATGAGCTCCTCCTGAGCTTGGTTGCGTCATCTGCACGGACTCATCGGCACCTGCAAGCTGGTTTTGGAAGTATCTGTGAGCCACGGGGACTCAGCAATCTCGCACCCTCGCGATCAAGACTATTTAAGCTTATGGGTAAGGTAAAGGCATGAGGTGGAGCTGCAGCAAGCGACTAGCATATATGGTGGCTAACATACGCAAATGAGAGTGAGAAGAGAAGGTAAAGCACGGTCGATAAAAGTATGATCAAGAAGTGATCCTATAGCAACCTACGTCAGGCATAACTCCAACAACCATGTTCACTTCCCGGACCCCGCCGGAAAGAGACCATCACGGTTACACACGCGGTTGATGTATTTTAAGTAAGGTCAACTTTGGGTTTTCTACAACTGGACGTTAACAAATTCCCATCTGCCCATAACCGCGGGCACGACTTTCGAAAGTTCAAATCCCTGCAGGGGTGTCCCAACTTAGCCCATCACAAGCTCTCACGGTCAACGAAGGAATAGACCTCCACCCGAGACGTTCCGATCAGACTCGGTATCCCGGTACAACAAGACATTTCGACAGGGTAAAACTAAACCAGCAACACCGCCCGAATGTGCCGACAAATCCCAATAGGAGCTGCACATATCTCTTTCTCAGGGCACACTCAGATGAGACATCCTACGAGTAAAACCAACCCTCAAGTTGCCCCGAGGTGGCCCCGCAGTCTACTCGGTCGGACCAACACTCAGAGGAGCACTGGCCCGGGGGGGGGGGGTTGAAATAAAGATGACATTTGAGTCTGCAGAACCCAAGGGAAAGAAAAGGCTAGGTGGCGAATGGTAAAACCAATGTTGGGCATTGCTGGAAGAGCTTTACTTAAGGCGAACTGTCAAGGGGTTCCCATTATAGCCCAACCGCGTAAGGGACGCAAAATCCGGGAACATAACACCGATATGACGGAAACTAGGGCGGCAAGAGTGGAACAAAACACCAGGCATAAGGCCGAGCCTTCCACCCTTTACCAAATATATAGATGCATTAATTAAATAAGATATATTGTGATATCCCAACAAGTAAAAATGTCCCAACAAGGAACGACATCTCCATGTTCCAACCAGGAACAAACTTCAATCTTCACCTGCAACTAACAACGCTATAAGAGGGGCTGAGCAAAGCGGTAACATAGCCAATCAATGGTTTGCTAGGACATGGTGGGTTAGAGGTTTGACATGGCAATTTGGGAGGCTGACAAGCAAATGGTAGGCGTTGTAGCATTGGCATAGCAAAGAGCGAGCAAACTAGCATAGCAAAGATAGTAGTGATTTTGAGGGTATGATCATCTTGCCTGAAATCCCGCAAGGAAGAAGAACGAGTCCATGAAGAAGATAAACGGACGTAGACGAACGGGTCCTCACAAACGCGACGTTATCGGAACCAACCCGAAGAAGCAACACCAGAAAGAAGCAAACAACATAGTAAACAACCAGCACATCAACATGGCATGATGCACAATCAAGTATGATGCATGTCCGGTTTAATGAGGCATGGCATGGCAAAGTGCACAAATAATCCTATAAATTAAATGGAGCTCAATATGCAACGAGTTGCATATTGACGAAACACCACGATAAGTTATTTAGTTTGATCCCGTTTATGTACCCAACAATATTAAATGTTGTTAAGCATGGCAAGAGGGTGAAGCAAATGAAAACTACCTATCTAGTCAAGGTTAAATGAGGCCGGAAGCAACGAACAACAATTCCGGAAAAATCCCCACATGTCATTTAGTAGTTTAATGCAGACACAATATTAAACATTTTAATTGTTGTTATCATGATGCGGATGACATATACAAGTTTATGCAATTATTATGAAAATGTTGACATGAGCATGATATGAGGCATTTGGTCACCATGGCAGAATGAAAAGGGTGCCACGGCGGCGAAACAAAAATGGTGCCACGGCAACATATCGGTTCCGGTAGCTCACAGAGATACCGGTGCAAAAGGAGGAATGACATGAGCGAGTCATGCAAGATGGTGGGGTGATCCCGACTTCCGGGTTCCCACAGGTTAGTGGCATGGAAACGAGTGACAATTCGGACACGATGCAAACGGTGCATCTCATTCAACACATGCATTAAGTCACGGGCGTCGTCTCGGTGTTATACCTTCGAAGCGTGCGTTTTCGGAGCGGTTTGAGTCGTCGAGGGAAGTAGTCGTTCACGGGCCGTAGTGGAGGTAGACGTTCACGGGTCGTCGTGGGAAGTAGTCGTACACGGCGTAGTGGAAGTCGTTGTTCACGTGGCGACGGTAGTTGTACACGTTTTCGTAGATGTTCAGGTCGACGGTAGTTGTACACGGGTCCTCGTCTTCATGGTACTTGGCATCCTCTCAGCCTTGACAGTGAAGAAACGGAACGCGATGGTCGTGGTACTTGACGAATCCACGTAGTCGAACATGGGTTGTAGTGGTACTTGACGCTCGTAGACATCCAGGGTCATCGGTAGAGGTACTCTTCGTCCACGAAACTAGCAGTGGAGCACACATGCATCAGGTCTTGGTCGTCAACGAAGGGAGGCGGGCGGCAAAGCAGCAGCAACGCGCGTGCAGGAACGCGGATGCCATGTACAAGCGAGCGGCGGGGCTCCCGGTCGGAGTCGGTAGGGACGCACGAGGCGGTGATGAAGATGAGGTCGCAGGGAGTGCTGTTGGAGGTGGATGTAGAGGGTCGCCGGGCGGCGGAGGAAGACGGATGCGGGCGAGGTGCTCGAGGAGCTCCTCTCCTCGAGCACTCGGGCGACGGGGACTGATGGCGCCGGTGGAGATGCAGGCAGGCAGGCAGCGCAGCTGCACAGGGCTCCGGCGACGCGGAGGCTGGGCACAGGACTTGGCGAGGCGGAGGGCAGCAGAGAAGGCCCGGCGATGCAGGGCGGCGGCCTGCTGGCTTGAGTGGCACGCGACCATGGCAAGGAGGCGAGGCAGAGGAGGGGCTCCAGAGGCGGCGAGGAGGAGGTCGGGCGCGGTAGCGGGGCGATGGGGATGGACGGAGGAGATGGGCTCGCCGGCCAGAACGACGGCACGGCAGCAGAGGAATGGGTGGCTGGAGGCGCGGTCGGTCGCCGGGTAGTGGCGCGCGGGAGGAAAAGAGAGGCCATGGATCGAGCGTGAGGAGCTGCGGAGGAGGCGCTCGGGCGGCGATGGAGGGCACGAGCGAGGGAGAGGGAGAGATCGAGAGGAGGGAGGCGAGAGGATCGGGAACGGGCGCAGGAGAGGGCGATGGGGTCGAGCGCGTCCTCTGGCGCGGGCGATGCGGGTGCCTGGCGGCGCTCCAAGGGAGCGAGAGGGAGAGATGAGATGCGGGCTAGGGTTAGGAGGGGGTTAGGTGGGCTGGACTGTGGATGGGCCTAAGAGGCCGGCTAGGTTACAGGCTGCTGGGCTTCTTCTCCCTCTCTTATATTTTCTGAAAATAGAAAATAAATCAAGGAAGAAAAGGAGAAGAAAGGAAGGTAGAAATAGAATTTTGGGCAAGGGGATTATTTTCCCGGACTCGCAAAAATATGCTCGTTCCAAGAAAAATAGAAAGGGGCATGATTGAAAGATTTAAATTCAAACTCATTTGAAATTCAAATGGGTTTGAACTAGGACTTGATGAAAGGAAGGTCCAAAAATGTTCGGATTTTTGGTGGAGCTCCGGAAAATGATGAAATAAATACGGGCAAGGTTGGAGAACAAGAATTGAGATAACAACGGCATGGGATATTTTGCAAGTGGGTTATGGTGATTCCAAATAAATGGAATAATTTATAATATCTCCCTATATATCGGGAGGGTATGTTATAAAGAGAAGTCACCCTTCCCTCGATTTAAAAGGACCGAAGATCCATGCAATTTATTTGGAAGAGTTTTAAAAATTAAATGACATGATGGCATGATGACATGATGCAAAGCAAAAAAATAAAAGAGCAAGCACAAATGAAACAGACGGTGATCACGAAAATATGGAAGTCTTCTGGAGCGTCGGTCTTGGGGCGTTACAACACTCCACCACTACAAGAGGATCTCGTCCCGAGATCTAGAATGGCACCGGAAGGAAAACGGAAGAGAAAGAGAAGAGGTAAACCAAATTGCTTCTTTAACAAATGAGTGAAACCAAGAACCTTGCGAGGTTAAACAAATTCAAGAAAAGAATACAATGAAGGTGAACTAGGTCGAAAACACTCCGTTAGAAAAGAGGGACAAAGAGCATTGCAAAAAAAACTTGAGGTTGAAAGGCAAGATATATATTGAAACCACTCCGGTTAAGACAAGATAGAGAAGGAATAAGACTTATATAATTTGGACAGCACTCCGGTTGAGAAGGGATGCAAAAATTGATAAGATGAGAGAGCTCGAAAGAAAAACACGACACTCCGGTTGAATGGATAAGCAAAGAAAAGAATACTATCATGACAAAACAAGAAGATGGGTAGAAGAGAGCAACATCACAATGCCTCCGGAACAAAAGAATAGAAGATAGATAATTGAGATAGGGGAATGGAGAAGAAAATGCCAACTTCTGCCACAAAAGAGCTTGACAAGGCATCTTTAGGAGAAGGGTGGAACGGGGTTGTTAGAAAACCACCAACGAAAAGAATAAGGTTGATATGGTCTTATGGAATACATCTCAAATTATGAGGTGACAACCTGCCACTCACAGGAAAAGGATTGGATTGATATCAACAAGGAGACGAGAACTTATTTCGCCGGGAGGATAAATGAAGAACTTGGGTCATTTATAAGCACCATAGATAGCAACAAACCTTAGGGAAGGCTATAGGTGGAATATAACCCAAGATAATTCCAACGAATAGGTTGATGGATTTAAAATATCTCATACTTGATAACTTGTGAATCATGAAACACGAAGGAAAATTATCGGAAATGACATAACACCACCTCCGATAATATGGTAGACAGAATCTCACTCCGGATCACAAGAAGAAGACTGCTTGAGCTCCTTAAAAGAATCTCGATGAAAACTTCGAGAAGGAAATAAATCCTTGATGAACCATCATGTAGAACCTCCATGAAGAACTCCGGTAACAAAAAGATGATCCAATGGAAGGAAAAGGAAGTTGAAAACACAAGGTGAAACCTTGTAATGATTTAGATGAATCTCTGTGGTGATATAATTTCCAGAGCTTGAGACTCCGGGAACGCAAAATGAATCAAGTGAAACCGAGAATTTGATGGGCCTCCGGAATAAGGAATTAATATCTTGGGTGAAACAAGAATAAGAATTACATTATGCTTATCCTTCACCATTTTAAAATTGATGACAAGCAACGGATTTGGCATACTACTTATTCTCGTAGAAAGGATTAAGATAGATATTGTGCAAACTTGTGAAAGTCTTCAACGATCCACCGGTAGAATTTAGAAAGCACGAATGCATAGATATGATACACGAAGGAAGAAAACTCTTGAACGAACCACCGTAAGAATTAAAATAAACGAAGTAAAGGGATGAATCACCGGTTAGAATTAGCAAATACACGAAGATGCTTGAGAGGATTTAGATACATGAGAACGACGAGATCACGAGCCGATTAAAGATCACTTGAACGAAGCACCGGTATGATTTAGAGTATGCGAGCTGAAAGCTGGACTGAATCAATCTTAGATGATGGGCTCCGGATAATCCGACAGAAAATACTCTAAATTACTCCGGATGAGTGAAAAGAATTCTGACAATCGAAAACAACTATGAGAGGATGGCATAACGCTAGAACCACGAACCTTGAAGAGAAAGGAGCAAGATTGAGAGAAAAAAAATCTTCTTCGGTCTTCAAATGCTGGGAATGACGATGAGAAACACCACCAAATTGTTGAGATCTCCGGGATTAAAATTGGAAAGGTTGAACCAACGATGAAAGAATTTGAAAGATCAAGGAGAAAGGCATTTGACTGATGATAACTCAATCTTACGTCAAACTTGGAAAAGAATTTGAGAGTAACGCAGGGAAAATAAGAAGAGTCAGGTAAGATCCTGGAAAAAGACCTGTGGGTTAGGGCCCACTCAAAAGAAACACCGTTGAACAATTTGAAGAGAGATAATGCACCGGTTTAAATAAAAGACTTGAATGAGAGAACATCCTCGAAAGATCTTGAACGAATGCATAGTGGAAACACGAATCTTTGAGATATCTTGAGCATTTCAGAACAATTGAATAGCGAGAAATGAATGAATATGAGGAGCACCGTCAAGAGAAGGTATTTGAAACAAGAAAAGGGGATATAATCGACAAATCTTGACTTGAATCCACCGGAGAAGAAAAGAAAGAAGAATGACGAACTTGAAGCTCCATTAGAAACTTCATGAGAATCACCGGATAAGAACATTGAAGGAAAAGAATGGAGAGACTTCACATCAATAAAAATGGATGGTGATTAAGAAATATGAATCCTTGAAGTAAAAGGGTGGGAGGGTGGGAAAAACAAAGGCAACTTGGAGATGGATGAAACAAACACCGTTGAGAAGAAGTGATAATTGATCTTGCAAATGTTGACGTGAACGGATCCACTTGAGGAGAGACACACCGGTTAAAAAAAGGATTGACAAGACAGACTCAATGATCAAGAAGGATTAGTATTCACATAGGAATATGAGAACACCATTTGGAAAAGGTATGGATTCAACATTTGACTTCGAAGCAACTCGAATACCACAAATAAAACAAAACAAAGGATTTGGCTTGCAGAATAAGCCGGAACAAACATATGATAGAGATTTCATCCGAAGTTTTCGTGGTGGGGCCTACATGGGCTCGATCGTACAGCACCATCATGTACAAGGCAGTGCACATGACATACGAAGCGTCCCCGAGTCGGCATAGCCAAGGACTCTTTAAGACACAACGAGACCACTATAAAATCGACCGTGAATAGGCGGACCACTAGACGTCGAACCCCAATGTCATATCATACCTCAGTTGGAAAGATATCCTAAGAGCTACTAGAATTCCCACCTAAGAAACTCCCGAAATTTTCCGGTTATGCAATCAGGTGTTGGGGATACAGGGGAAGCATAATATCTCACCCAAAACTAGCAAATCCTACATCCAGCTGTATCCATCCTTCAACACATAACCAAGAAACCTTCGGAAATCATCTACCACAACCTTCGAAAAGCATCCATTATACAAGTTATGGCGATACTCCCGAACTCCCGCCCCAGTAGTGGGTGGCGTCGAGGTTATCTCACCAACGAACTGCATAAAAGAGATTTTCGATGTCGGCGTACTAAACTCAGGTATTCCAGAACTGCAACGATAAAATTATGATGACAACACCTCAGAGCTCAACTCCCCGGGACACTTCCACAAAACCCCTGACAGGAGGCACCAAGACAATGTTCTCATCATAAAACCATCGGAACGATTCCAAAATACCCGCGTGATCCTAAAAAAATTTAGTGAAATTTGAGAAGAGAAGAGTCAAAACTCTAAGTCAGGATGCCTTACCAGAGCGATGAGGAGACTGGGAAGTAAAAGAATTCCTAAGCTCTCCGATATATAATTCCTAAGTGACTCAAAACATTTTTCTAGACACAACTCGGCTGCTAAAAACGATGAAGCAATGGGGCTCCTAAGGTCGGGGAAGGCTCTGATTACCAACTTATAACACCCTCGATGCGACTATATCTCCCACGTGTCGAGACACGACTTAGAGGCATAATCGCATTGAGGGCATATGTCGCAAGTGAGGTAATCTTCACACAACCCATGTAATATATAAAGGAAAGAGATACATAGTTGGCTTACAATCGCCACTTCACACAATTACATGAATAAAGCATTACATCAACCAAATACAAACAGGGTCCGACTACGGAACCAAAATAAAAGAAGAACCCCAAATGCGACAAAGGTCCCCGATCGACCCCAATTGGGCTCCACTGCTGATCAACTAGAACGGAAACAACACAAAGGACAAGATCTTCAATGAGCTCCTCCTGAGCTTGGTTGCGTCATCTGCACGGACTCATCGGCACCTGCAAGCTGGTTTTGGAAGTATCTGTGAGCCACGGGGACTCAGCAATCTCGCACCCTCGCGATCAAGACTATTTAAGCTTATGGGTAAGGTAAAGGCATGAGGTGGAGCTGCAGCAAGCGACTAGCATATATGGTGGCTAACATACGCAAATGAGAGCGAGAAGAGAAGGTAAAGCACGGTCGATAAAAGTATGATCAAGAAGTGATCCTATAGCAACCTACGTCAGGCATAACGACAACAACCATGTTCACTTCCCGGACCCCGCCGGAAAGAGACCATCACGGTTACACACGCGGTTGATGTATTTTAAGTAAGGTCAACTTCGGATTTTCTACAACCGGACGTTAACAAATTCCCATCTGCTCATAACCGCGGGCACGGCTTTCGAAAGTTCAAATCCCTGCAGGGGTGTCCCAACTTAGCCCATCACAAGCTCTCACGGTCAACAAAGGAATAGACCTCCACCTGAGACGTTCCGATCAGACTCGGTATCCCGGTACAACAAGACATTTCGACAGGGTAAAACTAAACCGGCAACACCGCCCGAATGTGCCGACAAATCCCGATAGGAGCTGCACATATCTCTTTCTCAGGGCACACTCAGATGAGACATCCTACGAGTAAAACCAACCCTCAAGTTGCCCCGAGGTGGCCCCGCAGTCTACTCGGTCGGACCAACACTCAGAGGAGCACTGGCCCGGGGGGGGGGGTTAAAATAAAGATGACCCTTGAGTCTGCAGAACCCAAGGGAAAGAAAAGGCTAGGTGGCGAATGGTAAAACCAATGTTGGGCATTGCTGGAAGAGCTTTACTTAAGGCGAACTGTCAAGGGGTTCCCATTATAGCCCAACCGCGTAAGGGACGCAAAATCCGGGAACATAACACCGATATGACAGAAACTAGGGCGGCAAGAGTGGAACAAAACACCAGGCATAAGGCCGAGCCTTCCACCCTTTACCAAATATATAGATGCATTAATTAAATAAGATATATTGTGATATCCCAACAAGTAAAAATGTCCCAACAAGGAACGACATCTCCATGTTCCAACCAGGAACAAACTTCAATCTTCACCTGCAACTAACAACGCTATAAGAGGGGCTGAGCAAAGCGGTAACATAGCCAATCAATGGTTTGCTAGGACATGGTGGGTTAGAGGTTTGACATGGCAATTTGGGAGGCTGACAAGCAAATGGTAGGCGTCGTAGCATTGGCATAGCAAAGAGCGAGCAAACTAGCATAGCAAAGATAGTAGTGATTTCGAGGGTATGATCATCTTGCCTGAAATCCTGCAAGGAAGAAGAACGAGTCCATGAAGAAGATAAACGGACGTAGACGAATGGGTCCTCACAAACGCGACGTTATCGGAACCAACCCGAAGAAGCAACACCGGAAAGAAGCAAACAACATAGTAAACAACCAGCACATCAACATGGCATGATGCACAATCAAGTATGATGCATGTCCGGTTTAATGAGGCATGGCATGGCAAAGTGCACAAATAATCCTACAAATTAAATGGAGCTCAATATGCAACGAGTTGCATATTGACGAAACACCACGATAAGTTATTTAGTTTGATCCCGTTTATGTACCCAACAATATTAAATGTTGTTAAGCATGGCAAGAGGGTGAAGCAAATGAAAACTACCTATCTAGTCAAGGTTAAATGAGGCTGGAAGCAACGAACAACAATTCCAGAAAAATCCCCACATGTCATTTAGTAGTTTAATGCAAACACAATATTAAACATTTTAATTGTTGTTATCATGATGCGGATGACATATACAAGTTTATGCAATTATTATGAAAATGTTGACATGAGCATGATACGAGGCATTTGGTCACCATGGCGGAATGAAAAGGGTGCCACGGTGGCGAAACAAAAATGGTGCCACGGCAACATATCCGAAAATGATGCCATGGCAACATATCGGTTCCGGTAGCTCACAGAGATACCGGTGCAAAAGGAGGCGTGACGTGAGCGAGTCATGCAAGATGGTGGGGTGATCCCGACTTCCGGGTTCCCACAGGTTAGTGGCATGGAAACGAGTGACAATTCGG
Source organism: Triticum dicoccoides (assembly GCF_002162155.2). Classification (NCBI taxonomy): domain Eukaryota; kingdom Viridiplantae; phylum Streptophyta; class Magnoliopsida; order Poales; family Poaceae; genus Triticum; species Triticum dicoccoides. The sequence continues at coordinate 449,031,512 of NC_041392.1, read as the reverse complement.
ACACGGTGCAAACGGTGCATCTCATTCAACATATGCATTAAGTCATGGGCGTCGTCTCGGCGTTATACCTTCGAAGCGTGCGTTTTCGGAGCGGTTTGAGTCATCGAGGGAAGTAGTCGTTCACGGGCCGTAGTGGAGGTAGACGCTCACGGGTCGTCGTGGGAAGTAGTCGTACACTGCATAGTGGAAGTCGTTGTTCACGTGGCGACGGTAGTTGTACACGTTTTCATAGATGTTCAGGTCGACGGTAGTTGTACACGGGTCCTCGTCTTCATGGTACTTGGCGTCCTCTCAGCCTTGACAGTGAAGAAACAGAACGCGATGGTCGTGGTACTTGACGAATCCACGTAGTCGAACATGGGTTGTAGTGGTACTTGACGCTCGTAGACATCCAGGGTCATCGGTAGAGGTACTCGTCGTCCACGAAACTAGCAGTGGAGCACACATGCCTCAGGTCTTGGTCATCAACGAAGGGAGGCGGGCGGCAAAGCAGCAGCAACGCGCGTGCAGGAAGGCGGATGCCATGTACAAGCGAGCGGCGGGGCTCCCGGTCGGAGTCGGTAGGGACGCACGAGGCGGTGATGAAGATGAGGTCGCAGGGAGTGCTGTTGGAGGTGGATGCAGAGGGTCGCCGGGCGGCGGAGGATGACGGATGCGGGCGAGGTGCTCGAGGAGCTCCTCTCCTCGAGCGCTCGGGCGACGGGGACTGATGGCGCCGGTGGAGATGCAGGCAGGCAGGCAGCGCAGCTGCACAGGGCTCCGGCGACGCGGAGGCTGGGCACAGGACTTGGCGAGGCGGAGGGCAGCAGAGAAGGCCCGGCGATGCAGGGCGGCGGCCTGCTGGCTTGAGTGGAACGCGGCCATGGCAAGGAGGCGAGGCAGAGGAGGGGCTCCAGAGGCGGCGAGGAGGAGGTCGGGCGCGGTAGCGGGGCGATGGGGATGGACGGAGGAGATGGGCTCGCCGGCCAGAACGACGGCACAGCAGCAGAGGAATGGGTGGCCGGAGGCGCGGTCGGTCGCCGGGCAGTGGCGCGCGGGAGGAAAAGAGAGGCCATGGATCGGGCGTGAGGAGTTGCGGAGGAGGCGCTCGGGCGGCGATGGAGGGCACGAGCGAGGGAGAGGGAGAGATCGAGAGGAGGGAGGCGAGAGGATCGGGAACGGGCGCAGGAGAGGGCGATGGGGTCGAGCGCGTCCTCTGGCGCGGGCGATGCGGGTGCCTGGCGGCGCTCCAAGGGAGCGAGAGGGAGAGATGAGATGCGGGCTAGGGTTAGGAGGGGGGTAGGTGGGCTGGACTGCGGATGGGCCTAAGAGGCCGGCTAGGTTACAGGCTGCTGGGCTTCTTCTCCCTCTCTTATATTTTCTGAAAATAGAAAATAAATCAAGGAAGAAAAGGAGAAGAAAGGAAGGTAGAAATAGAATTTTGGGCAAGGGGATTATTTTCCCGGACTCGCAAAAATATGCTCGTTCCAAGAAAAATAGAAAGGGGCATGATTGAAAGATTTAAATTCAAACTCATTTGAAATTCAAATGGGTTTGAACTAGGACTTGATGAAAGGAAGGTCCAAAAATGTTCGGATTTTTGGTGGAGCTCCGGAAAATGATGAAATAAATACGGGCAAGGTTGGAGAACAAGAATTGAGATAACAATGGCATGGGATATTTTGCAAGTGGGTTATGGTGATTCCAAATAAATGGAATAATTTATAATATCTCCCTATATATCGGGAGGGTATGTTATAAAGAGAAGTCACCCTTCCCTCGATTTAAAAGGACCGAAGATCCATGCAATTTATTTGGAAGAGTTTTAAAAATTAAATGACATGATGGCATGATGACATGATGCAAAGCAAAAAAATAAAAGAGCAAGCACAAATGAAACAGACGGTGATCACGAAAATATGGAAGTCTTCTGGAGCGTCGGTCTTGGGGCATTACAACAGGATTCCGGACCCCTCTGGTCTGCCTAACCGGGTTGGAATATTTATGACCGGAACACAAGCAGCGCTTCACTCTTCGACAGCCGCGGCAGGGATCTCCGGTTCAGCAGCGGCAACGGCTGCCGGGGCAGGAGGCCCTGTGCGCCCGCCGGCTCAGGTTCTATCAGAACTGTTTGATGCGTTGGCTGTGCTTATGGCAGAAGTTAATCCGCCAGATCAGGACGCTCACAACATGGAGATTGCAAAGGTAAAGGAACAAATCACCCAGGCCAAAACGGATCTGGCGGCTGAGGACACCAGGATGGCCGCAGAGCGGGCCGCTTTAGATGCACAGGCCTACAGGCTTATGTTGGACCAGAGCGCGTCGCATGAAGTCATGAGGAGGAAGCACCGATCCCGCTTACCTCCGGTTTTCGAGGCCAGGGACCTTTTTAACACTCCAGGACCAAGAGCCAACAATCCGCTGGAGGGGAACCAGGCAGAAGCCCCTAGGACCGGTGCGCCGGTTCAGCCCCGTCAGATGAACCCGCCTCGTCAAAACACCGTTATACCTTGGGATGCTTTAATGCCTCTGGGTCATTATTCCAACCCAATGGACAACCTTGTTTCCGCTGCTGCACGGCTAGAGGCCATTCCAGTTGAAGGTGACTCGCCACAGGCAGTAGAGATGCGACGGGTCAAGGAACTTCTGAGGACAGCTTTGGCCCAACAGGAAGCGTACTCGTACAGCCGCGACCGGATCCACTCGACCCCCCGTCCAAGCCGGAGTTATAGCAGACATATGGATGAACCAGCAGTGTCGAGTAATGAACGACGTGGAGCACCCCGTGGTAACAACCCGACGGGTGGTGCTGATGACGCTCAGGAAGTGGTGAACCGGGCCCGAGCGCGCAGGGAGGCCGAGTTAGCCGCACAACATCAGGCTTGGCAGCTCACGCCGGTTCGTCCAACCATTTCGATCGAACCTGGTGTTACTTTTGGTTCTTTGGGGGTGCCTTGCCTTGTCCCCGCTTTACGCAACGTGCGACTGCCCAAGGATTTCAAAGGCCCACGCAAGGTACCAAATTATACGGCGGATCAACCACCAGAGACATGGGTAGAGAGCTATGAGATGGCCATGGAGATGCTTGATGTGGATGACACGGCGTGTGCGAAATACTTCACCATGATGCTTGAAGGAATGGCTCGTACTTGGCTAAAAAGCTTGCCCGCTAATTCTATCAGCTCGTGGGCCCAATTACAAGCCCGGTTTATCAACAATTTCAAGGATACCTGTAAACAGCCTATGTTGATAGTGGACTTAGCTGCATGCGTCTAGGAGGAAGGAGAGTCAACGACTCATTGGGTGCGTCAGGTTTCACAAGTGTTGCACTCCTCAGACCGCATCAACGCTGACACCGCAGTATTAACCCTAGAAGGCAACTGCCGGTTTGGGCCCCTGAAGTTGAAATTGGGAGGGATGAAGCGTCATTGCACCGACATGGGAACCCTCATGGCCGCTTTGGTAAAATATGCTGATTCTAATAGTACCAAGGATCCCGAGTCTGATGATGACAAGACAGGGAAGGGGAAGAAGAACAGCAGCTCCAAAGGTCAGCAGCATCACTGGGTAGGCAATGGCGGAGGAGGCAAGCATAAAGCGGATGGCAACATGGATTTTGTGGCTAATACCAACGTACATGACAATGGCCAGCGGCGCAAGGGCAGGCCGAAAAATCGTAGTGGAGCGCCCAACCCCAACCCAAACCGCCTGAACTATTTGCTAAACCAGCCCTGTCCAAAACATGGGACGAAGGAGGAGCCAGCAAACCACCTTTGGAAGAATTGTTTTATTATGCAGGAGTTCAAGAATTCTAATAATTTCCGGTATGATCACGGATCTGGCGGCGGCTCAGGATCTGGGCCGGGTTACGGTGGAGGAAGTTCCGGTTCAGGATTTAATGGTAATCCGGGCGGGCATAATGGTCAAAATAGTCAGAACAACCAGGGTGGTTACAACCAACAGCAGCAACAGTCAGGTTACCAAAGCAACCCAAAGCAGTTGAGTAGTGGGCAGTACCATGTCTTTACCACTAGCTTGGACAAGTGAGACCAGAAGGTTCAGAGACGGGCAGTCAACTCTGTTGAACCGGCCACACCCCGTTATCTACGTTGGTCTGAACAGCCAATCATATGGAGCAGAGAGGATCACCCACTCCAGGTCGATAATCCGGGTCAGTTGGCTCTGGTGGTGGCACCTCAGGTGGTAGGTTACAAGTTCACCAAGGTGCTCATGGATGGAGGGAGCAGTATTAACATCCTGTACTATGAGACCTTCTGACGTATGGGGCTAATAGATAAGAATCTCAAACCATCTAATACAGTATTCCACGGTGTAGTGCCTGGCAGATCAGCATATCCCGTTGGTAAGATAGCTCTTGAAGTGGCCTTTGGGGATGATCATGATTCCAGATCGGAGACATTAACGTTTGAAGTGGTGAAAATCCAAAGTCCATATCATGCCCTATTTGGGCGTCCGGCATACGCTAAGTTTATGGCTTGGCCCTGTTATGTGTATTTGCAGCTCAAGATGCCGGGTCACAAGGGGACAATAACAGTTCATGGAAGCCGCAAAATCGCTTTGGAATGCGAGGAAGGAGATGCGGCTTATGCAGAGTCGGTTTGTGCCACCGAGGAGTTGAAGTACTATAAAGACAATGTGGATCCGACGGACATGACTCCGTTGAAGAAGCCAACTACGGAGCATGATCCGGCCCTGAAGTTCAAATTGGCAGCAGAAACTAAGCTTGTTGACTTCGTGCCTGGCGATTCGTCCAAGCAGTTCAGCATTAGTGCCAACTTGGATCCGAAATAGGAAAGCGCGCTCATCGAGTTCATCCATGAGAATCGGGACATTTTTGCATGGAAGCCCTGTGACATGCCAGGTGTACCGAGGCAACTCGCTGAGCACACACTTAATGTGGATCCTAAATACAAACCAGTGAAACAGTTCCTCCGCCGGTTTAACGAAGAAAGACGCAAGGCGATTGGGGAAGAGGTAGCCAGGCTCTTAGCAGCTGGCTTTATTGTTGAAGTTTTTCACCCTGAGTGGCTTGCCAATCCGGTGCTAGTCCTTAAGAAAAACGGCACCTGGCGTATGTGTGTGGATTACACAGATCTTAATAAAGCTTGTCCAGCAGATCCTTTTGCCCTCCCCCGTATTGATCAAATCATTGATGCTACGGCGGGTTGTGAGCGTTTAAGTTTTTTGGATGCATATTCTGGCTATCATCAGATCAAAATGGTAGTTAAGGACCAGGAGAAGACGGCATTCATAACTCCCTTTGGAGCCTTCTGTTATGTGTCTATGCCCTTTGGGCTCAAAAGTGCCCAGGCAACTTATCAACGGTGTGTACAAAATTGCCTTCACAAGCATATTGGCCGTAATGTACATGCTTACGTGGATGATATCGTGGTTAAATCTAGGGAGAAGGAGACTCTGGTTGATGATTTGAAGGAAACCTTTGATAACCTAAGGACGTACAAGATGATGCTTAATCCGGACAAGTGTGTCTTTGGTGTACCGGCGGGCAAGTTATTGGGTTTTCTGGTGTCCAACAGGGGAATTGAGGCTAATCCGGAGAAGATCACAGCCATCACCTCCCTGGCTAAACCGAAGTGTATCAATGATGTTCAACGCCTCGCAGGCCGGATTGCCGCGTTAAGCCGGTTTATCAGCCGCCTGGGTGAGAAGGCGATCCCTTTGTATCAGATGTTGAAGAAGACGGATCAGTTCGTCTGGAGTTCTGCTGCTGATGAAGCATTTGAGGACTTAAAGCGGCAATTGGCCAATCCGCCTGTGCTCGCCGCTCCCATTGACAAGGAGCCGTTAATGCTATATGTTGCTGCTAATGCTCGTGTTGTCAGCGTGGCTATTGTGGTGGAACGAAAGGAGGCAGGTAAGGAGCATCCGGTTCAACGTCCGGTCTATTATATCAGCGAGGTACTCATTGAGTCCAAGCAAAGGTATCCGCATTGGTAGAAGCTGGTGTACGAAGTTTTTATGGCAAGCCGGAAGCTTAAGCAATACTTCCAAGGGCACCCAATTACGGTGGTCAGTTCTGCTCCTTTAGGAGATATCATCCAGAACCGGGAAGCAACTGGCCGGATTGCAAAGGGGCTATAGAGCTGGGGCCGTACGGTTTGAAATATGTGCCTCGGACAGCGATTAAGTCTCAAGCACTTGTTGATTCCATCAATGATTGGACGGAAATGCAAGCACCTGAAGAAAAGCCGGATCATACGTATTGGACCATCCATTTTGACGGATCCAGGCAGTTGGAAGGCTCGGGGGCTGGAGTCGTATTAACTTCCCCACAAGGTGATAAGTTTTGTTATGTTCTCCGTTTAATGTTCCCTTGTACTAACAATGCAGCTGAGTATGAAGCCTTGCTCCATGGTCTTCGGATGGCTAAGGAGATGAATCTAAGTCGAGTTAAGTGCTTCGGTGATTTGGACCTTGTGGCTCAGCAAGTGTCTGGCACTTGGGACTCCAAGGACCCACTCATGGCAGCATATAGTCGTGAGGTGGATATTGTTGCAAGTTATTTTAGAGGCTATCAGGTGGACCACGTGGACCGGCGGAAAAATGAAGCGGCGGACGCTTTAAGCCGGCTGGGCTCTCAGCGCAAACCGGTCCCACCCAATGTTTTTCTGGATGTGCTGCACAACCCGTCGGTGAAAATCCCTAGTGAAGAGGATTTGGCTATTCCTGATCTGAAGGCTCAACTGGTGGCAGTTCTTCATGTTATTCCGGATTGGATGCTTCCTTATCTGGCGTACAAGAACCGGGGCGAGTTGCCAGAAGATGAAATTCTGGCCCGGCAGATAATCCGTCGATCCAAGTCCATGGCTGTCATCAACGGTGAGTTACATCATTGCAGTGTATCAGGAGATTTTCAACGTTGCGTGTCTCCTAAAGAAGGCCATGAAATTTTGCGGGAGATCCACGAAGGAGATTGTGGTCACCACGCCGGTTCAAAGTCTCTGGTGGCTAAAGCGTTTCGCCATGGTTTCTATTGGTTAATTGCTCATGCTGATGCGAAGGATCTGGTCAGACGATGTGATGGTTGCCAAAGGTTTTCAAGACGTGCTCATGTACCGGCTCAAGAATTGAGGATGATTCCAATTACTTGGCTGTTTGCGACTTGGGGGCTGGATATGGTTGGGCCTTTCAAAAGGTCCAAAGATAAGAAGACCCACCTCCTGGTGGCGGTGGACAAGTTTACAAAGTGGGTGGAGGCAGAACCTGTTAGCAAGTGTGATAAGGCCACGGCGGTTCAGTTCATCAAAAAGGTGATTTTCCAGTTTGGCTGTCCGCACAGTATTATCACAGATAATGGTACCAATTTATCCAAAGGTGCTATGAAGGAGTTCTGCGAACGGGAGCACATCCGGCTCGACGTTTCATCAGTGGCACATCCATAGTCCAATGGTCAAGCAGAAAGAGCTAATCAAGAGATCTTGAGAGGCATCAAGCCCCGGCTCATGGTTCCTTTGCGGAGAACACCGGGTTGTTGGGTAGAAGAATTACCATCTGTGTTATGGAGCATCAATACAACACCCAACAGATCAATAGGATACACACCGTTCTTCATGGTTTATGGAGCGGAGGCGGTTCTCCCCAGCGATATCCGTCATGACTCACCTCGTGTCACGGCTTATGTTGAAGCGGACAACGAGACAGCACGGCAAGATGCTTTGGACCGGTTGGATGAAGAGCGTGACATCGCAGCCGCCCGGTCGGCGATTTACCAGCAGGATCTTCGTCGTTATCACAGTCGCCGAGTCAGAACCAGAGCCTTCCAGGAAGGAGATTTGGTGCTTCGGCTCATCCAAGATCAGACTGATATGCATAAGCTATCCCCACCTTGGGAGGGGCCTTTCGTGGTCAGCAAGAATCTGCACAATGGGTCGTACTATCTGATCGATATTCGAGAGCATAAGGACTCACGTACATCAGAGGAAGAGATTAACAGGCCGTGGAATATAGCTCATTTTCGGCCTTACTATACCTGAGCCATTGGCCATACTTATGTACATATTATGACAATGTATATATTATGATAATAAACCGGAACCTCAGCTAAAGCGGGGTATCTGTTCTTTTACATCATGTGAGGTTACACGGAGTTGCTCTAAAGCGGCCTCGGGTTTACCCCTTGAGTTCGCTTTGCTACAAGCATCGTGTTATATCACTTGGAGGATTGGTCGTGTCCGAACCAATACCATGCCTCTTGATAGGCGAAAGCCACCAGATCACTTGGGGACTTGGTGATGTCTGAACCAGTCACGCCTCTTGATTGGCCTAAGGCCACAGAATCACTTGGGGGCTTGGTCGAACCCGAACCATGACCATGCCATTTGGTCGGCATAAATGCCACAAGAATCACTTGGGGACCTGGCTAACTAGAACCATAGTTACACCTAACGGGAGCTTGGTCGTGTTTGACCATGGTTACGCCATTTGATCACCTTAAATAAATCTTTTTTGGCAAAAGTTTTTGTCGTTGCTTTTGCTTCATACTTTTCTTTGAAGGGGGGTTTTGCTTTTTATTGTGTTCTTTAAAATAACAAAGTTTTTTAACCAATCAATTGACGGAACAAAGTTCACGTCAATCCGAAGAATATTTGCCCGGTTTGATCCTTGTTGTTAACATCCTCTTATGGAGTAACACGGTGTTTATCACAACCCGGCACTGTTTTATTATAAACCGGCACAATATGGAAGGAATTATCAGTACTCAAATTTTGGGTTATCACCCTTACTACAAAAAGTTGGTAAAACCAACGATGTGATTCAATGTCACAGGTATGATATATTTCATATTTGATTATACATATATACATGAGTCGTTATTTCCTCCAACAGTGTGGGTTTACAAAACTCCGCTTCAAGGTTGGCCAAGCCAACTTCACACTCAACGGTGGCAGGTATTATGTATCGCAATTTTTTTTTGATCATATATACTTAAAATTTTTGTTTTGGTTGTTTTGACTTTATACGTACAGACATCATATTCTGCCTGACGGTACAACCGCGGTGGCACTTAATGAATTTCTTATTTCAGAAAGTATTTTGGAAAGTTCATTACCACAGGAAGAACACGTTATGCACGAAGGCATATCAACGTCAAAGATATCAGCTAGCCTATTACAAGGCAACATGGTGCCCATAATAACATAATTGTTTTTCACAAAGGAGAGATAGTTTTAAAACCGGCTTCCGGTTTAAGATTGGCCACCAGCCTGGCCTGATGGTTGTGGGTCATCCTGCGCCGCTTTAGCTTCCGTTTCTCTACCCAGTGGCTGGAAATCCATAGTTGTCCAGTCGATTCCCATTAATGCTTGAAAAATAGCTTCGTCATGGATTAGCGAAGACGGATCAATATCGGGAGCGTAAGTATGCTTACGGATTGGAGGGATCAGGTTTTCCAATTCATGGATTGGTGCAGCTATTCGCTTGTTCTGGCTGTCATATTTGGCTTGATAATGAGACAAATCTGCCTCCTCAGCCAGTTGACAAGCTAGCGTACGTACCTCCCGGTTTATGGCTCACAAATCCGCTTCACCAATTTTGACCCGTCTTCCTTCAAGCTGGGATAACCCTGAGCCGCTTCAATAGGATCAAAATCCGGCACCCAGGCTTTTGCCCGGATTAAAGCATTGATTTCTTCAGCTCTTCAACCCGGGCAGGAAGCACTGACAGTTTCATCAGAGTATCTTGAATCAAATTGGGCGCCGGTTTGTTATGAGATGCGGTGCAGATGATCCGCTGGGCACCAGTGTACAATTGTTCAACTAAGGTATAGGCGGCTTTTAGTTTCCTCCGCACATCTGACCCCAAGTGACCAATGCGTGTCCCTGAAATACCATAAAGGGTTAATAAACCGGCGACCCTGTAAAGAAGGCAGAACCAATTCAGAAGGCAAGATGGCTTACCAAAGATAGCAGTGGTCATGGCATGAATGTGCCGCTTTATGCTGGTCAGTTCATCTGTCACTGGTTTTAATGCAGCCTCGGCATCCTCTGCTCGTTTGGTCAAAGCAGACTTTTCAGTGGCCCAATCCGCCCATTTCTTCTTGAAGTTCTCCTTAAGTTGTTCCATGGCGCTTAAGGCACTGGCCAATTCCTCTTTTGCTTTGGAGGTTTCAGCTTGTTGGGGTTTCAAGTTTTCTTGAAGATCGACGACTTGGTTTTCTTTCGGCTTTAGCTCCGCCTGCAGGCAGACAGATATATGTTTCAACAAATCGGTAGAAGGATTCAAGTGCCAACCACATAACAAGTTATGTGCTTAACACTTGGGGGCTAATGCATATTCGATCTTCATCTTTCAATGGTTTACAAAGTCCCAAGCTCAATACAAGTATTCAACTTGGCACTTGGGGGCTAAAGCATATTCGATCTTCATCTTTCAATTGTTTACAAAGTCCCAAGCTCAATACAAGTATTCCACTTGGCACTTGGGGGCTAATGGCTATTTGATCATATGTATTCTGATGCGGCAGTTTCATTTACTTAAAGTACCGGTTTAACTACGCTAAGTTGAACCGGCCCTTGGGGACTACATCAGCAAATTTCAAAGCATCAAGATTCATATTATTAAGTCCCGGTTTGAAAGAATATTTCAAATCGGCCCTTAGGGGCTAGGAGAGTCAACAAGAATGAAAGCATACAAGCAAGAAGGAGCATATGGAAGTTACCTCATATTTATCCTTCATCATATTAACCAGACCGACTTCATAGTCACGGCTGGTATACAACCGGTTCAGATAGCCGGAATGGATATCTCGGGCGTTCAGAGCAGCGTAAGCCGTCAGATCAGCATTCCACTTGCCTTTGCCAAAAGCAGCTAGTTCCTCCTTGGCAGAATGTTTGGATAAAGCGACAGGGTTGCTTGGCTCAGTATGGCCAGTGCCAGTAATGACAACTTCATCATCATTGGTACCGCCGGTTTGCACTGGAGCTATTGGCTTGTCCGTAGGTTTTGCGAGACCGGTGGAGCTTTCAACCCGGAGGGAACCTATGGGCTGATGGATAGGACCTGAGGTATCAGTAGGTCTTTCCTCAGCAGTAAGATCATCATCTGGCTGCGGTGGATCATTGGGAATATCCTCAGGAATAGCCGCTTCAAGATTGGGTGTTGTGCCTGGTTCAAGAATGACATCTTCTTCGGCCGCTTTATCCAGGCGGGCCTTCTTGCTCGGCCTAGGTTTGGCCCTGAGAAAAATAACAAAATTAAATACATCATATGTTCTAAGGCAATATACTGCAAACATCACAATAAATATAGCTTACCCAAGCACCGTTTTGAGCGGTGGGAGCTGAGTAGCCGACGACTCGCCAGAAGATGAGTGGGAAATAGCCTGATAATCGGAGTCAGACGGATTAAGAGGTTGACGAAAGCATCCGGCTTTAGGACAAGTACTAACAAGCGAATTAGAGACCTCGGAATGACGTTTTCGAACCGGACTGTTCGGTAAACCGGCAGAGGTAACTACCTGGCCGCTGTGCCGGGTGGTGCGGCGAGCTTCGTGTTGTTGAGTCTTCATAAGAAGTTTAGGATCCAAATAAGCAAGAGGATGAGAAAATTTAACTTTCCGGTTTGCCTGACGGATTTTTTGTGAAGGCAAAGTTTCTGAATCGGAAGAGAGGATAATTACCTCTGCAACATCCGCATGGCTGGCTTCGACATCATCCTGACAAATATCATCATCAATAAGATGCATGAAAAATAAACCAAGTGAGTCAAGCTCTACCTCAAAGTCCGGATTATCCACCTCATCATCAGGGGCCGGATTAGAAGATGCAGTGGTTCTTTTCCGGTGGGCAGTCTTCTTCACAGCTTTAGTTTTTTGCCGGGTTGCTCTTTCCGGTTTATCTATTTTCTCTGGTTTCTCCTGCGGCAGCTTTTTGCTCAAAAACGGATCATCACCCTAATTATGCAGACACTGATATTAGAAACAATGGCCAGACATATCGATAACAGATTCAGCAAAGAGAAAAATCAAAGTCTTACAGCTGGCGGTTTGTTGGTGGCGCAGAAGGGAAGCAGGCCGGTTCTAGCGCAGATGTGCTCCGGTTCATTCAGTATCTTACGCGCAGCCTCCGTGATTTCTTCACCGGACAGCTGGAGTCTTGAATGTTGCAGTGGGTCATCCACACTATCAGTATATTCGCACATCAAACCGGAGCGCTGACTAAGGGGCAGTATGCTCCATGATATCCAATAGCGAGCAAGGTCAACCCCTGTTAAATCGTTGGCCATAAAGGCTCTGAGCTTTGAAAGCTGGGGAGCATATTTTCTTCTCTCCTGGGCAGTCAATCGTTGAGGAAAATGATGGGTATTGCTGAGCCGCTCCGGACGAAAACTAGGCAAGGGATTCTCACCAGCAGGGGAGGTGTCTTTGCAGTAGAACCATGTCTGATTCCACTCCTTGGGGTGACTGTGCAGCTTGGCGTGAGGGTATGTGACCTCTTTCCTTTTTTGAATCGCCATGCCACCCAACTCCGTATTAGAGCCATCAGTAAACTCAGTACGGCGGTTTAGATGGAAAAGATCTCTGAATAATTCCACTGTGGGCTCCTCTTGAAAGAACACCTCACAGAGCACTTGGAAGTGGCACATATTTGTAACAGAGTTGGGGCCAATGTCTTGCGGATGGAGATGGAAATCAGCTAGGACATCCCGGTAAAATTTAGAACCGGGCGGTTTAAAACCCCGGGCTAAGTGGTCTACGAAGACAACAACCTCTCCTTCTCGAGGTGTGGGGGGCATTCTTTGCCAGGAGCCCTCCAATGGATGGTGTCTGTGCTGCCCAAGGCGCCAAACAGGACTAAATCGTCCAGTCGATCCTCTGTGACGCGAGAAGGGACCCAGTTGCACTCATACACTTGCTTGGCCATGATGAAATCTACAAGGTACATTGATATGTGCAGCGTTAAACCGGAAGCAGATCTATCTAAACCGGAGTTTTATGAAGCAACAACGTATGGCGGTTCAACAAGGGGACTAATGGCATATACTGGTTTGGAAAATTTTCTATCAGGTTAAACTGCCTGATCTAAACATTGAAGCAATTGAGATTGTGGATGGTTAAGTATGTAGAAACAGGTTTCACAAGGTCTTGTTACGGCATTGGATCTGAAGCAAGTTCAGAAAAAAAGAAAAATAGTCGAAGATCAAAGCAGAATAGTATTGAATCAATGGGCAGAAGTATATGTGAGATCTACGGTTTTGGGCAGGAAACTAACGGCGGATACTAAAAGTCACCGCTACACAAAGCAAGGGTTCACATGTGCATCCAGGAGCTAGTACATGAGTATGAACAGGTGATGAACACCGCAAGAACACGAAGCCCTAGATCAGATCTATGTTGAGAAGAACAGAAGACCTACCAGAGCTGAGGAAAACGCGGAAGGTCGCCGCGGCTTTCTGGCGTGTTCAAGTTGATGCAGCGGCCAAGGGTGATGCAGAAGACGACGACGGCGGCGGAGCTCTGAGACTGGCGACGCAAGGAAGACGAAGAGGAAGGGCACGAAGGGAAGAAAAGAAATGACCCTTCGGGCCTATTTATAAGGCAAAGGACATGTGTCAGGCGCGGGAATCAAGGGACCGCAAATTTTGGAAGTAGGGCAGTCACCTCGGTCATTGCGAATCTATTAAACAAGAAGATATCATGGATGTTTTCTTTATGACAGATGATGTCACGCCGGTTTACAGCAAACAGAGAAGATGATGTCACGGCGGTTCAACAACTAAAAGAAGATGTTGAAGACGAAGATTTTTGCTAAGGATTGACATGAACCGGTTCAAATCAATCTGGGGCCTAATGTTGGTGATATTAGTACTGGACATAAACCGGCCTACCTGGGCCGGATTAACTCCATCAGTAGTTCAAAGGTGTTAAAGCCCAAAGAGGGCAGATAAAGGCCCAGGGCCCGTAGTCGGTTTACAACCTGTAGTCGTACATCAGCTTTGTGCATATACTTGTAATATAAGTTAGGAACAAGGAGAGACCAACCCGGATACGAGTATGAACCGGTGTTGGGACTCTCTGAACCGGCAGGCGTCACCCATGTATATAAGGGGACGACCCGGTGGCGGTTCAGGGACAACAGACAACAACTCGAGACATAGGCGAAGCTTGTTTGCTCCCTAGTCATCGAAACCCCATCAATTACATCACAACTAGACGTAGGCTTTACCTTCCTCGAAGGGGCCGAACTAGTATAAACTCTCTTGCGTCCTTGCGTCTGCTTTAACCCCTTCAAGCTAACCCATCGCGATGGCTCCACGACTAAGTCCTTTCTCTAGGACATCTGCCGTGACAAACCCACGACAGAAGTCGGATTCCTGGGACATGTAGTGTCAGGTGAAGGGATTGCAGTGGACCCTACCAAGGTAGAGTCAGTCACGGAATGGAATGCACCCACCACAGTTGGCGAGATTCGTAGTTTTCTTGGGATTGCAGGATATTACCGGGGATTTATTGAAAATTTCTCCAAGATTGCCAGGCCCATTACATCATTGTTGAAAAAGGACACCAAGTTCGTTTGGACTGAAGAGTGTGAAGCCAGCATTCAAGAGTTGAAGAAGCGTTTGGTTACAGACCCAGTGTTAGTCCTGCCTGACGTACACAAGGACTTTCAGGTGTATTGTGATGCTTCACGTCAGGGACTTGGAGGTGTTCTTATGCAAGAGGGGAAGGTTGTAGCTTATGCTTCACGACAGCTTCGACCTCATGAGTTGAACTATGCCACACATGATTTGGAGTTGGCAGCTGTAGTGCATGCACTCAAGACATGGAGACACTATCTTATTGGGAATCGTTGTGATGTTTACACGGATCACAAGAGTTTGAAGTATATCTTCACGCAGAAAGAGTTGAATCTCAGGCAAAGGAGATGGTTGGAACTCATAAAGGAAAATGACATGAGTCTGCATTATCATCTAGGAAAAGCCAACATTGTGGCACATGCTTTGAGCCGTAAGAGTTATGTTAATACCCTTACAGCAGGAGGTTTACCTTAGGAGTTATGTGATGATCTTAGAGACCTTCTACTGGAAATAGTTCCAAGAGGTTATGTTGCCGCACTCGAGGTGCATTCCACCTTGTTGGTAAGAATCAGAGAAGCCTAGAAGTTGGACCAAGGTATTGCTGAGATCAAAGAAATGATGAGCAATGGGAAAGCAGAAGGATTCCGTGAGGATGAACATGGAACCATATGGTTTGAGCAACGGATTTGTGTACCCAATGACCCGGAGATCAGGAAGTTGATTCTTCAGGAGGCTCACGACTCACCATATTCGATACACCCAGGCAATACCAAGATGTATTTGGACTTGAAGGAAAGTTTTTGTGGGCCGGTATGAAGCGAGAAATTGCCGAGTATGTGGCAATATGTTATGTATGTCAGAGAGTAAAGGCAGAACATCAGAAACCAGCAGGATTACTTCAGCCGTTGCCGATACCTGATTGGAAATGGGATAAACTTGGTATGGACTTTATCACGGGGTTACCCAGGACCCGTTCAAGTTATGATTCCATTTGGGTGATAGTGGATCGTTTGACCAAGGTTGCTCACTTCATTGCAATGAAGACCACCTATACAAGTGCTAAGTTGGAAAAGATATATATGACCAGGATCGTATGTGTGCATGGTGTTCCAAGGAGCATCGTATCGGATAGAGGCACACAGTTTACCTGCAAGTTTTGGAAACAGTTACATGAAACTTTGGGTACCAGGCTAGAGTTCAGTACAGCCTTCCACCCACAGACTGATGGCAGACAGAGAGAGTCAATCAGATTCTAGAGGACATGTTGAGAGCATGTGCGCTAGACTATGGGTCTAGTTGGGATGATAAGTTACCCTACGCAGAGTTCTCATACAACAACAGCTACCAAGCCAGTTTGCAGATGGCCCCTTTCGAGGCATTGTATGGAACGAAATGTAGGACACCTTTGATGTGGGATGGAGTTGGAGATCGCAAGTTGTTTGGACCTGACTTTCAGGGATTCTGAGGAGAAGGTCAAATTGATTCGTGACAGACTTAAGATAGCCCAGTCAAGGCAGAAAAGTTATGCCAATGCTAAACGCAAGGAAGTGATCTATGAAGTGGGAGATAGAGCATATCTTCGAGTGTCTCCACTTCGAGGTATTAAAAGATTTGGAGTCAAAGGGAAGTTAGCACCACGATTTGTGGGACCATACAAAGTTCTGGAACGTAGAGGAGAGGTTGCATACCAGTTGGAATTACCAGAGGCTCTGTCGGGAGTTCATGATGTGTTTCATGTTTCCCAGCTGAAGAAGTGTCATGCAGAGATGGCAGACATTCCTTTGAGAGATACAGTGCCACTCGAGGCAATTCAGTTGGAGAATGATCTGACTTATGAGGAGAAGCCTATTAAGATTCTTGAGACTGCAGAGAGAATCACTCGTACCAAGATCATCAAGTTCTGCAAAGTTCAGTGGAGTCACCATACCGAGGAGGAAGCCACTTGGGAATGAGAGGAAGATCTTAGGTAGGACCATCCGCACCTTTTTGCTGGCCAACCCGAATCTTGAGGAAGAGATTCATCTTAAGAGGGGTAGGTTTGTAACATCCTAATTTTTATTAATTTGGATGTTAATAGAATCATTCAATGCATATCATATTTCTTTGCCTTTTGGAGTTTTTGAAAATATTCAAATAATAGTTTTCCACTCAAGAAAAACAAATGAGAGGGGATAAGATGACTTCCTCAAAATATAAAAAGAGTGGGAAATTTTATTTTGAATATTACTTTAAGTTTTGGAGTTGTTTGGTATGTATTTTATTTGCAAAAAGTGCATTAGTTGCATTAGGAAAATTATTTTCAAAATGTTTTGTGCTTAAGTTAATGTTCATTAGGCTCTAAATATTACGTAGTTATTTTAGAAATTTATTTTGTGTTTTTAGAAATTCTTTTGAATTAGTTATGAGCATTTTTGTCTCGCAAAAAAAATAAAAATAAAAATAACACACCCACGCAGCCTGGACCGAAACCAGGTTCGGCCCAGGAGCGCCCGACCGGCCCAGTCGGCCATTTCGGCCAAAGGCCGCCCGCGCGCCCGAAATCCCCCCGCACCGGTCGACCGCCCGCAGCCCCCCTCGCTCGCTAACACCGCCGCCACTGACTAGTGGGCCCCGCGCCAACTCATCTCCCGCAACCTCCCGCTTTCCCCGCTCGGGTGAGCTCGCCGCCGCGCTCCCGCAACCACTGGGCGAGGCCCTCGCGGATAATGCATATCCGCGGCAGGCACACGCCCTCCCCTCGCCTATAAATGCCCCGAGCTCCCCTCTGTCGACCTCGCCGTCCCGCTTCTCCCCACGCCGCCCCTAGCCGCCGCTGACGCCGTTTGCATCTCGACGGAGCCGCGTCGCTCCGTCGCCCTTTCGGACGCCAATAAGCTACCATGGACTCCGTTTCTTCGTCAAATGGATCCCCGCGGAAAAACGCACCCGTCTAACACCTTTTCTTTCCCTAGGCTTCGTCGGGGACGCCGCACCATCGATGTCGGGGCCGCCGGAGCACCGAAGGCCGCCGTCTTTGCCTCGCCCCATTCGGACGCCGCTAACACACCCCGACGCCACCATCCGAACGCCCAAGCCGCGCCGCATCTCCCCGTCTTCCTCCCCGTCGACGAGGACCACCGCATCCGCCGCCCCCTTCGTCACCGACACCGCGTCGTCGTCTTCACCGTCGCCGGCCATCACCACCACCACTGTAAGCCACCACCCCACCCTCGTCGTTCTATCTGACATGGACCGCCCAGATTAGATTAGGTCCATTTTTTTTATTTCGCGAAGAGGTACGCAGTTAACCGCGGTTCCCTTAGACCGTGCGGCTTATTTAAACCGAGCGTCGGCTTTCTTTAATTAGCCACCGCCGTTGTTTTTTTTCTTATTTAGCGGCCGTTCGCCATATAGCCTCCGCAGCGGACGCTGCTCGGCCAACCAGGAGCCGCCATGTGGCCAGGGACCTGTTTGCAGTTGTTTTTCTTCACCATTTAGTCCCTGTAAATAGCAGATTAGTCCCTGATCTTAGATTAACCATAACTTTTTAACCGTAGATCCAAACTCGATGAAACCAGCGGCAAATTCTTCGTATTGTTTAGATCTATCGAGTAGCATAGTTTTTGTAAAATATTGTTAGATTCAAATTTGAATTTATTCAGATTCGAATTCAAACTTCAAATAGCCATAACTCCCAAACCATAGTTCTGATTAAGTTGATTCCTTTTGCATGTTGTCACCGTAGCAAAACCCTATCACCTGGACCTTTGTCACCATAATTTTCACACACTAGATTTTGCCCTTTAATATTTTTTACTAGTATGCATAGTATGCACTATACTTCACATCACTCCTTGAACCATAGGACTATGTTGTTTTGCACTTAGAATATTTTTGTAGTAGCTTAGTGTGTTGTATGTTCATTTGGTTTTTCCGAGACTTTTTGCGATGCATGTTCTTTTGGTCTCTGGATTGTTGCTTATGTTTGTTTATGTTCCTTGTGGTAGATTGCCCGGAGTGCGAAGCAGAATATTATCAGTCTTTAGAATTCAACCAGCAGTACCAAGGCAAGTTGCATCTTGATCATGTTTCATTACCTATGTTTTATTATGCACTTAGTTCTTTGCGGTAGGACTACATGGTAGGAAACTGGTGCCGCATGACTTTGCTTTTCACCCAGTAGTTCATTGAGGTAGGTCGGAACCATATAACTTTGTCACCATCGTTTTACTTTATGTTGCTATGCTAAGTAGACGTGGATTGGGAAGTGATCGTTGTAAAGTTTGAGTGACTATGTAGTAAATAGGACCTAAGTTAATTAATGAACTACCTGGGCAGAAACTTGTGGGAATGGTGGCGAAGTACAGTGGGGCACGCATGGGAAATCCATGGAGGTGCACCACTAGTGGACCTTCCGCTCAGGCTCAAAGAGATCAATCGTATTCCCATGTCTAGAAGCTTACATGTGCAGCCACATGCCAATATGGGCTCTGGCTTAGTTGAGTAGTTAGTGTGCCCCCTTCCGGGATGGGCTAGCAGATGTAGAATGATGTAGGTGTACCGGCCTATCCGTGGGTTAAGGGGGAAGATTTTCGAAAGGCTATGTCTCGATCTTCCGATCATGGAGGTGGTCGAGTCTTGTGGGGAAAAGTGCACAACCTCTGCAGAGTTTTCAACCTAATCGATTAGCCATGTCCCCGGTTACGGACAACTTGAGCATCTAGTAGTGGAAATGCCGGGAGATCTCCTCACCTTTAATTAAACAGTTGGCTTTTAAATGAAACTTGGGGACGGATGGAGTTGGATTTGCCAACTCATCCTATGCAGATGTGTAGTAGTAGAATAACAATCTTTTCTAATAGGGAAAAACTAGCTTTATGCAAAAAAACTAAACTTAGAGCTTTCCACCAGCCAAACTGCATGTAAAAGTAGGTTCATTACACTATGATGTGACTTGCCAGTACATTCAATGTACTGACCCATTTGGCTGCAACTTATCACGTTGCAGATATATCCAACGAGGATTAAGGTGCGATAGGTCGATGTTCTACACTAAACCTTGCTCGTGGAGTTGGACTCATTTACTTTTTTTCTTCCGCAGTATTTGCTTATTGGCTCTATGCCCTATTTTGTAATAAATGTATTGCTCCTGGACTATCGATGTAATAAAGAGATGTGTGTTATTTCTGTTATTTCATCCAGTACTATGTGCTAGCAAGTCGATCCAGGGACTAGCACGATAAGCATAGAGACTTCGACTCTTACCGAGTCGGGTCGCTACAAGATGGTATCAGAGCACACGTTGACTGTAGGACGCGACCCATAGAAATGGAGAAAAGCCATAGGAAAAAAACTATAGTTTTCATTTTCCATATATATCCTTTGGTCTCGTACCTTCTCTACTTCTATACTAATTTCTTCTCTTTTCAAAATGTAGATGTCGCCCGACCTTGTTGAGTTCGAGCAGCCCGATGAGACCATGCCCTTTGGAAGGCAGCTGGTGAAGATCACGAAGCACCTGAAGATTGGGCTTCCCACATTCACTGGAACCTTCACAGCCACCCTGCCCGAGGAGACACATTGGAGGATCGATGCTCATATCCCCGGATGCATCCTCGGAAACCGCACCAAGCCCATTGATTTCCATGTGGATACCGCAACATGGGGCTTGGGCAGGGGTATCGCTGCTCACATTGCTCTCGGACGCATTCGGGAGGTGTATGACGAAGACCACAAGTGGACCTCCTTCGTGATGTACGGACGCCGCGACGCAAATGGAGATGTGGTGCGTGCCCTGGAGGACGAGACGATAGAATCCCATCTCCAGGACATGGAGGAGCACATTCGTATGATGGAGCTGGATCTGTCCCACAACATGGTCGTCATCAAGAACCTCATGACCCGCAAGGCCGAGCTAGAGGAGGAGCTCCAGGACGCTCGCATCGAGCACGAAGGCGAGCTGGACGCACTGGAGGAGAAGATAGACGACCTGAAGCTTGAGCTCGAGGAGGCCGAGGAGAAGCTGGATGGGGGAGAAAACATCCAGGAGGATCACTCGTATGGTGCCTATGTCAGCCAGGAGAGGGACCAAAATGATAAGCTCGGAGATGATGACGCGGAGAGCGATGCAAGGACACCCGATGTCGACATGGTTGACTGGTCCTCATCTGATGAGAGTTAGATTTTATACCACCATGAGAGTTAGATTTTATACCACCATGAGAGTTTAGGAATTCGATTTCGTTATCCGATTAGTTTTATTTAATTTGTAAGACCTTGTCAAATCTTGTGACATGGCTTACCTTAGGTTTGATTATTCATGTGAACCTCTTTGTTTGAAATTGAATTGGAGTGATTTGAAGTTTTATTGCTATCATGTGCATATGGGTAGTGTGAATTTACTCGCTAGGCCTTGTTCTATTCTAACTCCTCGTCCACTCTGAAACCCATCAGATGCCTCCAAGACGTGACCCCGGATTCAACTTTCCGCTGGAGCTTACGCAATTGATCCAACAACAGAATGCTCTTATGCAGATGCTCATTCAGAACCAGAACCAGAACCAGAACCAGAACCAGAACCAAAACAACAAGAACAACCCACCGCCGCCACCCTCGGTTGACAGTCTTACCCGTATTCTGAGGCTGAACCCACCCGTGTTCTCCAGCAGCACGGAGCCGATCGTCGCAGATGACTGGCTCCTCAAGATAGGAAGGGAGCTGGCCACGGTAGGATGCAATGATGCGGAGAAGGTGAAGTTTGCTGCCCATCAGCTGGATGGACCGGCAGCTGCTTGGTGGGAGAACTACACCACCACATACCCCATGGAGAATGTGACTTGGGCTCAGTTCCAGCGGGCATTCCGCACTGCTCATGTTTCAGCTGGAGCCATGAGTCCGAACAAGAAGGATTTCCGCAGCTTGCACCAAGGAGGACGCACGGTATCTCAGTATGTTGATGAGTTCAGTAAGTTGGCCCGTTACGCCCCGGAGGACGTGGCCACCGATGCAGCCAAGCAGGAGAAGTTTCTGGAGGGACTGAACGATGAGTTGGGAGTTCAGTTGACTGTGGCAACATTTTCGGACTATCAGGAGCTGGTCGATAAGGCTATCATTCTTGAAGGCAAGCACCATCAGATGGAGAATTGTAAGAGGAAGTACGGTCACGGGAAGTATAACTCGGGAGTTCAACAGAAACCCTGCTACAGCCCGTACTCAGGGAGTTCTGGATCAGGCACTAGCAAGTTTGGAGGGAATCACCATAACCATGGGGGCCACATTCATCATGGAGGGAATGGACACAACCACCATGGTCACAAGCAGGGCAATGGTAATGGAGGAAATGGCAATCAGCAGCATTTCAGTTCTTCCACACCGATGAAGAAGGACCAGAGTCACATCACCTGCTTCAAGTGCAAGAAGATAGGTCACTACTCCAATGAGTGCCCTGAGGCGCAGAATGGAAATGTAAATGGCAATGGGAATTCTGGAGGCAAGAAGCCCAATCCTTTCACTAAGGGACATGTGAATCATGTCAATGTCGAAGAGGTTTATGAGCAGCCTGATGCAGTGATTGGTAAGTTCTTGGTTAATTCATTTCCAGCACTCATTCTTTTTGACACTGGTGCATCACATTCTTTCGTATCAAGGGGATTTGTGGATAAACATAAGTTGCCTACCATAGCTCTTAAGGCACCCATTCTAGTGACTTCCCCAGGAGCCGAGTCTATGGCTAGTCAGGGATGTTTCCAATTGCCTTTGAACATAGGGGGACATATTTTTCCCACAGATATGATTATACTAGAATCGCAAGGGTTGGATGTAATCCTAGGGATGCATTGGATGTCCAAGTATGAGGGAAACATTGATTGTGTTAGTAGATCGATTTTTCTCACCACCCCGGAGAAGAAGAGGATCAAGTATGTATCCAAGCTTAAGCCTAAGAGGACTCAGGTGAACTCTCTTACGGGCGTTGTCCAGGAAGAAGTACCAGTGATGAAGGATTATCCCGATGTATTTCCGGATGAGTTACCGGGTATGCCGCCAGGTCGGGAGATTGAGTTTTTGATTGAGTTGCTGCCAGGCACAGGGCCTATCTCCAAGAGGCCATATTGAATGCCTGCTAATGATTTGGAGGAAGTCAAGAAACAGATTAAGGAGTTACTAGAGAAAGGGTATATTCGCTCGAGTTCATCACCTTCGGGAGCCCCAGTACTTCTAGTGGAGAAGAAGGATGGAACCTTGAGAATGTGTGTGGATTAATGCTCTTTGAATGAGGTGACCATCAAGAACAAGTATCCCCTACCGATGATCAATGACTTGTTTGACCAGCTAGAAGGAGCTAGTGTTTTCTCCAAGATCGATCTTCGATCGGGTTATCACCAGTTGAAGATTCATGAGAAGGATATACCCAAGACAGCTTTTACCACAAGGTATGGGCTTTATGAGTATACAGTCATGTCCTTTGGTTTGACTAATGCCCCTGCCTATTTTATGAACATGATGAACAAAGTATTCATGGAGTTCCTGGATAAGTTTGTTGTGGTATTCATTGATGACATATTGGTTTACTCCAAGAATGAGGAGGAACACGCTGAACATCTGCTCTTAGTTTTGGAGAAGCTCAGAGAACATCATCTGTATGCCAAGTTCAGCAAGTGTGAGTTTTGGCTGAAGGAAGTCGGATTCCTTGGACATGTAGTGTCAGGTGAAGGGATTGCAGTGGACCCTACCAAGGTAGAGTCAGTCATGGAATGGAATGCACCCACCATAGTTGGCGAGATTCATAGTTTTCTTGGGCTTGCAGGATATTACCGGAGATTTATTGAAATTTTCTCCAAGATTGCCAGGCCCATGACATCATTGTTGAAAAAGGACACCAAGTTCGTTTGGACTGAAGAGTGTGAAGCCAGCTTTCAAGAGTTGAAGAAGCGTTTGGTTACAGCCCCAGTGTTAGTCCTGCCTGACGTACACAAGGACTTTTAGGTGTATTGTGATGCTTCACGTCAGGGACTTGGAGGTGTTCTTATGCAAGAGGGGAAGGTTGTAGCTTATGCTTCACGACAACTTCGACCTCATGAGTTGAACTATGCCACGCATGATTTGGAGTTGGCAGCTATAGTGCATGCACTCAAGACATGGAGACACTATCTGATTGGGAATCGTTGTGATGTTTACACGGATCACAAGAGTTTGAAGTATATCTTCACGCAGAAAGAGTTGAATCTCAGGCAAAGGAGATGGTTGGAACTCATAAAGGAAAATGACATGAGTCTGCATTATCATCTAGGAAAAGCCAACATTGTGGCACATGCTTTGAGCCGTAAGAGTTATGTTAATACCCTTACAGCAGGAGGTTTACCTTAGGAGTTATGTGATGATCTTAGAGACCTTCTACTGGAAATAGTTCCAAGAGGTTATGTTGCCGCACTCGAGGTGCATTCCACCTTGTTGGTAAGAATCAGAGAAGCCTAGAAGTTGGACCAAGGTATTGCTGAGATCAAAGAAATGATGAGCAATGGGAAAGCAGAAGGATTCCGTGAGGATGAACATGGAACCATATGGTTTGAGCAACGGATTTGTGTACCCAATGACCCGGAGATTAGGAAGTTGATTCTTCAGGAGGCTCACGACTCACCATATTCGATACACCCAGGCAATACCAAGATGTATTTGGACTTGAAGGAAAGTTTTTGGTGGGCCGGTATGAAGCGAGAAATTGCCGAGTATGTGGCAATATGTTATGTATGTCAGAGAGTAAAGGCAGAACATCAGAAACCAGCAGGATTACTTCAGCCGTTGCCGATACCTAATTGGAAATGGGATAAACTTGGTATGGACTTTATCACGGGGTTACCCAGGACCCGTTCAGGTTATGATTCCATTTGGGTGATAGTGAATCGTTTGACCAAGGTTGCTCACTTCATTCCAGTGAAGACCACCTATACAAGTGCTAAGTTGGGAAAGATATATATGACCAGGATCGTATGTCTGCATGGTGTTCCAAGGAGCATCGTATCGGATAGAGGAACACAGTTTACCTCCAAGTTTTGGAAACAGTTACACGAAACTTTGGGTACCAGGCTAGAGTTCAGTACAGCCTTCCACCCATAGACTGATGGGCAGACAGAGAGAGTCAATCAGATTCTAGAGGACATGTTGAGAGCATGTGCGCTAGACTATGGGTCTAGTTGGGATGATAACTTACCCTACGCAGAGTTCTCATACAACACCAGCTACCAAGCCTGTTTGCAGATGGCCCCTTTCGAGGCATTGTATGGAACGAAATGTAGGACACCTTTGATGTGGGATGGAGTTGGAGATCGCAAGTTGTTTGGACCTGACTTGATCAGGGATTCTGAGGAGAAGGTCAAATTGATTCGTGACAGACTTAAGATAGCCCAGTCAAGGCAGAAAAGTTATGCCGATGCTAAACGCAAGGAAGTGATCTATGAAGTGGGAGATAGAGCATATCTTCGAGTGTCTCCACTTTGAGGTATTAAAAGATTTGGAGTCAAAGGGAAGTTAGCACCACATTTGTGGGACCGTACAAAGTTCTGGAACGTAGAAGAGAGGTTGCATACCAGTTGGAATTACCAGAGGCTCTGTCGGGAGTTCATGATGTGTTTCATGTTTCCCAGCTGAAGAAGTGTCATGCAGAGATGGCGGACATTCCTTTGAGAGATACAGTGCCACTCGAGGCAATTCAGTTGGAGAATGATCTGACTTATGAGGAGAAGCCTATTAAGATTCTTGAGACTGCAGAGAGAATCACTCGTACCAAGATCATCAAGTTCTGCAAAGTTCAGTGGAGTCACCATACCGAGGAGGAAGCCACTTGGGAACGAGAGGAAGATCTTAGGCAGGACCATCCGCACCTTTTTGCTGGCCAACCCGAATCTCGAGGACGAGATTCATCTTAAGGGGGGTAGGTTTGTAACATCCCAATTTTTATTAATTTGGATGTTAATAGAATCATTCAATGCATATCATATTTCTTTGCCTTTTGGAGTTTTTGAAAATATTCAAATAATAGTTTTCCACCCGAGAAAAACAAATGAGAGGGGATAAGATGACTTCCTCAAAATATAAAAAGAGTGGGAAATTTTATTTTGAATATTACTTTAAGTTTTGGAGTTGTTTGGTATGTATTTTATTTGCAAAAAGTGCATTAGGTGCATTAGGAAAATTATTTTCAAAATGTTCTATGCTTAAGTTAATGTTCATTAGGCTCTAAATATTACGTAGTTATTTTAGAAATTTATTTTGTGTTTTTAGAAATTCTTTTGAATTAGTTATGAGCATTTTGGTCTCCTGTAAAAAAAATAAAAATAAAAATAACACACGCACGCAGCCTGGACCGAACCCAGGTTCGGCCCAGGAGCACCCGACCGGCCCATCCGGCCATTTCGGCCCAAGGCCGCCCGCGCGCCCAAAATCCCCCGCACCGGTCGACCGCCCGCAGCCCCCCTCGCTCGCTAACGCCGCCGCCACTGACTAGTGGGCCCCGCGCCACCTCATCTCCCCCAACCTCCCGCTTTCCCCGCTCGGGTGAGCTCGCCGTCGGGCTCCCGCAACCGCCGGGCGAGGCCCTCGTGGATAATGCATATCCGCGGCAGCCGAACGCCCTCCCCTCGCCTATAAATGCCCCGAGCTCCCCTCTGTCGACCTCGCCGTCCCGCTTCTCCCCACGCCGCCCCTAGCTGCCGCTGACGCCGTTTGCATCTCGCCGGAGCTGCGCCGCTCCGTCGCCCTTTCCGACGCCAGTAAGCCACCATGGCCTCCCTTTCTTCGTCAAATGGCTCCCTGCGGCAAAACGCACCTGTCTGACACCTTTTCTTTCCATAGGCTTCGTCGAAGACGCCGCACCATCGACGCTGGGGCCGCCGGAGCACCGAAGGCCGCCGTCTTTGCCCCGCCCCGTTCGGACGCTGATGACGCACCCCGGCGCCACCATCCGGACGCCCAAGCCGCGCCGCATCTCCCCGTCTTCCTCCCCGTCGACGAGGACCACCGCAGCCGCCGCCCCCTTCGTCACCGACGCCGCGCCGCCGTCTTCATCGTCGCCGGCCATCACCACCACCACTGTGAGCCACCACCCCACCCTCGTTGTTCGATCTGCCATGGACCGCCCAGATTAGATTAGGTCCGTTTTTTTATTTCGCGAAGAGGTACGTGGTTAACCGCGGTTCCCTTAGACCGTGCGGTTTATTTAAACCGAGCGTCGATTTTCTTTAATTAGCCACCGCCATTGTTTTTTTTTCTTATTTAGCGGCCGTTCACCGTATAGCCTCCGCAGCGGACGCTGCTCGGCCAACCAGGAGCCGCCATGTGGCCAGGGACCTGTTTGCAGTAGTTTTTCTTCACCATTTAGTCCCTCTAAATAGCAGATTAGTCCCTGATCTTAGTTTAACCATAATTTTTTAACCGTAGATCCAAACTGGATGAAACTAGCGGCAAATTCTTCGTATTGTTTAGATCTATCCAGTAGCATAGTTTTTGCAAACTTTTGTTAGATTCAAATTTGAATTTATTCAGATTCGAATTCAAACTTCAAATAGCCATAACTCCCAAACTGTAGCTCCGATTAAGTTGATTCCTTTTGCATGCTGTCACCGTAGCAAAACTCTATCACCTGGACCTTTGTCACCATAATTTTCACACACTATATTCTGCCCTTTAATATTTTTTACTAGTATGCATAGTATGCACTATACTTCACATCACTCCTTGAACCATAGGACTATGTTGTTTTGCACTTAGAATATTTCTATAGTAGCTTAGTGTGTTGTATGTTCATTTGGTTTTTCCGAGACTTTTTGCGATGCATGTTCTTTTGGTCTCTGGATTGTTGCTTATGTTTGTTTATCTTCCTTGCAATAGATTGCCCGGAGTGCGAAGCAGAATATTATCAGTCTTTAGAATTCAACCAGCAGTACCAAGGCAAGTTGCATCTTGATCATGTTTCATTACCTATGTTTTATTATGCACTTAGTTCTTTGCGGTAGGACTGCATGGTAGGAAACTGGTGCCGCATGACTTTGCTTTTCACCCAGTAGTTCATTGAGGTAGGTCGGAACCATATAACTTTGTCACCATCCTTTTACTTTATGTTGCTATGCTAAGTAGACGTGGATTGGGAAGTGATCGTTGTAAAGTTTGAGTGACTATGTAGTAAATAGGACCTAAGTTAATTAATGAACTACCTGGGCGGAAACTTGTGGGAATGGTGGCGAAGTACAATGGGGCACGCATGGGAAATCCATGGTGGTGCACCACTAGTGGACCGTCCGATCAGGCTCAAAGAAATCAATCGTATTCCCATGTCTAGAAGCTTACGTGTGCAACCACATGCCAATATGGGCTCTTGCTTAGTTGAGTAGTTAGTGTGCCCCCTTCCGAGATGGGCTAGCAGATGTAGAATGATGTAGGTGTACCGGCCTATCCGTGGGTTAAGGGGGAACATTTTCGAAAGGCTATGTCTCGATCTTCTGATCATGGAGGTGGTCGAGTCTTGTGGGGAAAAGTGCACAACCTTTGCAGAGTTTTCAACCTAATTGATTAGCCGTGTCCCTGGTTACGGACAACTTGAGCATCTAATAGTGGAAATGCCGGGAGATCTCCTCACCTTTAATTAAACAGTTGGCTTTTAAATGAAACTTGGGGATGGATGGAGTTGGATTTGCCAACTCATCCTATGCAAATGTGTAGTAGTAGAATAACAATCTTTTCTAATAGGGAAAAACTAGCTTTATGCAAAAAAACTAAACTTAGAGCTTTCCACCAGCCAAACTGCCTGTAAAAGTAGGTTCATTACACTATGATGTGACTTGCCAGTACATTCAATGTACTGACCCATTTGGCTGCAACTTATCACGTTGCAGATATATCCGACGAGGATTAAGGTGCGATAGGTCGATGTTCTACACTCAACCTTGCTCGTGGAGTTGGACTCATTTACTTTTTTTTCTTCCGCAGTATTTGCTTATTGGCTCTATGCCCTATTTTGTAATAAATGTATTGCTCCTGGACTATCGATGTAATAAATAGATGTGTGTTATTTGTGTTATTTCATCGAGTACTGTGTGTGCTAGCAAGTCGATCGAGGGACTAGCATGGTAAGCACAGAGATTTCAACTCTTACCGAGTCGGGTCGCTACATCATGATGAAATGAAGACAAGCACAGAGTACAAAAATCGTAAACACAGGATAACACAGGATGAAGACAAATAGACTGAAGAAATTGAACTGAGGAATTTGAGGAAGTCTTCAGTCAAAGTCTTCAAGCACAGATATGAACAAGCACTCAACATAGTTATGAGGAAATGAAAGAGTTGAGTAAATAGAACCAGTAAGCTTGGTGAAGACAATGATTTGGTAGACCAGTTCCAACTGCTGTCTCAGTTGTACGTCTGGTTGGAGCGGCTAGGAATTTAAACCCGAGGACACCCAGTCCCGGACACACAGTCCTCACCGTATTCTCCTTGAGATAAGGTCACACAGACCTCGCTCAATTTCTCGTGGTAAGTCTTCAGGTGACTTCCGAACCTTCACAAACTTGGTCACTCGGCAATCCACAATTCCCCTTGGATGCTCTAGACCTTGATGCCTAACCGTCTGGAAGAAGCACAATCTTCAAAGGTAACAAGCGTCGGATCCACACAGGATCAATCTCTTCAGTGATGCTCAATCACTTTGGGTTCGTAGGTGTTTGGGTTTGGATTTTGGTTTTACTCACTTGATGATTTTCGCTCAAATTCCTCGGAGGATGGGATGCTCTCAAATGACAAGTGTCAGTTTCTCTCCGAGCAGCCAACCAGCTAGTGGTTGTAGGGGGCGGCTATTTATAGCCTAGGGAGTAGCCCGACATGATAAGACATAAATGCCCTTCAATGATATGACTGTTAGGTGGGTAGATATTTTGGGACAGCTGGCGCATAACACAGCAACAGTCGGAATTTTGAGTAGCAAAATCCTCACAGCTATCATGTTCCTCACTATGTAGGCAATCCGCACTGGCAAATTCCTAACTCCCCAGTCAGAACAAATTCCTCAGAGAACAGAAGAACTCCGTCTCTATTACTGAAGAATATGACTGAACTGTATGAGATTTCCAATGGCTTCACTCGAAGGGATTGGTAGGTGTAGGATTTTGAATTGAGCATCACATGGAAAAAAAATTCCTCGAACCCCTTTAATAGTACGGTGTTTCCTATGAATCAAGAAAGAGAAAATAAAACTACGAAAACAAAAGTCTTCACGCTTCATATTCCTCAAATGAATACCAAGTCTTCAAGGTCACACCAATTTCTTCACTTTCAAAGTCTTCAGAAAGTCTTCAGAAATCCAAAGTCTTTAGTTGAAGAACTTCATTTTTAGGGGTCGACTTTCTTTGTAAATATCAAACTCCTCATAGACTTATAGACCTGTGTACACTCAAAAACGCATTAGTCCCTTAACATATAAGTCTTCAATACACCAAAATCACTAAGGGGCACTAGATGCACTTACAACATACATTAAAATTGCCTTTGAAATGAATGGCCAGTATCATCTACCACGCGGGAAAAATCCCGCCCCTTCCTGTTTAATCGGGTTTGTATCGATGGATCGTGCGAAACAACAAAATTATAGTACTATACAATACAAGTGACAGTTCACGGGGCCGCCGTGTCGTGTACTCCTCCGTCGTAAGAGTGGAGCATTCGCTTTCATAAATGTTCTAGTCCCGTTCGCCGACATGTGGGACATCATGCTACCGGGTCCACGTGACATACCGAAATACAGTGCAGAGCAGCAGGGGTGAAGCACCCCAGTCATGGCACCTGCGTAGTAATGATCAATGAGGCGTCAAATCACAAAGTTGCACCTTTACCGCAGTTAAGTTGGTGGGACGAAGTAATAATGCTAAAAAAGAAGTTGGAGGGACGAAGCAACCATCATTTTACTCATTGCTAAATCCGCTTCTCCCTCATCTTCTTCAAGTTTTTTTGATAAGATCTTCTTCAAGTTAACCACGTGTTGTTTCTGCCGTTGTTCTGCCTCATGTGGGACGCGGATCGGCTTGGTAAAGCACTGAAACATGGGACCGCATGTTAGCAAACCCCCAGGCCAACATCCTCTAAAAATAAGAAACCTCCCCCGCCATCCGTGCGGCAAAATCACCTCCTTTTTACTAATCTTGATTCTATAGTTTTTAGATCAATATAATTGAGATTTGTATAGATTGCACACAGGAGCAAAACCATGTGGTACGGTCAAGGGCATCCACAATGTGTATCCAAATGTGAAAATAGCTTTTGGCATCGATGGGAACCATTATGGACGGTGCTGCCAAAGCCAAAAAGATGGAACTGAAGCTCCCTGATTGATTAATTGAAGGAACAGTAAAATGCAATGTCTCTCCTCTTGCTCTCATGCTTGGACGCGTGTACAGTATAGAGCACAGAGTCTACTCCCCTATCCCTTCTATCACAAATCACAAAGCATTGAGGCGTCAAATCACAAAGCACGGACGAAGCAACCATCATTTCACTCTTCGCCGACTCCGCTTCTCCATCGTCTTCTTCGAGAAACCACCTCACCGCACTAAGCTGGACGGACGATGCTATTGTGTACTAGTAGTACTAGTACATTATTTACGCGTCCTTTGGTTCAACAGACTTCCTGGATACAAATAAGGCGGTTGTCTCGGCTTGCAGGCGACACTTGCGTCTGGTGGTCTCCCTCAATAGTGTTCTCCGTCGAATGCACTTCGCCAAACCACAATGTTCGAGATATCGTCGATGTCACCGCAATGGGGAAGGAAGTCAAATAGTTACTACCTCCATTTTATTGTACGCAAGGCCAGTATATCAAAATTACAATTTGCAAAAGGCCACTAACACTAATCGAGGCAAAATTGATGGGGTTTGCCTCGTACTAGCAACTAAGGACATTAATATACCCTTGCATGCATGCGGAAGTGGGAAGGTTGGTTTGCATGGCGCTGCATTAATCAAGCGAAGAGGAGTGAGATGGTTAGCTATTTGGGCTTTGGAGAAAAAATACGCATTAATTGACACGTCAAATGAGGATTTGTATCAATTAATCCTGCGAAGGAAAACCCCACCTTTCTTTATTAACACCAGTACTCGTAGTACATACGTACTTATCCTGTTTGGGTCTAGGCCTTGCATTGCCATACTTCACCACACATTTTTGCCAAGCTTGCCTAAAGTTTTCAAAATGAAAAGGAGGTACACTTGCGCACGGCTGTCGCGGTCGCATCGCACCCTCACACGGTCGCTCCGCACCCTCACACAGTCGCTCCTGCACGCCGCACGTGCTACCGCATGTGAACAAACCAAACTCAGCCATCCTATTGCTGACACATAATTTTCGTTCATTCAGTATGTTTATCCAATTGCATGTTGGGGACGATTCGTACGGCCCGTGAAGTGGTCCGTTGGGGAAGAAGAAGAGGTGAGGAAGAACGGTTAGGAGACGTAGCATATTCATCCAACAGCCTGAAATGGTAGACTG
Organism: Triticum dicoccoides; assembly: GCF_002162155.2. Taxonomy (NCBI): domain Eukaryota; kingdom Viridiplantae; phylum Streptophyta; class Magnoliopsida; order Poales; family Poaceae; genus Triticum; species Triticum dicoccoides. Next base: position 448,999,477 of record NC_041392.1, on the reverse strand, counting down.
GCCCACATGATGAAAGTCGGGTGACTTGCATAACAATATATGTTTTTACACAGCAAAAGATCCCTAAGAACAACAACAAAAAGAAAAACTATCACTGCTCGCGGAACGATACAGCCTCGTCATCTTTGGCTACCAGCGCGAACCAGCCGTAGTTGCCGACGTGTGTCTCTGCACCGTGGTTGTCCTCGGCCTCCAGCTACTCGTTCACGCGGAGCGTGCGGGCGCTCTGCACGGACGAGAGCACCGCCTGGTTCAAGTCGAGGACGTCCGGTTCCGCCTGTAGGAGGGCATCGATGGCAGTGGCATCCGCGCGCTCTGCATAGAGTTAAGCCTCCGCCGCCCGGTTCAAGTCGAGGACGTCCGGTTCCGTCTGCAGGAGGGCCTCGATGGCAGCGGCATCCGCGCGCTCCGCCTCAAGTTGAGCCTCTGCCGCCCGGTTCACATCCACGACATCCAGATCCACCTGTGGGAGAGCCTCCATGGCAGCGGCATGCGCGCACTCCGCATCGAGTTGAGCCTCTACCTCCGGGTCCTCCTTTAGTATCCCCAGGTTGAACCGTTGGTCCGCCTGCACCATGGGGGACCCGGACGTTGGCACAAAGTCGACATCCATCGTCTCATACCCATCGGGGGCCTTCTGCGCCGTGACCTCCGCCATGAACATTGGATCAGCTTCCTCCTCCTTGTAGCTTGGCTCCAGAGAACTCGGGGATTAGCCCGCCGCAAAGCGAGCTTGGGAATGGAGTCTGTGCCGCTGACCGCCGCCGCGATTTCTGCATGGCGCTCCGGCGTCAGCATCTTGTAGTAGGTGAGCTTGCTGTGCGCCATGGCTTTCTGGCGAACTAGGGGACACTTGATGCGGGCTAGGGGATCAAAAGGTGGGGGGATGGGCTGGAGAGGAGGTGTGGTTTTGGGGCAGTGGATGGCGTAGGCTGAGCGGCAAAGGTTCTTGTGTGAATAATGGTTCTGGTGATGACCTGTCAATCGGTTTTGATTGTACATCGCTCTTGTCATGTTCGCGTTGCACCCCGGCATGCTGGACCCTCCATGTCGCTCACCAAATGGAACGTGCTTCGTCTTGCATTTTTGCTCGCTTGTGGGACCACAGTTGAGAGCAAACCGACGTCCCTCCCCCTTCCTCGCCCGCGTCATTTATACTACCACTCCCTCTGTTTTATGCGGAGTAAATAAAAACAGAGGGAGTATACTGCGGATGAGGATCCCTTGACGTGGCCGAACCCATTGAGTAACTGACATGCAGGGCCTAGCAAGCATGGGGTCTGCCAGTAAGTGAACGAAAGGGAGGGTAAGGCAGGGATACCTATGTCAAAGGATCCACTTCCACTACAACTCACTCCTTCCTTCTACAGGGCTTAATGCATTTTTTGAGGCTAACTTTGATGAAATGTTAGAGTAATAATATCTGACATGCAACTTACACAAAGCATACAATCAAATTTGTATGTGAAAGGAGATTCCCATGATATAATTTTCATATTACACATCTCATGTACTATTGATCTTGTCAATAGTCAAAGGCGGTTTTGAAAAACGCATTAGAGCATGGTTAATAATATAGCCAGCTGATGGCTATAAGGAACTGCCATGTCATCTATAGCCATCATCTATATACACTGATACAGTAGTGTGGGCTATTTCCCGCAAAAAAATAAGGTTGGCTATTGTATTAGTACTTTTTCCATCTCCTCTCTATCTCTTTCCTCATATTTATTGTATTTAACTAGGAATGGGTATATAGCTAGGCTCTTGCATGAGAGCTCACTCCCTTTACTTTTTCACATCTCTCTCCTCCACATAGGCCTTATATAAATGGAAGGAGGGAGTACTATGAGCACTGCATAATCTATTACAGATGTTGTCATTACTCCACTAGTACTATTGGACAGGGAGCTTAAAAAGTTACTATTGGACTGGCTATACGTGGCGAAATCCCAGTAGGAAGAGCATGCGCGAGAACAACCACATTCACGTGGTTGAAAACAAATTGGGAACCATGTCTGTTTGAATACAAATCTAGGAGTACATATGAATCTAACAATACTGATTGGGTGTTGTTGAATGTTGATACTTTTTTCTATAAGTTTGATCAAAGTAGAGATACTTTTACTACACATAAAACTTACATGTAAACTACTAGAAAGGATTGGAGGGAGTATATTGTATGTTCAAGAGTGAAACAAACATTGAATACCCTTTATATATGATTTGTGGATGCTATGATCATCGGTTCAAAATTTTGAATCAGCCTTTGGTATCACACATGCACCCACTCGTTCTCTCTCGATTTCATCTCGGGGTCCGGAGATCGATTGAAAGAGGACTAGGGTGGGTACAATATGTTCGTTTTGCTTATGAACGTACAATATACTCTCTCTGGTCCCCACAGACCCCTCCCCCCACTCGTCATTTCTATCATAGAAACAGACCAAACCTTTATCTCCTTGCACGACACGCAATTGATCTCTCAACATCAATCGATCTCATCAAGATGTGTCGGGGCATGAACCGAATGGGATGTCAAAACTAAGATGGGAAGCGACACGTAGTGGAGGCAAAGTGAAACTTTAAACTAACTGATTGTTTGTATGCATGTCAGACAAATTACAACATTGGAAATACAAGCATGGTCTAGGCCCACATACGAATGATACTCGGCGGAATGTTCAAATGAGGCGTGCGGGAGTGACATGATCATTGTCGCTTTACACGGTCAGTTTTAGTGTACCGAGGGTGGCGTTAGCGCTGTGGCACGACCAGGAGATCAACACCCGGCTCGTCAAGGATGCACGGGGCACCGAAGTGCGCGCGTGCCACGCCGCGTCCGCGGAGTGGTGTAGCGCGGCCAACTGCATCCCCAGGACCTGAGACCATGCCGGGTCATCTTGCTTTTTCAATGACATGTGGGGTCGCATGTGAGCGAAGGGCATCTCCAACGTTGCCACAACCGCAGCTGACTAGCCTGGCACACCAAAAACCCTCGTCCCTCACGCTGTCGCGCGGTGCGTTCCCAGCCGGCGCCAGCTGCGTGCATTCATGCCATCCGTCCGTATGCCATTGTTAAGAGGCTTGAAAGCTTGGCCTCACCGGAATGTGCTACTTAAAGCGGCAACGCCCAGCTAACCTACACATCATAGCGCATCGTCCTGCTACCTGGCACCACATCCATCATGATCGCGAGCGCGAACGCTCTACGGGAGAGCTTGTCTTCGGGGATGAAGCTCGAGGTCACCGCCCTCGCTCAAGTCGCCGCTCATGACGTGTGGCACCCCGGCTCAGAGCGACCGGTTTACCATGCATTGTCAGCCCAGAGACCGTGTCTTCTGGCAACACACAACATCTTGGTACAGAAAATAACCGCTTTATTGATGCTAGTGGATCAGAGTTTATATTACAATAGAGGTCGAGGCCAAGCGGCACACACGGTGCGGCTGAACAATATGTACATTATTTAGTGAACATGAAGGGCCTTGATCATAACAACTACGCGGCAGCGGAACAACGTCATAGCGGAAACTCCATAGCATAGGGACACCGATGTGGACACGATCTAGACTCGAGCAGCACTCCTTTCCAATGAGACTTTCCTGAAATCTGGCATGACATGCCAGGTCAGTACATTGAATGTACTTGCAAGCTCACAATTGGCATAATCATAATGAAAACAATATCATGATAATTAACCAATTAATAATGCAATAATGTTCCAACATGCTGTGATCATGCTCTTGTGATAAACGTCCCTCGGGACCGACTTACGAACCGTGACTGTTCTCGGATCACAAACAAACCACCATCGTGGCCTTGACAAGAGTAACTCGTGATCCTTACGACGATCACAACCATGACCAATATTTGGTCTCGAACATCTATATGGCCTTTCCGCCATCATCAACAGTGCAAAGTCCATAACTTAGTGTGCAAACTTATTAAACGTTGACTCATGCTGGGACCTACTATGAGGCATTCGTGACCGTGGACTCGGCTATCGATAGATTATACACTCTGCAGAGGTAGCACACTATACCCACACCACAAAACCCATGGCCTCGCACTCCCATTCGGGTGGACCAACGGCATTCTAACGAAACCCCTCCGTTTCCATGACACTGTCCCGGCCACTCCGACTCAATCCCCAACGGGCTAGTCCTGGGTGGCCCCATGTCTACCAAAGACACAACGACCACCGTCGTGGCCAAAACAATCCCACTCGGGGACCCGGTACCATAATCTCAACAACGGGCACACAAGGTTATGCCTGCTTACCAGGACAGTGTTAGCATGCCCATAACCTTTCCTAGTTGGAGGCACCGACCAGAGGCATGTCAATGGACCGAATCAAGGCCTTCCCACAAAGGCAAATGTGGTTGCACTGGGAAAAACTCGATTCAGCGGCACCATGACCCAGTCAACGATATATTCAAGTTGAGTTATAGTCAGGTTCAACTTAAAATGAAAATGACCGGTGTCATAGCATGCCATGAAATGCAATACTACACATGCATCACATATTAATGTTAATGACTGATGTCAACCATATTCACACTAAGCATAAACATCAACAACTTATATTACTTTCCTGGTCAGGGTAACTCTCACTTTAACAAGATATTTTGTAGCAAGTTTTATTATTTTTCTCATGCAAGAAAATAACTTCGATTAATTTCTCATATGCATAGCAAAAATTATACTATCATTACCACAAGCAAATCCTAATTTCTTTACCAACCAAGTTAGGTTCATATATTCTGTAAATCAAGCAAAGTGGCTAAACAAGCATTTAATGACATAAATTACTAGCAAATTTTACTATTTTATTTGTATAAGAAAATAACTATAAGTAATTACTCATATGCATAACAAATCATTTTATCATTACCACAAGTAGATCTTAGCTTTTGTTACCAACTAAACTAGTTTCAACATTTTGTAAATCAAGCATAATAACTAACAAACACTTAACAGGATATAAATAACATAATAGTTATTTAAATGCATGGATTAATCATTTCATTCAAGTAAGAAAATCATAAATATTGAAATGACACCATGAAAATGTTGTTGTGGCTTGCCTTAGTGCATATGAGGTTCACAAGCCTTCTGGTGATCCTCAAGACAAGCCTCACCCTCTGAAAATAATTTTAAGTACAAGAAGAAAATATCAAGAACACTTCTTAAAATCACCAGAAATTCTAGACAACTCAGAAAAATCTCATTTTTGATGAGCTACTAGATTTCTTTGCAAAGAACTTAATGCAAAAAGAATCAATTCATTTGGACTTATGGTTGAAGAGTTATAGATGTTTGAAGCTCTCTGGAAATTAGTTGAATTTGAATTTAAATAAAACAGACTAGGGGGGTGACGTCGAAGGCGTAAAGCCTCAGGGCGCCACCACTCGTACTGCTTCGCGCGCGTACAGAGTGGCTGACTAGCGGGCCCCGCTAGTCAGGTGAGGTGGAGGGGGAGAAGGAAACAGAGGGGGTCGCGGCTTTGCCGGAGCTCTCACCGGCGACGAGGGCTCCTTAGCCAAAACGAGAGGGAGGGATCAAGAGAGGGGATGGAGGCGCACCTGCCCGTACCCGTAGCGTAGCTAGGGGTGGTCGGACGGCGTCGGAATTGACCTCGCAAGCGGAGGCAGAGAGCGGTGATTGCCGGAGATGAGGAAGACGGCGAGCAGAGGCAAGTTCAGGGGCTCCAGGGGGACGGAACGGCTTCACCAGAGAGAGGCGGAGGCCCTGGAGGATCGCCCGGGCCTGGGTGGGGCTGGAGCTACCGCGACGACCCGAGGGGATCGATGGCGAGCTCGAGCTTGTGGACGGCGGCCCACGGCCTGCCCGGGCGGGCTACAGCTATCTACACGTTTGTGGAGTGTGTGGGAGTGGAGGATGGTGCTCGAGGAGGCTGGGGGTGGCTCCTTCTATAGGCGAGCGTCGGGGGTGGATCGGGGCTCCGTCGGCGACACCTGGATGCTGCACCCGGTGACGAGCGGCGTCAGTGAGAGGGGGAGAAGGCGACGCAGCTCACGCGGGGAGTGTGGGCAAACGGGGACGAGCACAGGATCAAGAGGAAGGCGACGAGCATAGTGCAGAGCGCACTGTGGCATTGGCCGGACCGCACCCGTGCTCGCTCCGGCAAGCTCTCGCGTTGGCGAGCGCCAGGGGGGAGTTAATGGTGTTGAGACGAGGATGGTGGCGAAGTTTGACATGCTCGGGCAGACGGGGGAAGCGAGCAGGCACGAACAGAGCGCTCGGCGGCACTCAGAGCGCGTCGACAAGCATGCTGGCATCATGGACACGCGTGGTCACCGCGTGAACTCTTCCCTCAGGACGACCAACATCCAAAGATCATGTCTGGCTTGTTGTTCATGGTAGTTTTGAAGATTACCACGCTTTGGTTAGGCTCCAGATGCAGTAGAGAAGATTTTACAAGCCAGGCAAGTTTCTAATCAGTAACTTTGAGATGTTACTGAGGTCAAATGGCTAGGAGTTGGGGTCTGTGCTTTGGAGGCTAGCCATCATCTACTAAGGTGATGATGCACAAGAAAATTCAGGCACAATGGAGCAAGTAAAATGGTAGTTGCTGTAGAAAACACCATTTCTGTCCAGAACAGAAAATATTTTCTGTAGCAAAAATATTCTAAAAAGTGATGAAATATTTTTGCTCAGGAAGGTGCCATAGGGTTTAAATAATATTTGTGAATTTTCTCAGATTTTTGTGGGCAAGAAAAATTAGAGTTGCTTTGGAGCTCATTGAACTAGCTAGGGTTTTAGAGAGGAAAAATGAATATTTTTCATTTAAGAAAAATATTCCCAAGATTCTTTTGAGGTGGATCAGAAGGGGAATGATGATTAGAGAGGGGAATGATGCACTTGGGTGAAAGGCAAGGGTACCCAAGTGTTTAATTCCATATGAGAAGATTCAAAAACTCCAAATTTCAAACTAAAGCCAAATGAAAATCAGGCAAATAAGAGAGGGCAAAAATCAGGCTCTCACAAACCTCCCCCACTTAGAATGAATCTCGTCCTCAAGATTCGGTTGCTTGGGAAAACCACTCTGGATAATGAGCCCTTAGGAATTCTTCCCGCTCCCAAGGTTATTCTAGTTATGTGTGATGCTCCCACTGAACCTTGTAGAATTTTCTTTCTTTAATGCGAGTGACCCTTTCCATCTGATCCAAAATCCTAAACGGTCTCTCTCCATAGGTTAAATCATTTGCCAATTCTATCTCAGCCATAGCAGTCCTTTTCTCAAGCGAGGATATGCATCGCCTTAACAGGGAAACATGAAACATGTTGTGCACGTCTGACAGTTCGGGGGGTAGTTCCAACTGATATGCAACAGAGCCTACTCGGGACCAATAAATCTAGGTGCCAACTTTCCACGAGTCTGAAATCTCTTGACTCCTTTCATAGGAGTGACTCGGAGGTATACGTGTTCTCCAGGTTCAAAACTGATCTGTCGGTGCTTTGCATCATAATAACTCTTCTGTCGAGATTTGGCCAATTGCAATCTGTCTCTGATTTCCTTAACTTGTTTCTCAGCTTCCATCATGAGATATGTCTCGAAGATACGGCTATCTCCAGTTTGAGACCAATTTAATGGAGTGCGGCACTTACGGCCATACAGAGCTTCATACAGTGACATTTTTAGACTGGTCCGGAAGCTGTTGTTATAAGAAAACTCGGCATATGGCAAGCAATCTTCCCTTTTAGGTCCTTGGGCTAAAGCACAGGCTCGCAACATATGTTCGAGTATTTGGTTTACCCGCTTTGTCTGTCCATCCGTCTGAGGATGATAAGTAGTACTATATTTCAGTGCTGTCCCCAAGGCTTGATGGAGACGTGACCAAAAAGCAGAGGTAAATAGGGAACCTCGATCGGAAGTGATAGTTCGGGGTACTCCGTGCAGACTGACTATTCTGGATACATACATCTGTGCAAGTTGATTTGCTCTGTATCTGGTGCTGATCGAAATGAAGTGAGCAACCTTGGTTAAGGTGTCCACTATGACCCAGATTGCATCATTGCCTTGCTGAGTCTTAGGCAATCCCGTAATGAAATCCATACAAATGTCATCCCATTTCCATTGCGAAACCGGCAGTGGTTGGAGGAGTCCGGCTGGCTTCTGATGCTCTGCCTTCACCTTGTTACATATGTCGCAACAGGCCACAAAATAGGCAATGTCTTTCTTCATTCCATCCCACCAGAATATTTGTCTAAGGTCTTCATACATTTTCGTACCTCCCGAGTGAATGGAATATGAGGATTCGTGTGCTTCCGATAGGATTTTCTTCTTTAAGTCCAGCTGATTGGGTACACAAATCCATCCACGGAATCGGAGGGTACCGAATCTGTCCTTGGAGAAATCTGGGGTCTGCTCTGCTATCGGGCTCTTGGCACGTTTTTGCAGCTTGATGTCAGCTGGCTGGGCCTTGCGGATCTCTTCCTCGAGTGTGGGGGTAACTTCCAAAATATTAGCGAGGCCAGCATCCACTATGACTAGGTTGAGCTGAGCGATCTCCTCTTGGAGTTCGGGAGGCAAGGATTTCAATATGACATTTAAGCTGACAGGCTTTTGACTGAGGGCATCGGCAACCAAGTTGGCCTCACCCGGGTGGTAATTAATTTCAAGATCATAATCCTTGACCAACTCTAGCCATCTTCATTGACGGAGATTTAAATCTGTCTGAGTAAATATGTATTTGAGACTTTTGTGATTGGTAAAAATTTGGCACCTTTTTTCAATGAGGTAGTGTCTCCAAATTTTTAGCGCATGAACCACCGCAGCCAATTCCAAATCATGAGTAGGATAATTTCCCTCGTGGGGTCGTAGCTGTCGCGATGCATATGCTACTACCTTGCTGTCTTGCTTAAGTACGCAACCAAGGCCTTGCCTGGAGGCGTCACAATACACATCAAAACTGCGGTAAATGTCGGGGACAGTTAATACATGTGCGGTTGTCAGCCGTATCTTTAGCTCATTGAAACTTTTCTCACAGTCCTCCGTCCATTCAAACTTCTTATCCTTTTTGAGCAGCTTTGTCATGGGTTTAGCAATCTTGGAAAACCCTTCAATGAAACGACGGTAATATCCAGCTAATCCGAGAAAACTTCGGATCTGCATCACGGTCGTGGGCGGCAACCAATCGAGCACATCCTTTACTTTGCTTGGGTCCACGGCTATACCTTCAGCGGATAGTACATGTCCGAGAAACCCAACTTGCTTGAGCCAAAATTCGCATTTACTGAATTTGGCGTATAGCTGATGGTCACGGAGTTGTTGTAGCACTGCTCGGAGGTGATCCTTGTGCTCTTCTTCACCCTTGGAGTAAATGAGGATGTCATCGATGAAGACTACCACGAATTTGTCGAGGAAGTCCATGAATACTTTGTTCATCATATGCATGAAGAAAGCAGGGGTATTGGTGAGACCAAAGGACATAACTGTATATTCATAAAGACCGTACCGAGTAGTGAATGCGGTCTTAGGAATATCTTCCTCTTTAATCTTGAGCTGATGATATCCGGTCCGTAAATCGATCTTAGAGAATACCTTAGCTCCACTGAGCTGATCAAACAGATCATCAATCCTTGGCAGTGGATATTTATTTTTGATGGTGACCTCAATCAGCTGACGGTAATCTACGTACATGCGGAGGCTGCCATCCTTTTTGTCCACGAAAGTAGCAGGTGACCCCCATGGTGAAGAGCTGGGATGAATATATCCTTTCTGGAGCAATTCATGAAGCTGTTTCTTTAGCTCCACTAATTCTGATGAGGGCATCCGGTAATACTTCTTGTATAACAGTGCAGTTTCGGGCACAAGATCTATTGCAAATTCCAGCTCTCGATCTGGTGGCATGCCTGGCAGTTCTTCTGGAAATACATCAGGGTACTCGCTGACCACATGAATTAATTCCAACTCAGCCACAGGGTGAAAACCAATTCTTGCTTGGGTATATTCTTGCAAGCATAGAATTTAGTAGTCTGCCCATTCAGACTGGTCAAATTGACTTCTCGTGTTGCGTAGTTTATGCAAACTTGATATTGGGTCAACCAATTCATACCCAATATAATATCCAACTTTTGAGACTCAATAATTATCAGAGAGGTTGGAAAGTAGACTCCGTTGATATTGATTTCCAAATCATGATAGACCAGATTGCTCTTGATTAAAGATCCCGGGGTTTGTACCAGCATATTTTTGCCCAAAAGCGTACAAGGAAATTTGTTTTGGGTAGCAAAACTCCGAGAAATAAAAGAATGGGAAGCCCCAGAGTCAAATAAAATTATGGCAGGTCTGTCATTAACTGAAAACATACCAATGACGACTTCGGGGTTCTCTTGGGCTTCATCGGCTGAGAGATGATGCACATGCCTAGTAAAGTTTTGCTGGGTCGGGCATGACTCTATAAAGTTGACTTGTGGCCTGAATGGGGCATTCGCCTTGTTGTTCTTGGGGCACTGTCTGGCATAATGTCCGTTCTGCCCACAACTGAAACAAGAATTATTGCGCTGACGCTCCTCGTGCACTAGGTTGGTCACGACATTCTTGACTTGAGTGGTGGTCTTGTTAACATTTTGTTGCCAATTGGGCTTGTATTCCACCTAAGTCTACTGCTAGGTATGAACCTTTTGCACTGGTTGCCCATCCTTCTTTGGCTCAAACATACGCTTGTTGTCGTTGTTAGCAGGCCTATTATCTGGTATAAGCTTGTGCGCCCATTCAGCAATGAAAGCCTTGTTCACCAGAGTTTGGAAATCTGGGAAATCAAACATACTGAGAGTACACTGGAGTTGCGGATTTAAGCCACCAAGAAATCTTTCAATCTTCCTTTCTTCAGTGGCCACGTCATAAAGGGAGTAACGGGCCAGATGATTAAATTTTTGCAAATATTCACCCACCGACTGACTTCCTTGGATGAGTGCAAGAAATTCACGCTGCTTAATCTTCATAACTCCAGTAGGGATATGGTATTTCCGGAACTGATCCTTAAATTTTTCCCAGGTGATTTCTTCATCAATAGGCCACATGGCTTTTGCATTTTCCCACCATATGGCAGCAGCGCCTTCAAGGTAATGAGTTGCAAATGGAACTTTATCATTTTCTTCAGTACGAGCAATCTCAAGTTTTTTCTCAATGGTACGCAACCAATCGTCTGCATCCAATGGGTCAACAATCTGACTGAAACTAGGTGGCTTGGTCCTTTGAAAATCTGACAGCTTTGAGTAATGATCGTTCTAATTTCCATTCTGTCCAACCATAGCTTGCACACTTCTCAATATTTCAATCAGATCATTGTTCCTTCTTTCTCAAACATACGCAAAATTTTCTCGGTGGAGGGTGGATTTGGCGGTGGAGGCGGTGGCGGAATGTACAGCTCAGGAGAACGTCCTGCCTGTCGTGTGGAACAACGAACAGGAGTTCCCTCATGAATGTTGCTACTGCTACCACCCCGCGTCATCCTATTGTGGATTTTTCCCAAGACAACACAATCGAGATGAGAAACATCGAAGAATAAATTTGGGGAAAAGCCAACAACAAATCCCGGAAGAAAACAAAAGAGTGAAGAAAATACGATGAATAAAGTCCCAACATAATTATACATAGACTCATACATGAAAGATAAACAACATGCCAGGTTCAACTACTCTCATACATGCAACGAAACATTATGACGCATACGACTACATCCGTACATCATCCGGACGATTGTGAATACTCAGAGGTAGTACTGCTCTGCTGGTGCTGCGGTGTCCTCCCCTGAAGCGGACTCGGATCCTGAACTGACGAGGTTAACGGAAACCTCCCGGTTAAAGGTAATACAACGACGCTACCTCGAGGGCTCTCCCTCAGGGGCAGGGGTAGGATGAAGCATCGAGGCTACAGGAGTAGTGAGAAGTGAAACCCACTCGGCAGGAGTACTAAGAGGGTTCACCGTCTAGGTGCCCGAGCTACTCGGGGGAGTAACCGGTGAAACAGGGGAACTAGAACTGGCTGGAATATAAAGAGTAAATCCCATAGAGTATGGAGTAGTGGCATATCTAGTAGTGACCAAAGCAGCGGCTAAAGCAGTACGGGCATGAGTCAGCTCTCGAGCCAGCTCGTGGATCATAAGATAGCTAGCCGTGACATAACGAGCAAGGTGGCTAGCAACACTATCAGACTCTGGGTCAATGATAGGGAAACGGACACGACCATTATCGTGCAGATAAGGGTAGTAATAGAAACCTGGGTGGTTCTGCATTCAGACCTCGTTGTAGTGAAGCTCGACAAGGACCTTGAATGCAGCAAACTGGATAGCCTGAGAAGCGGTAGAGGCGTAACCACTCTGAGAAGTACGAGTGTAAGAGCTGGAATCGGAACTAGTGCGCAGAGTAACCACTGCGTGATACTCATACACTGAATCAGCTAGACGCTCTCGGTACACACGATAGACTGGATCATCTCCAAGGGGGTACAGCCGACGCCATACATTGCGAAGGAGGTGCGGTGACGTGTACGGCATCAGCTGCAACTGGCACGGATACGGCACCGGAGCCATCTACACTCACAACCATTAGCAGGTTAGCATAAAAAACATAAATCAGGTGCATGCAATGCAACAACCAGCTCCAAATGCTACCGGCACTCAACTTAAACTCGTGCCTAGCATCCAGTTAACACGCCGTAGTCTAGCGTGGCCTACAGTCAGTGCAGCTCTGATACCAAGCGTTGTGGCACACCGGCTCAGAGCGACCGGTTTACCATGCATTGGCATACCAGAGACCATGTCTTGTGGCAACACACAACATCTTGGTACAGAAAATAACCGCTTTATTGATGCTAGCAGATCAGAGTTTATATTACAATAGGGGTCTGATGTCTACTACACAACCTTCTTCTTGTAGACGTTGTTGGGCCTCCAAGTGCAGAGGTTTGTAGGACAGTAGCAAATTTCCTTCAAGTGGATGACCTAAGGTTTATCAATCCATAGGAGGTGTAGGATGAAGATGGTCTCTCTCAAGCAACCCTGCAACCAAATAACAAAGAGTCTCTTGTGTCCCCAACACACCCAATACAATGGTAAATTGTATAGGTGCACTAGTTCGGCGAAGAGATGGTGATACAAGTGGTATATGGATGGTAGATAATGGTTTTTGTAATCTGAAAATATAAAAACAGCAAGATAACTAATGATAAAAGTGAGCACAAACGGTATTGCAATGCGTTGAAACAAGGCCTAGGGTTCGTACTTTCACTAGTGCAAGTCCTCTCAACAATAATAACATAATCAGATCACATAACTATCCCTCAACATGCAACAAAGAGTCACTCCAAAGTCACTAATAGCGGAGAACGAACGAAGAGATTATGGTAGGGTACAAAACCACCTCAAAGTTATTCTTTCCAATCAATCCGTTGGGCTATTCCTTATAAGTGTCACAAACAGCCCTAGAGTTCGTACTAGAATAACACCTTAAGACACAAATCAACCAAAACCCTAATGTCACCTAGATACTCCAATGTCACCTCAAGTATCCGTGGGTATGATTATATGATATGCATCACACAATCTCAGATTAATCTATTCAAGCAACACATAAAACCTCAAAGAGTGCCCCAAAGTTTCTACCGGAGAATCACGACGAAAACGTGTGCCAACCCCTATGCATAGGTTCATCGGCGGAACCCGCAAGTTGATCACCAAAACATACATCAACTGAATCACGTGATATCCCATTGTCAGCACAGATACGCACGGCAAGACATACATCAAGTGTTCTCAAATCTTTAAAGACTCAATCGGATAAGATAACTTCAAAGGGGAAACTCAATCCATTACAAGAGAGTAGAGGGGGAGAAAATATCATAGGATCCAAATATAATAGCAAAGCTCGTGATACATCAAGATCGTGCCAAATCAAGAACACGAGAGAGAGAGTGAGGGAGTCCTGGATTAGGGGGTGTTCGGGTAGCCGGACTATACCTTCAGCCGGACTCCTGGACTATGAAGATACAAGATTGAAGACTTCGTCCCGTGTCCGGATGGGACTTTCCTTGGCGTGGAAGGCAAGCATGGCGATGCGGATATTCAAGATCTCCTACCATTGTAACCGACTTTATGTAACCCTAACCCTATCCGGTGTCTATATAAACCGGAGGGTTGTAGTCCATAGGCAATCAACTCCATACACAACAATCATACCATAGGCTAGCTTCTAGGATTTAGCCTCCTTGATCTCGTGGTAGATCTACTCTTGTACTACCCATATCATCAATATTAATCAAGCAGGAGTAGGGTATTACCTCCATCGAGAGGGCCCAAACCTGGGTAAAAAACATCTTGTCCCTTGTCTCCTGTTACCATCCGGCCTTGACGCATAGTTCGGGACCCCCTACCCGAGATCCGCCGGTTTTGACACCGACATTGGTGCTTTCATTGAGAGTTCCTCTGTGTCGTCGCCTTTAGGCCCGATGGCTCCTTTGATCATCAACGACGATACGGTCCAGGGTGAAACTTTTCTCCCCGGACAGATCTTCATCTTCGGCGGCTTCGCTCTGCGGACCAATTCACTCGGCCACCTGGAGCAGATCGAAAGCTATGCCCCTGGCCATCAGGTCAGGTTTGGAAGCCTAAACTACACGGCTGACATCCACGGGGACTTGATCTTCGACGGATTCGAGCCACAGCCAAGCGTGCCGCACTGTCTCGATGGGCATGATATAGCTCTGCTGCCGAACAGCGCCTTGGAGGCCACATACGCATCGGTTTCGACCATTGATTCAGAGCATACTGCGCCGATCGAGGATCATCGGTTAGACGCTGCCTCAGGGGCTGTGATCTCAGAGGCGATCGAGCCGAACTCCAGCCCCGCACTCCGCATGGCCCGTGACTCCGAGGATCCGGACTCCTCCCCGGACTCTGAACCCCCCGCGCCCCTGCCAATCAAATCCGATTGGGCGCCGATAATGAAGTTCACCATAGACATCTTTCAACATTCGCCTTTTGGCAACATCCTGAACTCTCTTAAGTCTCTCTCTTTATTAGGAGAGCCCTGGGCGGACTACGGTCAGTGAGGGTGGGATATGGATGATAAGGAAATTCAAAGCCCACCAACCACCCACTTTGTAGCCACTGTCGACGATCTAACCGACATGCTTGACTTCAGCTCCGAAGATATCGATGGCATGGACGACGATGTAGGAGACGAACAGGAACCAGCACCTGTAGGGCACTGGAAGGCCACCTCGTCATATGACATATATATGGTGGATACTCCAAAAGATGGAGATGGCGATGGAACAGCAGGGGATGACGCCCCCAAGAAACAGCCAAAGCGCCGGCGTCAACGGCGCCGCTCTAAATCCCGCCAAAGCAAAAATGGTGATTCCGGCACGGGAGATAATACTACCCCGGATAACGCCGAAGAACACCCACCTCAGCAAGATTCAGCACAGGAAGATGGAGAAGCCAGCCCTCATGAGAGAGCGGCAGACCGAGAGGTCGAGGATGATAACTATACGCCTCCCTCCGAAGACGAGGCAAGCCTCGATGACGACGAATTCGTCATACCATCAGACCCCGCCAAACAAGAGCATTTTAAACGCAGGCTTTTAGCCACGGCAAGCAGCCTCAAGAAAAAGCAGCAACAGCTTAAAGCTGCCCAAGATTTGCTAGCTGACAGATGGACTGAAGTCCTTACGGCCGAAGAGTATGAACTCGAACGCCCCTCCAAGAGTTACCCGAAGCGCAGGCCGCTACCCCGATCAGAGGAGGAAGCACCTACATCACCAGCGCATGACATGGCAGACCGGCCACCTCGCGGCCGCGACAGAGAGGCCCCTCGGCCCTCCACCCAAGCCATGCCCCGACGCTGCTCAACAAAGGCACGGGAAAATGCGCCCGACCTGCAAGACATACTGGAGGATAAGGCAAGTCAAACAAGATCGATCTACGGATCACGCAGGCGCCCTATGGCATGTGACAATGATCTTCACTCCGGATACAACAAATCTGGTCGGGCCGAACACAACAGACATAGCGCTTCCGAGCTACATTGTGATATAGCCCAGTACAGAGGCGCCGCACACCTGCTATGCTTCACGAATGAAGTAATGGATCATAAAATCCCAGAGGGTTTCAAACCCGTAAACATCGAATCATACGATGGCACAACAGACCCGGCGGTATGGATCGAGGATTATCTCCTTCACATCCACATGGCACGCGGCGATGATCTACACGCCATCAAATACCTCCCACTCAAACTTAAAGGACCGGCCCGGCATTGGCTTAATAGCTTGCTAGCAGACTCAATCGGTTCTTGGCAGGACCTGGAAGCCGCATTCCTCGACAACTTCCAGGGCACTTACGTGCGACCGCTGGATGCCGACGACTTAAGCCACATAATTCAGCAGCCAGAGGAATCAGCCAGACAATTCTGTACATGGTTCCTAACAAATAAAAACCAAATAGTCGACTGTCCAGACGCAGAGGCCCTAGCAGCCTTCAAGCATAACATCCGCGACGAGTGGCTTGCCCGGCACCTGGGACAGGAAAAGCCAAAATCCATGGCAGCCCTCACGACACTCATGACCCGCTTTTGCGTGGGAGAAGACAGCTGGCTAGCTCGCAGTAACAACTTATCAAAGAACCCTGGTAATTCGGATACCAAGGACAAAAGTGGCAGGACACGTCAGAATAAGCAAAAACGCCACGTTAACAGCGACAGCAATGAAGACACGACAGTCAATGCCGGATTCAAAGGCTATAAATCCGGTCAGCGGAAAAAGCCATTCAAAAAGAATACTCAGGGCCTGTCCAGTTTGGACCGAATACTCGATCGCTTGTGCCAGATACATGGCACCCCCGAAAGGCCAGCCAATCACACTAACAGGGATTGTTGGGTGTTCAAGCAGGTAGGCAAGTTAAGGGCCGAAAACAGAGACAAGGGGCTGTACAGCGATGACGAGGAGCCCAAGCCGCCGAATAACAATGGACAGAAGGGCTTTCCCCCACAAGTGCGGACGGTGAACATGATATACGCAACCCACATTCCCAAGCGGGAGCGGAAGCGTGCGCTACGGGACGTATACGCGATAGAGCCAGTCGCCCCAAAGTTCAACCCATGGTCCTCCTGCCGGATCACTTTTGATCGAAGGGACCATCCCACTAGCATCCGTCATGGCGGCTTCGCCGCATTGGTTATCAACCCAATCATCGACGGATTTCATCTCACAAGAGTCCTCATGGACGGCGGCAGTAGCCTGAACCTGCTTTATCAGGATACAGTGCGGAAAATGGGCATAGATCCCTCAAGGATTAAGCCCACAAGAATGACCTTTAAAGGCGTTATACTAGGTGTATAAGCCAACTGTACAGGCTCAGTAACACTTGACGTGGTCTTCGGATCCCCGGACAATTTCCGAAGCGAAGAGTTAATCTTCGATATAGTCCCGTTTCGCAGTGGCTATCACGCCGTGCTCAGACGAACCGCATTTGCAAAGTTCAATGCGGTGCCGCACTACGCATATCTCAAGCTCAAGATACCAGGCCCTCGAGGAGTAATTACGGTCAACAGAAACATCGAACGCTCCCTCCGTACGGAGGAGCATACGGCGGCTCTCGCAGCGAAGGTACAAAGTAGCCTTCTCAGGCAATTCTCCAGTCCGGCCATTAAAAAGCCAGACACTGCCCGGAGTAACTCATAGCAGGACCGCCTGGCACACTCTGAGCAAGCTTAGCAATGCGGCCCCAACCCCAGCTATTGCGACATAGCGAAACCAGTACCTCGCGTACATAACTACGCCCTTGAAATACCATGGGCACAGGGGAAGGGGCACAATAACGGCACGCCTAGAATACGGCTTAAAACGTACTAGGGGCTGCCGGATTCTCTTTTTAATTTTTTCTTACCTTCAGGACTCCATACTTCGGATGACCTGTTCGGCAATTCGACTGCCGCACAAACGATGCAAGATCCAGGGAGGCAGACAAGCCATGCCGCACTATGGAACTCCCAGGTGGTCTCTGTTACGAGCGGTATACCTATTTTAAATACAATTCCGCGGCCTGCCCCCGGTCAGGACATACTGAATAGTCCAATATCTTTTGCTTACCGCACTATTTGTATCGTTCGGCTTTGATAAATAGCCTTTATATAAACAATGCATAGCTTTTGTCTATTTTCTGCATTACTCTCTTTTATATATGTTCATTAATGACATGTTGCACCCATACACTGTGGTACGGCAAGCACGCCAGGGGCTTCAGTACCCTTTAATATGGTGTGAGAAGTCCGTACACTTTCACAAGTGCGGCACCCCGAACTTATAGCACTATATGCATCGGCTCCGAATAATGATTTGGGTCAATAGTTGGGTTTGCCTGGCTCCTATGTTTTGGTGCCTTACGTTCCGCTATATCGGCTAAGGTAGCACTAGGAGAACCACTGCGATTGTGCCCCGGTTGAGCTGGGTTAAGCACCTCAGTGGAGAAAGCTAAAACTGGCTGTCATGATGAGGCGAGAGACCGGTCGCTGTTCGAGAGGTTTTTTTCGAGTCCCTAAAGACTTATGCCGCTTCGAGCGAGGAGCCGGATTTGTCCGTCCAAGGCGTGGATAGCGCCCCGAACTCGGTCTTCCAAACTAGGGGCTTCGCCGAAATTTAAAATTATAAAGTTCTATGGCTAAGTGAGAGTGTTCAAGCATTATAGTCTGATTGCCTGGTTCGCTGTGCTGAGCGCCTCCCTCGAAGGACCCAACTATGGGGAAAAGAGCGCTCAGGTTTATCCCGAACACCCCAGCACTAGTGGCATGGGGGCAGAAGCCGACGACTGGTCATCTCTCAATATTTTGATAAACGGCCGCAAAGAAAATAATATTTTAAATTCAACAAGCATTGCTTAAGCGCCTATGAACAAGTTTTCAGCGCACAGGATAAAAACGAGCGAGTTTATTCAAAAATTACATCCTTGGTACATTCATCCGCCACAAGGCGGGCACCCGCAAGAACATCCTTGTAATAGTTCTCGGGCTTGCGACGCTCCTTCCCCGGCGGCGGCCCGTCCTTCACAAGCTTCTCATTGTCCAGCTTACCCTAGTGCACCTTTGCACGGGCAAGGGCCCAACGGGCACCTTCGATGCAGACGGAGCGCTTGATGACCTCGAGCCTTGGACAGGCCTCCACCAGCCGCCGCACCAGACCGAAGTAGCTCCCAGGCAGGGCCTCTCCGGGCCACAGCCGAACTATGAAGCCCTTCATGGCCTGTTCGGCCGCCTTGTGGAGCTCGACCAGCTGTTTCAGCTAGTCGCTCAAGGGCACAGGGTGTCCGGCCTCAGCATACTGAGACCAGAACACCTTCTCCGTCAAGCTGCCTTCTTCAGCTCGGTAGAATGCGGCGGCGGCAGATACGCTGCGGGGAAGATCTGCGAATGCCCCTGGAGAACTCCGGATTCGGGTAAGTAACAAGTAGTTTGCTTTTATATTTCTGCTTTGCATAAAGAATGCCTTACCCGCTGCTATCTTCTTAATCTCATCCGACTCTTGGAGGGCCTTTTGGGATTCAGCCTTGGCAGACTTGGCAGTCTCAAGGGCCGCCGCGAGCTCGGATGCTTGGGTCTTTGACTCAAGCTCCAAACTCTCATGTTTTTTCATGAGAGCCTGAAGCTCTTGCTGCACCTCGCCGACCTGAGCCGCAAGTTTCTCTTCCTCAGTGTGCTCCGCGGCCATTTTCTTTTCGGCCTCGGACAGCGCCTACTTGAGGGTCACCACCTCAGTCGTGGCCCCTATAATAAGCAGTGCAATCCTGTTATTTTTTGCAATTGCACCTCTCTATAGGCACTTTTTCTGTAAGGTATTTCCTACCTTCTTTTTCCTCAAGCTGCCGCTTGGCAAGGCCGAGCTCTTGCTCGGTCCACTTGATGTCCTGTTTCAGGACACCCACCTCCGCAGTTAGTGCGGCGGTGGATAGCAGCGAAGTCTGCACACGCATATTGACTCTTTATTGTTAGACTCCTGCGAAATTTACTAGATCCTCTATTCGGCTTTTCTTTCCGAACGCCAAACAGAGCATCAGGGGCTACTGTCTATGCGGTTATATTTTTACATATTTTTACTTACCTCGAAGCCCGTTAGGAGGCTAGCGCAAGCTTCACTCAGTCCGCTCTTGGCGGACTGAACCTTCTGGATCACCATACTCATAATAGTACGGTGCTCCTCGTCGATGGAGGCGCCGTCAAGCACCTCGAGCAGATTGTCCGGCACCTCCGGTCGGACGGAGGCCGCCGGCTCAGAAGGCTTGCTCCTCTTGGAAGGAGTTCGCCTACCACGGTCCGGAACTGTTGAAGATTCTGGCACGGTGTCCGGCACAAAGCCAGACTTGGAGCCCTGGGGGGTCTTGTCCCTTTACTCCTGGGGTCCGGGAGGTCGCCCTGCGGCTCCTCCAGGACCACCTCCTCCTGCCCCGGAGCTTGTTGCGACGCCACTTCGGCGTCGTCCGCAGTGCGGGGGGAGACAGCAGGCAGAACTGAGTTCACGTCCGATGAATCTAGGGAGCCGCTCGACGACTCGTTGAGTTCGGCCCGGGGCGGGCTGCATAATTATGTTCGACATTAGGGAAAGTTGTGCAACAAAGGAACATCATGAGTTATTCTGATATCCGAACTTACGATTTCGTCGGACGCTTGGCCCTGTTTGGCCACTCCTCTTTGCCCTCTTTGGCGTTGGGGGCGTAGTCCGGCGGAGGGGTCTTCCTTTTCCTAGACCCCTCGGCCTCCCCCGTTGGGGTGGCCTTCCTCTACTCTCCTCCCCCCGCTGGAGGGGGAGAGGTTTCTTCTTCCTCCTCCTCGTCTTCACGGGGGGAGTGCGTCTCGGACTCGTCGGACAACGAGTCCGACACCACCATATGCCAGGAACTCTTTCGAGTCCCCGTGGCCTTCTTCTTCTTGGCCTTCTTCTCCAGCACCACATAAGGTGCCGGAACCAGCAGCTTCGCTAGTAGAGTGGGGCCTGAGTCTTCGGGCAAGGGAGCCGGACAGTTAATCGATCCGGACTTCGCCCGCCAAGCCTATCAAAGGTAAGGGAGCTTAGATCCCGCATAGAGTCAAACTATGAAAAAACTTAACATCATGTAAAAGGTGAAAATAGCTTACCTTGCTAGCGTGACGCTGCGAGCTGTATCCGCGGTCCTCGGAAGCGGATGTGGGAGCCTCGGCGCCTTTGGTTAGCACCTTCCAGACATCTTCATGCGTCGTGTCGAAGAGCCTATTAAGGGTTTGGTGCTGCGCCGGGTTGAACTCCTACAGATTAAAGCCCCATTGTTGACACGGGAGGATCCGGCGGACGAGCATAACCTGGACTACATTGATGAGCTTGATCGGCTTGCTCACCAGGGACTGGATGCATGTCTGTAGTCCAGTCACCTCTTTTTCGTCGCCCCATGACAGGCCCATCTCTTTCCAGGACATAAGCCGCGTGGGGGGTCCGGATCGAAACTCGGGGGTTGTGATCCATTTCGGATCGCGCGGCTTAGTGATGTAAAGCCACCACGATTGCCACCCCTTCAGGGTCTCCACGAAGGAGCCCTCGAGCCATAGGACGTTGGCCATCTTGCCCGCCATGGCGCCTCCGCATTCCGCCTGGCTGCCGCGCACCACCTTGGGCTTGACGTTGAAGGTCTTGAGCCAAAGGCCGAAATGGGGGCGGATGCGGAGGAAGGCCTCGCACACGACGATGAACGCCGAGATGTTGAGGACGAAGTTCGGGGCCAGATCGTGGAAATCCAGGCCATAGTAAAACATGAGCCCCCGGACAAATGGGTGGAGTGGAAAACCCAGTCCGCGGAGGAAGTGGGGAAGGAATACTACCCTCTCATGGGGCCTTGGGGTGGGGAGAAGCTGCCCCTCCTCGGGAAGCCGGTGCGCGATGTCTTTGGACAAGTATTCGACCTTCCTTAGCTTTTTGACATGGCCCTCCGTGACGGAGGAGACCATCCACTTGCCTCCCACTCCGGACATTGCTGGAGAAGGTTGAGGTGGGAAGTGCGGGCTTGGGCGCTGGAGCTCGAGTGCGCAGGAGATGGATAGGCAAAAGAGGAAGAAGGCGTAGGTAAAAGGGTGGATCCTTATCCCCTTATATGGGCGGATGCGGTTGTGCGTCCCCACCAGCCTAGTAAAACTTGCTTGCCTCCCAAGCGCCGTGATAAATGGCGCGGTTGGGTTACCCACGTCCGTATTGATGAGAATCCCGTAAATGGGGTACACGATCTCTGCTCTGACAAGACGTGCCAAGGAAACCGCCTCGCAAAACATGCTGAGGTGGAAAAGTAAAAACGATTCGAGTAAAGGACTTGGCCGTAGTGTGATGACGCACTGCGGAATACGTCGGTAGATTTGATTTGGTCAATATTATTCTCTCTATGGCAATATGTGGAAACTTATTTTGCAGAGCCGGACACTACTCTTGGTGTTTACAATCTTCTACGAAGGACTTGGAGGAGGAACCCGCCTTGCAATGCCGAAGACAATTTGCGCGCCGGACTCATCGTCATTGAAGCCTGGTTCAGGGGCTACTGAGGGAGTCCTGGATTAGGGGGTGTTCGGGTAGCCGGACTATACCTTCAGCCGGACTCCTGGACTATGAAGATACAATATTGAAGACTTCGTCCCGTGTCCGGATGGGACTTTCCTTGGCGTGGAAGGCAAGCTTGGTGATGTGGATATTCAAGATCTCCTACCATTGTAACCGACTTTATGTAACCCTAACCCTATCCGGTGTCTATATAAACCGGAGGGTTGTAGTCCATAGGCAATCAACTCCATACACAACAATCATACCATAGGCTAGCTTCTAGGGTTTAGCCTCCTTGATCTCGTGGTAGATCTACTCGTGTACTACCCATATCATCAATATTAATCAAGCATGAGTAGGGTATTACCTCCATCGAGAGGGCCCGAACCTAGGTAAAAAACATCTTGTCCCGTGTCTCATGTTACCATCCGGCCTTGACGCACAATTCGGGACCCCCTACCCGAGATCCGCCGGTTTTGACACCGACACACACACACAGAGAGAGAGAGAGAGAGAGAGAGAGAGAGAGAGAGAGAGATCAAACACATAACTACTAGTACATACCCTCAGCCCCGAGGGAGAACTACTCCCTCCTCATCATGGAGAGCACCGGGATGATGAAGATAGCCACCAGAGAGGGATTCCCCCTCC
>NC_041392.1:448970735-448975830 GCF_002162155.2 Triticum dicoccoides | reverse complement strand
CCTTGTGGCTTCCCTTACATGGACTCCAAGTCTCCCGGGCTGCTTTCCTTCCAAAACTAAGTTCCGTGAAGTTTCAGGTCAATTGGACTCCGTTTGATTTTCCTTTTCTGCGATACTCTAAAACAAGGAAAAAAACAGAAACTGGCACCGGGCTCTGGGTCAATAGGTTAGTCCCAAAAATATTATAAAATTGTATAATAAAGCCCATAAACATCCAAAACAGAAGATAATATAGCATAGAGCAATCAAAAATTATAGATACGTTGGAGACGTATCAGGGTGGAGGCCAAGCGGCACACACGGTGCGGCTGAACAATATGTACATTATTTAGTGAACATAAAGGACCTCGATCATAACAACTACGCGGCAGTGGAACAACGTCGTAGCGGAAACTCCATAGCACAGGGACACTGATGTGGACACGATCTAGACTCGAGCAGCACTTCTTTCCAACGAGACTTTCCTGAAATCTAGCATGACATGCCAGGTCAGTACATTGAATGTACTTGCAAGCTCACAACAGGCATAATCATAATGACAATCAATATCATGATAATTAACCAATTAATAATGCAATAATGTTCCAACATGCTGTGATCATGCTCTTGTGATAAACGTCCCTCAGGACCGACTTACCAACCGTGATCGTTCTCGGATCACAAACAAACCACCATCATGGCCTTAACAAGAGTAACTCGTGATCCTTACAGCGATCACAACCACGACCAATATTTGGTCTTGAACATCTCGATAGCCTTTCAGCCATCATCAATAGTGCAAAGTCCATAACTTAGTGTGCAAATTTATTAAACGTTGACTCATGGTGGGACCTACTACGAGGCGTCCGTGACCATGGACTCGACTATCGATAGACTATACACTCTGCAGAGGTTGCACACTGTACCCACACCAGGGAACCCATGGCCTCGCACTCCCATTCAGGTGGACCAACGGCATTCCAACGAAACCCCTCCATTGCCATGACACTCTCTCGGCCACTCTAACCCAATCCCCAACGGGCTAGTCCTGGGTGGCCCCGTGTCTGCCAAAGACACAACGACCACCATCGTGGCGAAAACGATCCCACTCAGGGACCCGGTACCATAATCTCAACAACGGGCACACAAGGTTATGCCTGCTTACCGGGCTAGGGTAAGCATGCCCATAACCTTCCCTAGTTGGAGGCACCGACCAGAGGCATGTCAATGGACCGAATCAAGGCCTTCCCATAAAGGCAAATGTGGTTGCACTGGGAAAAACTCAATTCAGCAGCACCATGACCCAGTCAACGATATATTCAAGCTGAGTTATAGTCAAGTTCAACTTAAAATGAAAATGACCGGTGTCATAGCATGCCATGAAATGCAATACTACACATGCATCACATATTAACGAAAATGACTGATGTCAACCATATTCACACTAAGCATAAACATCAACAACTTATATTACTTTCCTGGTCAGGGTAACTCTCACTTTAACAAGATATTTTGTAGCAAATTTTATTATTTTTCTCATGCAAGAAAATAACTTTGATTAATTTCTCATACGCATAGCAAAAATTATACTGTCATCACCACAAGCAAATCCTAATTTCTTTACCAACCAAGTTAGGTTCAAACATTCTGTAAATCAAGCAAAGTGTCTAAACAAGCACTTAACAACATAATTTTCTAGCAAATTTTACTATTTTATTTGTGCAAGAAAATAACTATAAGTAATTACTCATATGCATAACAAATCATTTTATCATTACCACAAGTAGATCTTAGCTTTTGTTACCAACTAAACTAGTTTCAACATTTTGTAAATCAAGCATAATAACTAACAAACACTTAACAGAATATAAATAACATAATAGTTATTTCAATGCATGGATTAATCATTTCATTCAAGTAAGAAAATCATAAATATTAAAATGACACCATGAAAATGTTGTTGTGGCTTGCTTTAGTGCAGATAAGGTTCACAAGCCTTCTGGTGATCCTCAAGACAAGCCTCACCCTCTGAAAATAATTTTAAGCACAAGAAGAAGATATCAAGAACACTTCTAAAAATCACCAGAAATTTTAGACAACTCAGAAAAATCTCATTTTTGGTGAGCTGCTAGATTTATATGCAAAGAACATAATGCAAAAAGAATCAATTCATTTGGACTTATGGTTGCAGAGTTATAGTTGTTTGAAGCTCTCTGGAAATTAGTTGAATTTGAATTTAAATAAAACAGACTAGGGGGTGACGTCGAAGGCGTAAATCCTCAGGGCGCCACCACTCGTACCGCTTCGTGCGCGTACAGAGTGGCTGACTAGAGGGCCCCGCTAGTCAGGTGAGGTGGAGGGGGAGAAGGAAACAGAGGGGGTCGCGGCTTCGTCGGAGCTCTCGCCGGCGATGAGGGCTCCTTGGCCAAAATGAGAGGGAGGGATCGAGAGAGGGGATGGAGGCGCACCTGCCCGTACCCGTATCGTAGCTAGGGGTGGTCGGGCGGCATCGGAATCGACCTCGCAAGCGGAGGCAGCGAGCGGTGATCGCCGGAGATGAGGAAGACGGCGAGCAGAGGCAAGTTCAGGGGCTCCAGGGGGACGGAACGGCTTCACTGGAGAGAGGCGGAGGCCCTGGAAGGATCGCCCGGGCCTGGGAGGGGATGGAGCTACCGCGACGACCCGAGGGGATCACCTACGAGCTCGAGGTCAGGGACGGTAGCACGCGGCCTGCCCGGCCGGGCTACGGCTATCTACATGTTTGTGGAGTGTGTGGGAGTGGAGGATGGTGCTCGAGGAGGCTAGGGGTGGCTCCTTTTATAGGCGAGCGTCGGGGGTGGATCGGGGCTCCATCGGCAACACCTGGACACTGCGCTCGGCGACAAGCGGCATCCGTGAGAGGGGGAGAAGGAGATGTAGCTCACGCGGGGACTTTGGGCGAAACGGGGCGAGCACAGGATCAAGAGGAAGGCGACGAGCATAGTGC
This sequence comes from Triticum dicoccoides, assembly GCF_002162155.2. NCBI lineage: Eukaryota > Viridiplantae > Streptophyta > Magnoliopsida > Poales > Poaceae > Triticum > Triticum dicoccoides. The sequence continues at coordinate 448,972,865 of NC_041392.1, read as the reverse complement.
AGAGCGCACTGTGGTGTTGGCCGTACCGCGCCCGTGCTTGCTATAGCAAGCTCCAGCGTCGGCGAGCGCCAGGGGGAGTTAATAGCGTTGAGACGAGGATGGTGGCGAAGTTTGGCACGGTCGGGCAGACGGGGAAAGCGAGCACGCGCGAACAGAGCGCTCGGCAGCACTCAGAACGCGTCGACAAGCATGCTGGCATCATGGACACGCGTGGTCACCGCGTGAACTCTTCCCTCAGGCCGACCAACGTCCAAAGATCATTTATGGCTTGTTGTTCATGGTAGTTTTGAAGATTACCACACTTTGGTTAGGCTCCAGATGCAGTAGAGAAGATTTTACAAGCCAGGCAAGTTTCTGATCAGTAACTTTGAGATGTTACTAAGGTCAAATGGCTGGGATTTGGGGGTTGTGCTTTGGAGGCTAGCCATCATCTACTAGGGTGATGATGCACAAGAAAATTCAGGCACAATGGAGCAAGTAAAATGGTAGTTGCTGTAGAAACCATCATTTCTGTCCAGAACAGAAAATATTTTCTGTAGCAAAAATATTCCAAAAAGTGATGAAATATTTTTGCTCAGGAAGGTGCCCTAGGGTTTAAAGAATATTTGTGAATTTTCTCAGATTTTTGTGGGCATGAAAAATTAGGGTTGCTTTGGAGCTCATTGAACTAGCTAGGGTTTTAGAGAGGAAAAATGAATATTTTTCATTTAAGAAAAATATTCCCAAGATTCTTTTGAGGTGGATCAGAAGGGGAATGATGATTAGAGAGGGGAATGCTGCATTTGGTGAAAGCCAAGGGTACCTAAGTGTTTAAATCCATATGAAAAGATTCAAAAACTCCAAATTTTAAATTAAAGCTACATGAAAATCAGGCAAATAAGAGAGGGCAAAAATCAGGCTGTCACATGACGCAATAGCGGCGTAGCCGGACGCCACCGCACAAGCGGTGGCCACGCTGGTAGCCGACGATGGCAGCACCATCAGCCACGCGTCCTACTTGCCGTCGTCCAATGTCTGGCACCGCCGAGATCGGGCACTCCTCCGAGGATGAGTAGGGCATGGGAGGCGGGAGGGCATGGTATGCCAACTGGTCGGTCCATCTTCCGTGTTCTACTCTTCCTCGCCGGAGACCGCACCTTCACTTCACGGGTCTTGAACCCCGCCCCCGTACATGGAGATCGCAGATGGAGGACGTCGGTCGCCACCGTAGAATAGGTTTTGGGTCGGGTTTCTTTTATTTTTCTGTCCTATAAAAGTTCGGAATGTAATGAAAGTCTGCCGTGTTTGCATTAATCTCAGCCGGTGTATATGAACTTTCACAATAATATAGTATATTTTAGGAGTACTTGCAAGATGCTTGTGAGTTGCATGGAACATCAAGAACTTGTGGGAGAAAAGGATGAACGAGGGAAGGCCTTATCTGCAAATGTGTTGAGGAGTGTGGGTAAATTGTCGTAGTTTCCTTCCTATCCATTAGATATAGATCGGACGGCGTATGTTGCTGGATGGCAGGCACACCATCATGACCAACTCTGCTTTTTATTGAACCGAGACAAAGCTAACATGCAAAGTAAAATAAACACATAGTCTACATACACAATTTATCTTAGGCACTCCAATAGTACATCCACTACACATTCACGCATTTCACATCTTTCTACATCTACGGGAACCTAGAAAAGGGTTAACATAAATTGCGTCTCTCTCTCCTCCTTGATTTTCATGGTGTTGGGCCCCTCCCTCCCCCAATCTACAATCAATAGCTCACACATTTCACATTACGTTAATTACATAATTGGGATTACGTAGGTGTATCATTACTCGTCCTAAAAACCCAACTAAGCCAACCTCCCAGCATATCGCGCGAGAAAAGACCCGGCCGCGCCGTTTTAGTCGGGATTACCGGATTAGTAGTAGTATCGATGGATCATGTGAAGCACCAAGTTTTTTTTTCTTTAGGGGGCGAAGCACCTAGTTTAAAGGGAAAAAGGTGGTACACTCACAGCACCCCTGTCGTGGTCGCATTGCACCCCACCCACGTTCGGTCATGCACACGGCTCACGCAAATGGAACGCGCTTCGGCTTGCCTTTTCACTGACACGTGGGACTGCACTTGGCGAAACCGACCAT
>NC_041392.1:448943100-448970169 GCF_002162155.2 Triticum dicoccoides | reverse complement strand
CCCTCCACTCCATTCGCTCCGCCAAAGCGGCCCTCCCCGCCGCACCGATACGTCGGCGCCGTGGTTTATCGAGGGGACGCACAATGATCCTCTCGCTCCCACAGTACGCTCTCGTAGACTACCGTCCTCTAGCCGCGCCACCACCGGTGGCGACGTTCTTGTGGAGGCGCGGGGCGGTCAGCACCGCCACCACTGGCAACGATCGTGTGGAGACGCACGGTGGTCAGCTTCTCCCATGGTACGCGCATTCTATACCAAGGCCCCGTGCATGCCAGTGTAGCGCTGAATGTTAGCTGATAGATGATGTTAATCTCACTGTTTGCCAAAGTAATTTATAGTCAATATGCTCTGCTTAAGAGGCTGCCTTGCCCTGTTCTGCACTCAATCTGCTTAGTTGAGATGGCATGCCAAGCCTGAGTAGTTGCTAAAATATCCTGCCATATATTTATTGTGACGTAGATTGCCATGGTCTAGTAGCCAATATGTTAGGTGAAATAGGTGTACACCGTTTTATACTCGATTTTGTTGCTGCAATGGCCTTCGATAGTTTGATGGCTGTGTGCTCGACCTCATTGACTGCTGAAACAGCCTACCATAATTTAGCACTCAAATCTATTTGCTGAATTAGCTTAACATATATCTCGTTACTTATATCTGCTCGTCCAAATATCTTGCCATAGCTTTAGACATCGACCTAGGTATTTTTTCTGGACTTCATAAAAAAGCATATATGTTTTTCCTGTAATATCTAGTAGAAGAACTAATTTGTATGTCTAACAGATGGACAAGACTTGGATAACTTCTGCTCGAAGATTCTCCGTTGCATATGTCGAGGGGGGCGAAAACTTCATGAACTTTATCAGAGCTGAGTATGATGGTCCGAAATCAGATGTGCTCTGCCCATGTAGCAGTTGTATCAATTCAGTTACAAGACCCCAGTCAACTGTGCAAAATCATCTACACTTGTATGGGATGTTGGTCACATTACTAGGTGGGTTCATCATGGTGAAGCTGTGAACGTCAATGTTACTGACTAGGTGGAAGCAGCAGATCACCATCTTGATCTGCCTGATGCTCAGGTGGAAGAGGAGGAGGGGGGGGTGGTGGCGGAGCCAGTGAGGTTGACCAACATTGAAACAATGCTACGAAATGCTCATGCATTTCGTGAACTTTCACCTGCAGAAGAAAAATGGTGGGCCCACATGTTGGAACAATGCAACGTGGCTGTCACCCCAGGAAATAAGTTGTCAGTATTCTCAGTTATGGTCACCTTTCTTCAGGTGAAGACATCTGAGCAAACGACCAACAAATCATTCGATGTGATGTTGGCTGCTTTCCGCAAATCTTTCCTAGATGCGTCTGAGCTGCCACACACCTACAGTAAAATGAAGAATTTCCTTCGTGCAGTTGGAATTGGATATGATATGATCCATGTTTGTAAGAATAATTGTGTTATATTCTTGAAGGATTATGCCAACTTAAGTGAATGCCCAAAATGCAAATCATCAAGATGGAAAGATGGTGATGCTGTCAAGAGGATTCTTCATAATGTTCTGAGACATTTTCCAATTACACCAAGATTGCGGAGGTTGTTTCATGATGCTGAAACAAGAGAGGATGTACTATGGCATTCTAGGAACCAGGAGTACAGATATCAGAATGTAATGAGCCATCCATCTCATGGTAGTGAGTGGCAAAGCTTCAATCAGAAACACAAAAGGTTTGTTGCTGACCCAAGAAACATTAGACTTGGCTTAGCTTCAGATGGATTTAACCCATTTGGCCACCAGAGCGCCACATATAGCATGTGGCCAGTGCTTGTTATCCCTTACAACATGCCTCCAAATGTCTGCACCAAAGAATCAAACTACATGATGGCCTTGCTCATCCCAGGTCCAAAAAGTCTTGGAAAGGATTTTGATTTATTCATGGAGCCTCTTGTGGAGGAACTTCAACAGCTATGGAAGTGTGTTCTCACTCGAGACCTATATAGCAGCCCACCAGCTGATTTCTTTCTGTGTTCTGTTATAATTTGGTGCATCCATGATTATCCGGCTTTGGGCACTATGTCAGGGCGAACGACACATGGTTACAATGCATGTGTTCGCTGTGACAGGAATCCGCTATCATACGCAATACTTAGCAAGGTCTGTTACATTGGACGCCGATGTTTCCATGCCAAGGACAGGTCACGTCCTACAAAATACCGAATACATGTGTTCAATGTAAAGCATGAAAACCGTGATGAGCCAAAGAGGCTCACCGCCGATGAGTTGCAAGTGGAATTAGAGAAGGTCAGGCATATTACACCAGGAAACCATCCTAGTAATGGTAGCGGGAAAAGGAAGCATGGCAGGGAAGAAGAGAGATTATTGTTTACCCACAGGTCCACTTTGTGGGACTTGGAGTATTGGAAAGATTTGGATCTGCGGCATAATCTTGATGTGATGCACATCGAGAGAAATATATGTGACAGCATTATCGACACACTTTTTAATATTGAAGGCAAGACGAAAGATACCTTAAAAATCTAGGATTGATTTGACACATCTGGGTATCAGAAAGGATTTGCAGGTGCAAGATGAAGGTAAACCACGGGATATGGCACCAGCTGTGTACGTCTTGGACAAGGTAAAAAGAAAAAAAATTCTGCAAGGTCCTGTCACGTGTGAGATTCCCACATGGATTTGCTTCCAACCCTGAAAGGAGAGTTAGTGCAGACGGAAACAAGGTACAAGGGTTGAAAACTCATGACTGCCATGTCCTACTTCAAAGGGTTTTACCTGTTATCCTTAGAGGATTGGGTCGCCCTGACTTATACAGAGCAGTTGCAGAGTTGGGACAATTCTTCAAGGAACTCTGCAGTAGAAATATCAGGATAGATGCTTTGGAGCTTCTTAGAGACAAGATACCAACTATCCTATGCGACCTTCAGAAGATATATCCTCCAGCCTTCTTTGATGTGATGGTGCATTTGGTTGTTCATCTACCTGATGAGGCACTACTTAGAGGTCCAGTACAGTATGGCTAGATGTACCCTATTGAAAGGCGGTTAGGCACTTTCAAGGGCTATGTTAGGAACAGAGCTAGACCCGAGGGCTCTATTATAGAGGCCTACATTGGTGCAGAAGCATTGACATTCTGCTCAAATACATTGAAATAGCTTATCAGCTTACCAAAGAGGTGGGGTGAAGAAAATCCCAGGCTCAATGTTGTCAATTATTCTGTTTGAGTTACTGGGAAGAGTCGACAAGAGGACAAACCTAAAGATTTGGACAAAATGGTTTGGTATGTGTTGAATAACTATCCTGAGATACTACCTTATATCAAGTAAGTGCTAAGTACTGCAGCTTATACATCGTAATCTATGAAACTTGCAGCACATTCTTATATATTTAGATGTTTGACGCTTCTGCAGTTTTTTTAAATTGCACTGCCAGTTTTTTTAATATATTGAGTACATAAGATGATCAACTTGTCTATTTTCTAAACATAGGTTAAGAAGATGCGGGAGGATGGGAAGGCAGTTGATGATGTGTAACACCCTCGATGCGGCTATATCTCCCACTTGTCGAAGCACGACTTAGAGGCATAACCGCATTGAAAGCAATGTCGCAAGTGAGGTAATCTTCACACAACCCATGTAATACATAAGGGAAAGAGATACATAGTTGGCTTACAATCGCCACTTCACACAATTACATGAATAAAGCATTACATCATCCAAATACAATCAAGGTCCAACTACGGAACCAAAATAAAAGAAGAACCCCAAATGCGACAAGGCCCCCGATCTACCCCAACTGGGCTCCACTACTGATCAACTAGAACGAAACAACACAAAGGAAAAGATCTTCATCGAGCTCCTCCTTGAGCTTGGTTGCGTCATCTACACGGTCTCATCGGCACTTACAAGCTGGTTTTGGAAGTATCTGTGAGCCACGGGGACTCAGCAATCTCGCACCCTCGCGATCAAGACTATTTAAGCTTATGGGTAAGGTAAAGGTATGAGGTGGAGCTGCAGCAAGCGACTAGCATATATGGTGGCTAACATACGCAAATGAGAGCGAGAAGAGAAAGCAAAGCACGGTCGATAAAAGTATGATCAAGAAGTGATCCTAAAACAACCTATGTCAAGCATAACTCCAACACCGTGTTCACTTCCCGGACTCTGCCGGAAAGAGACCATCACGGTTACACACACAGTTGACTCATTTTAATTAAGTTAAGGTTCAAGTTATCTACAATCGGACATTAACAAATTCCCATCTGCCCATAACCGCGGGCATGGCTTTCGAAAGTTCAAATCCCTGCAGGGGTGTCCCAACTTATCCCATCACAAGCTCTCACGGTCAACGAATGATATTCCTTCTAGCGGGAAGACCCGTTCAGACTCGGAATCCCGGTTACAAGACATCCTCGACAATGGTAAAACAAGTCCAGCAACACCACCCGAATGTGCCGACAAATCCCGATAGGAGCTGCACATATCTCATTCTTAGGGCACACTCAGATAGGTCAAGCTACGAGTAAAACCAGCCCTCGAGTTTCCCCGAGGTGGCCCCGCAGGCTGCCCGTTCGGACCAACACTTAGAGAAGCACTAGCCCGGGGGGTTAAAATAAAGATGACCCTCGAGAGAGCGACTCCCAAGGGAAAAGTAGGTGGTGGTGAGGCAAATGGTAAAACCAAGGTTGGGCATTGCTGGAGGAGTTTTATTCAAGGCGAACTGTCAAGGGGTTCCCGTTATAACCCAACCGCGTAAGGAACGCAAAATCCGGGAACATAAAACCGATATGACGGAAACTAGGGCGGAAAGAGTGGAACAAAACACCAGGCATAAGGCCGGGCCTTCCACCCTTTACCAAGTATATAGATGCATTAATTAAATAAGAGATATTGTGATATCCCAACAAGTAAACATGTTCCAACAAGGAACAACCTCTCCATGTCCCAACAAGGAACAAACTTCAATCTTCACCTGCAACTAACAACGCTATAAGAGGGGCTGAGCAAAGCGGTAACATAGCCAAACAACGGTTTGCTAGGACAAGGTGGGTTAGAGGCTTGGTTCAACAATGTGGGAGGCATGACAAGCAAGTGGTAGGTATCGCAGCATAGGCATAGCAAAAGAGCGAGCATCTAGCAAGCAAAGATAGAAGTGATTTCGAGGGTATGATCATCTTGCCTGAAATCCCGCAACAAAGAAGAACGAGTCCAAGAAGAAGACAAACGGACGTAGTCGAACGGATCCTCACAAACACGACGTTATTGGAACTAACTCGAAGAAGCAACACCGGAAATGAGAAAACAACATAGTAAACAAACATCACATAAGCATGGCATGATGCGCAAACAAGTATGATGCATGTCCGGTTTAAATATGCATGGCATGGCAAAGAGCACAAACAAACCTACAAGTTAAGTGGAGCTCAATATGCATCGGGATGCATATTGACAAAACACCACAACAATTATTTGGTTCACTCCCGGTTAGGTACTCAACAATATTAAATGTTGTTTACACATGGCAAGAGGTGGAGCATAAGTAAACTAAACATTTTAAATGGGGCCGGATATAACAAACAACAAATCCGGTAAATCTCCATATGCATTAGCAATTTAAAGCAAACAACAATTTTAACCAAACTTGAAGTTGTTATCATGATGCGGATGACATGCAAGTTTTGTCATCGTGGCGGAAATGAAAAGGGGTGCCACGGCAATGAATCCAAAAATGATGCCACAACAACATATCGGTTCCGGAAGCTCACGGGGATACCGATGCAAAAGGAAATGGGTGCAAGTGTGTCATGCAAGAAGATGGGGTGCTCCCGGATTCCGGGTTTCCACATGATGGCGGCAAGGCAAAAGAGGGGCTTCGTGCAACGAACAACTCGGACACGAAGCAACACACGGTTCAACTCATACAACGCAAGCATTCGTCCATGGGCGTCGTTCTCGGCGGTTATACCTTCGAAGCGTGCATTATCGGAGGGGTTTGAGTTCGATGCGGTGTAGGGGAAGTAGACGTTCTCGGGACGTTGAGGGAAGTAGTGGTACTTTTCCGAAGAGGAACTTGATGAGCCCAACATCTCCAAGGCGACGGTAACTTGTAGGGTCGTCCATTACGTGGTAAGTAGGTGAATCCACGAGAAACAGTAGTCGTACATGGTTCATCGAGGAACTTGACGTTTCGGCCTGTAGTCGTTCGAGCGTCCGACGGTAATGTTACTCGGTCGTTTCGAAGAGGTACTTGGGGTCATTCGAACTTGCCAGTCCCATCATCTCGAAGGGGTACTTGACGTTCTTAGCGATTCTGAAGACGACGGTAGAGGTACACTTGTTGTAGGGGTACTTGTCGGATCCACGACGACGGTAGAGGTACAAACGTTCTCGCGGTACTTGACGGTCCGGTCTTGGGGTAGATGTACATGGCAAACATAGTGGTACTCGGTATCTTGTCGAACCCAAGTGACGGTAGTCGTTCATGGCGCTTGTGACCCACGGTATTTCGGACAACAGTAGTCGTACACGTCCGTAGGTGTTCGGGGCCAACGGTAGAGGTACTTGGCGATCTCTGAAACGTCTTGTGGCGGTTCTTGTCTCGGTAGCAAGTCTTGACGGTCCAAAACTCCAGGAACGAAAGTGCAACGAGGCAACAAAATGCTCGGGGGGGTTCTCGTCCATGGCCATGCCAAAACTTCTCACGGATGGCCGACGAGGACAAGGGGAGGCATGAACAGGAGGTGCTCGGGAGGGCGCCATGTACTTGGTGCACAACTGGACTTGGCGATCTTGATGAACTGAAAGGGCATGGAGGAACTTGCATGACTCTGCCTCGGGAGGTCACCGGAGATGAATGGAGGCAGCTCGAGCTGCTGGTCGTAGTACAGGGGAGCACCAGAGGATACAAGATGCATGGCAGCAAGGCAAAACAGAACGGAGGTGACGGGCAGAGACCATGGCGACATGGTCCTTGGGCACCAACAGGGAGGAGGCGAACTCGGGGTCCGGCGCATGGTTGGCGAGGACATGGTGGCGGGGTCGAGGTACGGGGCTCCGCTGGAAGAAGGAGTGGAGGGGCTCGTGGTCTCCGACGGGGCAGGAGCAGAGCAGCAGCCACGGTGGGACTTGCGCCTCGAAGAAGAGCAGCAGCAGCGGGTGGCTCCAGGAGAGGGCGTAGAGAAGGAGCCCCGGTGGGGTTCCCGTTTGTCTTGGTCGCCGGTCGGCACCGCGTGGAGGAGCAGGGGGAGGAGAGGTGGCCGCGGGAAGGTCAGGGCGGCGCTTGGCATCGGCGGACTTCAGGCGGGGCGACGGACGAGGGCGGCTCCTCCAACGGTGCTGCGTCATGCTCTGGAGGCGCGCGGAGCCGCGGGAGCGAGGGAAATGAGGGAGAGGCCATGGGGATCGAGAGGAGCTGAGCGAGGGGTCGGGACGAAGGTCTCTGGCGGCGTGAGGGAACGAGGAGGAGGTGATGCGGGGGAAGTTGGGGATCGACCGGGAGAGAGTTTCGCTCGGGCCTAGGGTTAGCAGCGTTAGGTGGGCTTGGGGCCGGCCCAGTAGAGAGGAGGGGTCAGCTGGGCCTTAAGGCAAAAGGGAAGGCCTAGCAGGCCTGAGAGGCTGGGCTCTCTCTCCCACTATCTTCTCTAATAAAAAAACAATAGAAAAAGAGGAAGAAAAGGGAAGAAAAGAAAAGGTAGAGAAGGAGTTTGGGCATGGGAATAAATTTCCCAGACTCGCAAAAATGCGCATGTTCCAAGAAAAATGGAGTGGGCATTTTTGAAAGTTTAAATTCAAACTCATTTGATTTAAATTCAAATGGTTCGAATAGGAAGTGAGGGTTAGGAAGGTCCAAAAAATGTTCGGATTTTTGGTGGAGCTCCGGAAAAAGATGAAAGAATATATGGCAAGGTTTGAGGAGCAACTCGAAGCAGAAAAGAACTAGGAGTTTTTAAATTGCACGTGTGTTTGCGGTAAATCCAAATAATTGGAATATTTACTATAGCTCTCTAAATATCGAGAGGATATGTTGTAAAGAGAATCATCATGTGAATTCCCTCGGTTTAAATGGATTAAGGATCCATGCCATTTATTTAGTTGAGTTAAGAAAAAGAAATGACATGATGACATGATGCAATGATGAATGCAATGAACCAAACAAAACACACGACGAAACCCGGAAACCCTGGAAGGCATCTGAAGCTCCGGTCTTGGGGCGTTACATGATGCCCTTTACGCACTAGCAATGGGTCCTGATACTCGGGTAAGACATTATGAATCTTGCATTGTTGGAGATGTGCGCTACAACACCCTTGCACGCGACGAAGGCAGGAAGACACAAAACAGTGCCATCATGAGCACGGATGCGTATGGTAGAGTGACAACTGAAATGTATGCTAACATAATAGACATTGTTCAGTTGTAGTATATCTCTAGTTTCTAGGATCATCGGTGTGTGGTTCTGTTGTGCTGTCGTTGGTATAACCTATTTTCCAGGATCGCAAAACCCAGAGCTGATGATTATTTCAAATCCATCAATGTCAAGGCAGCATACCAGACCAACGAGCCTTTTATTTTGGCAAATCAAGCAACACAGATATTTTTCTTGGAAGACACCTTTGCACGTAGCGATGACTGGAAAGTATTGCAAAGGTTTGAGCAGAGGAATTAGTTTAATGAAGTTTCACAACAAGATGATGCTTACACCGCTCCTGATGTCACTGGTGCGCGTCGGTCCTAAACAAAAGGTTTTTAACCCCTTTCCGCGACGGCATTTGGAGCCGTCGCCAAGTCAGTGTGGGCGATAGGGGGGTCCTTCCCACACGACCCAGAAACCGTCGGGGATATGCCCTCCTGGCACACACGTTCGGCAAAATGAGGTCGTGTGCGACCAGCGAGCACTCAAATACGGAAATATGTACAGTAGAGCTAAAAATAAAATTATACGGCGAAATTGTTTCTGGTCGCAAGTACATCCCACACAGTCAGTCCCCGCTAAACGTTTCCGTTCATATGCATATCCCACACAGTCACTCCAAGGAAAATGTTTCCGTTCATAGGTACATCACACACAATTTTTACTGTTAAATCGTTTGCGTTATTGAATGTATCACACATGGTCCGTAGAAGAAACTGTGTGGCAAAGGTTGTCCATCACACACAGTTTTTATGCGGTAAATGTTTTCCAAGGTGGCCTAACGCAAATAGTTTTCAAGAGAAAGGCGTGCGTGATTTTTCATTGATCCAACATGGTTTATTCCTAGAAACTGTGTGCGTTGCCAGAAGTCATCGCCCATGGTATTTTTTCAACAACCGTTTGCAATAGTAAAACACAATTAGTAGGCTAATTGGCCATTAGCAGGATAATTATCCGATTATTCATAATCCATTTATTAATCTAATTGACATTTCATATTAAGCATACAATATATTTCATTTCCATATTAAGGAAGCAGAATTTCATAATTGAAATACATTAGAGTACAACATGATATAGCTTCATCACTCAGCTAGCCCATTACACAACTGCACCAGCAACAAGTTCCACATGCAACATGTAGAACCTTTCGAAATTAGCATCATAGATGGTATATAGACAGATGCATCTCATCTGGAAAACTGATGAAGCGGAAGGCGAATATTGAGCCTTCATTCATGTTGAAGGTCTTTGCAACTTTAGGCCAGTGCCTGTGGATGATTGACCATCTGTCCTTCTTCCTCTTTAGGAACACTTCAATATGGAACCATGGGTGTTTTATGAAAACCTTCCTTGCCTCCTAACCATAGAGGTGGTTTCAGAGGCAATCATCAGTGAACTGCTTTGGAAAGGCTTGAAAACAAGGATGTGCATAAATATCTTCTCTATATTGGAAATGGGGCAAAGGAATAAAAAAAGGCAAGGTATAATAGTTAGTACCATCATGTAGTGAACTGATGTCTTCTTCATTGTGCAGACAAAGATCTTGTTGTTTTTGTCACTAATTTCTTTATCCTAACAATATTTTTGAGTTTCTTACTTTGATTGATATTCATGGACAACTCATTTCCTCATATGCAAAAAGGGTCGAACAGTGGGTCAAAACCTCTGACAGCAGGACCTACATGTGCAAGACCAAATTGTTAAAAGCTAAAATATTAGAATGGTTCCAGCAATTGCACAATAATGTTCTATTACACAACGGACCATGCACGTGCTAACCTCGATTGTAAACCTCAGTGCTTCCCATTGTTTCCCTGCAACACATATAAGGTAGTTAGTCATCAGGTTAAGTAAGGGTTCGCATGCTATTAGTAAAATATGTTGATGAAAAATAAGCACATTGCAGATTCATCAGATTAATTGAAGCCACACAAAAAACCCATTTACCCAAACCAAGCATGATTAAGAACCAGGAAATATAGCACTTGTATATGTTTCTCATATATTAAGTGCAGCCAAATTCGATTTATGCCTCACATGCAAAACAATACAAAATTCTACCACAACAATTGGACACCGCATTGCAGAATTGAACCAAGCAGTTAACTAAATACCACAACAAATGAACCAAACATTAACTGAGCACCACATTGCAAAATATAACATACACCTAATAGCAGATCAAAGAGTTAACCAAACAGTTAACTACAGCCAATTGTACCAATTGTATTTGTTTCTCATGTATTTACTACATCCAAATTCAATTTATTCTTCACATGGTATACAATAACAGAATGCACCCACAATTTGGTAAAGATAAATTCAATTTATTTCTCACATGTAAGACAATACAAAATTGCAGCCTGAAGAATTGAACATCACATTTGCAGAATTGAACCAAACAGTTAAATAAAGATGACAACTAATTAACAAAACAGTTAATAAGTGAGCACCACACTACACGACATATAGAGCATATACACTAGTGTAACAGATTGCATGGTGAAATTAGATAGCACAATTCACTAGAATTTGTGAAGGAAAGGCCGGAGCAGCACACGCAACGGGTAAACCAAGCATGCTTAACTGGCGTAGCTAGCAATTGGCAAGGTGCTCCTTCAAGATCTGGGAGTCGGCACAAATGGCAGCCATCGCGACCTCATCCACGCGTGCGGCCGCGATTTGCTTCTCCATTGCCAAATGCTCCTTGAGGTCCTGGCTATACTGCATGCACCATGGCTTAGGCCGGCGCTTTTTTGGTGGAGGGGTCGGTGATTAAGGTGGAAGGTGTCGCGCTCGCGCCGGTGGTCGGGGCATGTGGGATGTGGAAGGAGGAGGAGGATGGGGGTCGGGTGTGGATTACCTGCCTGGATAGATGAGGCCGAGCAGGATGAAGGAGGGCCGACGACGAGGAGGCGGCAGTGCTGCAATCAAGGAGTGAAGATTTCAACTTGGAAAGGAAGGCAGAAAGAGGGGAAATGTGGCTTTTTGTAAGGGGGAGGGGGAGGGGCGGGGAGGTAGATATTTCCGTGGAAGCCGAAAATTTGGAATCGCTTCAACCAAAAAACTGGCGCGCAAAGTGTCATTAGACACGGTCCCTTATTCAGAACTGTGTACGATATGTGGACATCACAAATGATTCAGATAGCTTAACCCGTGTGTGATGAGTTTGAACGTCAAAAGTTTTGGTTCGAATTTCCATGGTTACAGTGGTCATCCACGTCATTGCATAATTTGGGTACACAAAGGAGACTACAACACACCCACGCTTCTTAATCGAGCAAGTTCAGCAATTAAACAGATCTAGATGACCTAAACATTACTCTAATAAATTAAAGACTGGCGCTCTTAATTAAACAAAACAAAAAGTACTACTACGACTGGTGCTCGTCGATCTCTTTCGCCGCCTCCATGTGCAGCTCGCGCCCGAAGGTCTCCTGGGGAAGGGGCTCCATGGCATCCATCGCACCATACTCCGCAAGCATCTTGCCATCCGCGTCTGCCATCTCTTTGGAAAGGCCTCCATGAGCTGGACGTGGGCAGACGCGATCTAGGATTGTACGCGATCTAGGATCCGCGTCTGCTTGAACACTCTCGGTGATTGCCAGCTCTTCGGCCATGGGTTGTCGACCGTTGTTGGAGAAGCTTCGTTCGATTTGTGCGGTGACCGCCAGGAGCTGGGCGTGGGTGGCCTCCATCAGGGCTAAGGCCGCCGCTGCGGAACGGACAGCTGTTGCGCCGCTCTCGCTAGTTGCTATCCCCGAGGAAGATGTTTCTGCCGCCACCTGAGAAGCAACAGCGGCCGTTTGAGCTGCCTTTGCCACCTGGTCGCAAATTGCAGCCGTGCTCATGCCCCTTGTTAGCACACACATGGCGGCTGCGGCCGCGCTCTCGCCGGAGTGGGCCACCAAAGTTGCCCTCACGACGCGGGTCCACGTGCCCATCTTTCACCGGCGATGATTGAACAGTGAAATGATATTTGGGGAGCGAGCTAGTGTGCTCGAGACGCCGACTGTGGACTGTAGCCGACGCACCTTCTCGCGTAAGCCATAGGCGTACCATACACCGACGGTGCTCCAAGATATTTTATACTACATCTCACACAGTTGCTGATAATAAATTGTGTGCGATCTACTTGATTTTTCATCTTGATTTGAATTACATAATGGGGTCACAACGGCAATGGACGGTGTTTGAATAGCTAGACCTTTTGTCTGGAGTGAACATGCAACTATATGTGTGTCGTAAAAGAATTGGAATTATTCAGGGTTCGTTTGAACATTTTATATGTTCAATTGGATTTCTAGCCATTTCAGGTGAACAATTCAAATTTGAACTACATCCACAGGCTCCAGTGCATATAAATTGGTTGAAAAATCAAATTTGTGTCCTTGGGTGCATGCTTAGGTCCCATGCAAGAAATGGGAATGAATTTCAAACACCATGGCACCGTTGATTGCCGGCAAAATATTGAGATGCCCGGTTTTTAAATTCTAGTAAATCAAAAGCTCGTCTGAAAATCATGAAACTTGGCACGCTATCATGGAGTGGCATCAACATGTCGTGGTACAAAATTTGTCCCATTTGGGGCAGGTTTGGGTATATGCTTCTCACAAACCGGAGCTTCTCACGACAAGCATGATGGTTTTCGGTAGGTAACGTCCCACCTTTGGGGATGAAACAATATCCATTGCCTCTTTTGCTTTCAATTTTTTTTATCGTGTCAACATAGAACAACAGGAGTGTCGTGTGAATTTTTGTGATTTTTGGGGGTTCGTTTGGACATTTGTAAGCATTAATTGAGTTTTTAATGCATTTTATGTCCATAATTCAAATTTGAACTACATGCACATGCTCAAGTGCATATAAATTGGTTGAAAAATCAAATATGTGTCCTTGGGTGCATGCTTAGGTCCCATACAAGAAATGGGAATGAATTTCAAACACCAGGGCACCGTTGATTGCCGACAAAAACATTGAGATGCCTCGTTTTTAAATTCTACTAAATCCAAAACTAGTCTAAAAATCATGAAACTTGGCATGCTATCATGGAGCGGCATCAACATGCCATGGTACAAATTTTGCCCCATTTGGGGCAGGTTTGGGTATACGCTTATCAAAAACCAGAGCTTCCACAACAAGCATGATGGTCTTCGGCAGGGAACGTCCCACCTTTGGGGACGAAACGATATCCATTGCCTCTTATTGCTTTCAAAAAAATTCTCGTGTCAACATAGAACAACAGGAGTGTTGTGTGAATTTTTGTGCTTTTTCGGGGTTCGTTTGGACATTTTTATGCATTAACTGAATTTTCAATGCATTTATGTGCGTAATTCAAATTTGAACTACATGCACATGCTCCAGTGCATATAAATTGGTTGAAAAATCAAATATGTGTCCTTAGGTGCATGCTTAGGTCCCATGCAAGAAATGGGAATGAATTTCAAACACCAGGGCACCGTTGATTGCCGGCAAAACATTGAGATGCCTAGTTTTTAAATTCTAGTAAATCCAAAACTCGTCTGAAATTCATGAAACTTGGCATGCTATCATGGAGCAGCATCAACATGCCGTGGTACAAATTTTGTCCCATTTGGGGCAGGTTTGGGCATATCCTTCTCACAAACCGGAGCTTCTCACAACAAGCACGATGGTTTTCGGTAGGGAACGTCCCACCTTTGGGGGACGAAACAATATCCATTGCCTCTTATTGCTTTCAATTTTTTTCTCGTGTCAACATAGAACAATAGGAGTGTTGTGTGCATTTTTGTGATTTTTCGGGGTTCGTTTGGACATTTTTATGCATTAACTGAGTTTTCAGTGCATTTATGTGCATAATTCAAATTTGAACTACATACACATGCTCTGATACGTCTCCGTCGTATCTACTTTCCCAAACACTTTTGCCCTTGTTTTGGACTCTAACTTGCATGATTTAATTGGAACTAACCCATACTAACGCTGTTTTCAGCAGAATTGCCATGGTGTTATTTTTGTGCATAAATAGAAGTTCTCGGAATAAGCTGAAAATCAACGGAGATTATTTTTGGAATATATAAAAAATACTGGAAGAAGAATCCACATCAGGGGGACCACACCCTATCCACGAGGGTGGGGGCGCGCCTACCCCCCTGGGCGCGCCCCCTGCCTCGTGGGCGCCCTGACGCTCCACTGACCTAAACTCCAACTCCATATATTCGTGTTCGGGGAGAAAAAAATCAGAGAGGGGAAGATTCATCGAGTTTTACGATACAGAGCCACCACCAAGCCCTAAACTCTCTCGGGAGGGCTGGTATGGAGTCCGTTCGAGGCTCTGGAGAGGGGAATCCACCGCCATCATCATGATCAACCTTCCTCCATGACCAATTGCATGATGCTCACCGCCGTGCGTGAGTAATTCCATCATAGGCTTGCTGGATGGTGATGGGTTGGGTGAGATTTATCATGTAATCGAGTTAGTTTTGTTAGGGTTTGATCCCTAGTATCCACTATGTTCTGAGATTGATGTCGCTTTGACTTTGCTATGCTTAATGCTTGTCACTAGGGCCCGAGTGCCATGATTTCATACCTGAACCTATTATGTTTTCATGAATATATGTGAGTTCTTGATCCTATCTTACAAGTATATAGTCACCTATCATGTGTTATGATCCGTTAACCCCGAAGTGACAATAATCGGGACCATTACCGGTGATGACCGTAGTTTGAGGAGTTCATGTATTCACTATGTGTTAATGCTTTAGTTCGGTATTCTATTAAAAGGAGGCCTTAATATCCCTTAGTTTCCGATAGGACCCCGCTGCCACGGGAGGGTGGGCAAAAGATGTCATGCAAGTTCTTTTCCATAAGCATGTATGACCATATTCGGAATACATGCCTACATTATATTGATGAACTGGAGCTAGTTTTGTGTCACCCTAGGTTATAACTGTTGCATGATCAATCGCATCCAACATTATTCTCCATCACCAATCCAATGTGTGCGAGCTTTTCATATATTGTTCTTCGCTTATTTAATTTTCCGTTGCTACTGTTACAATCACTATAAAACCCAAAAATATTACTTTTGCTACCGTTACCACTATTATCATATTACTTTGCTACTAAATACCTTGCTGCAGATATTAAGTTTCCAGGTGTGGTTGAATTGACAACTCAGCTGCTAATACTTGAGAATATTCTTTGGCTCCCCTTGTGTCGAATCAATAAATCTGGGTTGAATACTCTACCCTTGAAAACTGTTGCGATCCCCTATACTTGTGGGTTATCAAGACTATTTTCTGGCGCCGTTGCCGGGGAGCATAGCTCTATTATTTGAGTCACTTGGCATTTATATCTGCTGGTCACTACTAAGAACTTTAAAGATCAAAGAACCAAGATTTTTCCCTCAACTACGAGGGGAGGTAAGGAACTGCCATCTAGCTCTGCACTTGATTCACCTTCTGTTTTGAGTAAAATTGTGACACCTAGTCCTGCTATTCATTCTGATATGTCGCATGTTATTGATGATGCCACCTCTTCTTTGCATGATACTTATGATGAAACCACTTCTATGCTTGATAATACTGTGCCACTAGGTGAATTTCTTGATGAACAACTTGCTAGGGCTAGAGAGAATAAAATTATTGAAACTGATAATATTGATGATGAAGATTCTCCTCCTAGATATGAATTGCCTATTGTTCCTGAGGGTTATGTTATGGATGAAGAAACTGCTAGAGACTTTCTTGCTTGCAATGATAGATCTGATCTTAAGAAATTATTAGCTAAGCTTAAGGAAAAGTCTTTGAATGCTAGAATGAAATATGATCCTACTTTTGCTACGTCACCTATATTTATTACTGATAGGGATTATGATTTCCCTGTCAATCCTGAGTTAATTACTTTGATTGAATCTGTTCCTTTTTATGGCTATGAATCTGAAACTGTTCTGGCACATCTTACTAAATTAAATGATATAGCCACCCGGTTTACTCATGATGAGAAAACTTGCTATTACTTTATCCTTAAGTTGTTTCCGTTCTCATTAAAGGGTGATGCTAAGACATGGTTTAATTCTCTTGATCCTGTGTGTGTAGTCCTCGGGATATGATTTATTACTTCTCTGCTAAATATTTCCCCACTCATAAGAAACAAGCTGCTTTAAGGGAAATATATAATTTTGTGCAAATTGAAGAAGAGAGTCTCCCACAAGCTTGGGGGAGGCTTCTCCGATTACTTAATGCTTTGCCTGATCATCCTCTTAAGAAAAATGAAATACTTGATATCTTTTATAATGGACTATCCGATGCTTCCAGAGACCACCTGTATAGTTGGGCTGGTTGTATTTTCAGGGAAAGAATTGTTGATCAAGCTGAATTGCTATTGAATAATATGTTGACTAATGAAAATAATTGGACACTTCCTGAACCAACTCCTAAGCCAACTCCGAAGAAAAGGGGTATTCTATTTCTCAGTCCCCAAGATATGCAAGAGGCAAAGAAATCTATGAAAAAAAAGGTATTAAAGCTGAAGATGTTAAGAATTTACCACCTATTGAAGAAATACATGGTCTTGATAACCCGACACAGGTAGTAAAGGTAAATTCTCTCTATAGATTTGATAAATGTGAAATCCCATTTACTAAGTTTGCTAGCCAATGCTTGGATTAATTTGATGACTTTATGTATAAACAAGAAAACTTCAATGCTTATGTTGGTAGACAATTGAAACACAATGCTGATATGCTTGAACACTTGAGTGATTATATGTCTAGAGTTAAAGGTGAACTTAAACTTATTAGTAAACATGCTTCTATGGTTACCACTCAAGTAGAACAAGTACTTAAAGCTCAGAATGATTTGCTCAATGAATTAAATAATAAGAAAAATTATAATGATGTTAGAGTTATGACTAGAGGGGTAAAATGACTCAGGAACCTTTGTATCATGTATGCCACCCTAAGAGAATTGAGCAAGATTCTCACAGAACTAATGTTGATGCACCTAGTCCTTCTAAGAGGAAGAAAAAGAAAAATGATAGGACTTTGCATGCTTCTAGTGAACCTATTGTTGACACACTTGAGAATCCCAATGATATTTCTATTTCTGATGCTGAAACACAATCTGGTAATGAACTTTAACCTAGTGATAATGTCAATGATGATGTTCATATTGATGCTCAACCTAGCAATGATAATGATGTAGAGATTGAACCTGTTGTTGATCTTGATAACCCACAATCAAAGAATCAACGTTATGATAAGAGAGACTTTGTCGCTAGGAAGCACGGTAAAGAAAGAGAACCTTGGGTCCAGAAACCCATGCCTTTTCCTCCTAAACCATCCAAGAAAAAGGATGATGAGGATTTTTGAGCGCTTTGCTGAAATGATTAGACCTATCTTTTGCGTATGCGTTTGACTGATATGCTTAAAATGAACCCTTATGCTAAGTAGATGAAGGATATTGTTACAAATAAAAGAAAGATACCGGAAGCTAAAATTTCCACCATGCTTGCTAATTATACTTTTAAGGGTGGAATACCAAAGAAACTTGGAGATCCAGGAGTACCAACTATACCATGCTCCATTAAAAGAAACTATGTTAAAATTGCTTTATGTGATCTTGGAGCAGGTGTCAGTGTTATGCCTCTCTCTTTATATCATAGACTTGATTTGAATAAGTTGAAACCTACTGAAATATCTTTGCAAATGGCTGATAAATCAACTGCTATACCTGTCGGTATTTGTGAGGATGTGCATGTTGTGGTTGCAAATGTTACTATTTTAACGGACTTTGTTATTCGTGATATTCCCGAGGACGATAGTATGTCCATTATTCTTGGAAGACCCTTCTTGAATATTACAGGGGCTGTTATTGATTGCACCAAAGGCAATGTCACTTTTCATGTTAATGGTAATGAGCATATGGTACACTTTCTGAGGAAACAACCTCAGGTCCACGGTATCAATTCTATTAGAAAAATTTCAACAATTACTATTGGAGGTTTTGAATTTCCTCTTCCTACTGTCAAGAAGAAATATGATATTCTTATTGTTGGGGATGTGCATATCCCCGTTGAGGTAACCTAGTGTTATTCAAAATTTCTCCGGTTTCATGTTATTCGAAATGAGTTTGTTAACAAGACCTGATCAACCTTGTTAGTGGATTCCTTTTGATGAGAATGAGATGGATGAAGTTAGAAAGCACAACCTTCTGTACCCTCTTTTTACTTTCTGTTATTTAGTTTAAATAAAGCAAAAATAGTATTTTCTGTCTGTTTTTTGAATTGTCCTTGCAATAAAAAATACCCCAAAAATAAAAGTTCTCCAAATGCCTTGAAAATTAAATATGATATTTTCTAGAATATTTGAGAATATCCGGCACTGAGAACACAGCAGGGGGAGCAGCCAGGTGCCCACGAGGGTGGAGGGTGCGCCCACCCCCCTGGGCGCGCCCCCTGCCTCGTGGACCCCACGTGGGTTCCCTCCACTTATTCTAGCCACCACACACTCCTTCTTCCTCCCAAAAAAATTCACTAGCCAGCTCAAACCCGAGTTCTTGCTCATCTTGCTGCCATTTTCGATCTCCTTGCTCAAAGCTCCTCTCACAAAACTGCTTTGGGAGATTGTTCTTTGGTATGTAACTCCTCCAATGGTCCAATTAGTTTTTATTATAGTGTTTTATTCATTGCAAATTTTTGCTGCTTAGGTGACCTTGTTCTTGAGCTTGCATGTCAAATTTATGTGGTCAAAAGTAGTTTTAGTGCATGATATAGCCTCTAGGCACTTGTAGGAGTGGTTACTATCAATTTTGTTGAGTTCGGTTCACTTTTATTTTAAGTTACTAAAAATTTCAGAAAATTTCAGAAAAAGATGAAGAGATTTTTGAGGGGCTCATCAAGCCGAAGCTCGAAGGATAAGCAAAGTGAAGAGAACAAGAAGCCCAAGTATAATCTCCCTCGTACTGCGGAGGTTCGGCCATGTGAATGGCCTTGTGATGAGTTCTTGAAAGAGGCCGGGATTCATGAAGATTTTTTATCATTTTGCTGAGAATGCAGGCCTCACCGCCTTCCTCCACGACCAGCGTGAACAGTATCTCTTACTCACCAATATCTTTGTGCAAAATTTTCAATTCCATGCTAGGAGATCACCACCTTCGGTGGAATTTTATTTATATGATGTGCATAAGGAGATGTCACTTGATGATTTTTGCCGGGTTTGTTTGATACCCTTTGAGGGTAGCATAGAGGAACCACATCGTAATGATGTGGAGGGATTTTATTGATATGATTGCTGTAGGGGAAACGAGGAAAGTTTCCCATGCGAGAATCACTAGCATACATTTTCCTGTTCTACGTTACTTCGCAATATTTGCTAGTAGATGCTTAATTGGTCGCGAGAACCGTGGGAACCTTAGTGCTCCTGATATTGCTATTTTGCGCCATGCCTTGTTACATGATACTACTTTCAGCTTAGGCGCTATTGTTGCTAAACGGTTAAATCTGAACCGTACAAAGGGCCCCGATCTCGGAGGCATCTTTGCCTCGCGCCTTGCTGCACACTTTAACATACCTATCAGGCATTACGAGAAAGAGGAAAAGTTGTTGCCTCCTATTTCTTTAAGTTATAAGAGTATGGTAGCACATGAGTTTATTGTTAAGGATAAAAATAAGATACTCAAATATAAATTGATATTTAACAAAAACTATTGTGAGTTCATTACCTTGCCTGCGCCCTCTTTGTTTAACATATTTTCAGGCAAATACCTTGTCCCGCCGGAGGACATTCATGCCCACCGGAGCCAGATGTCAGCTGCAGAGCCGGAACCACCATCTGACCCTCACCGTCAGTCCGTTTACTAGTGGAATCTGGAGGAGATTGCCAGCCAGTGGCAATCCGAGGATCCTTCTCAGTACGACCCCAACTACAGTTTTGATCCATGGGCATAGACCAACTTAGGCCAAAAGCCTAAGCTTGGGGGAGTACGTATTTCCCACCAACATTACATTCAAGTTCACACACTCATGCCAGTTGTCGGTGCTCATACTTTTTCATTGTATCATACATGCTAGTTTATTTTCCTTTTAAGCTTTCTTCTTGTGTGTTTGAAAAACCTTAAGAAAAAACCAAAAAAAATTAGTTGTAGCTTTTAGCTATTTTAATTTTCATGCATGTAGTAGTAGTAACTAAAAACAAAACCCAAAAAGATTTCTCGTTCTTCTTTTCCTTGTTGGGAGCTTTCCCGTGTAAATAGTTTTTTTTATTTCTTTTCTTCAGGGGTCGAGAGGAGAAGACCATAATGAAAATGTTGAGTGGCTCTTATATGCATTATTATTGATCTAACAAAGAACCTATATTACCTTGTCTTCTCTCTTGAATTGAATGCTTGTAGATTCCAGCTTAGTCCAATGCACGTGCACTATTATTATTATCCATACTATTCGGTCATGCAAGTGAAAGGCAATAATGACGATATATGATGAACTGATCGAGATGAGAAAAGCTGGTATGAACTCGACCTCTCTTGTTTTTGTGAATATGATTAGTTCATCGTTCCTGATTCAGCCTATTATGAAAGAAACATGTTTACAATTACAATTAGAGATTGTAGTTTCTTATGCCATGCTTAATCAGCTAGGAGTTTATAATGGTTTACCTTGTGTGACAACAGGCTATTAAAATGGTTGTGATGTGGTATGATGGGGTGGTATCCTCCTTTGAATGATTCGAGTGGCTTGACTTGGCACATGTTCACGCATGTAGTTGAAACAAAATCAAGATAGCCTCTATGATATTTATGTTCATGGTGAATTATATCCTACTCATGCTTGCATTCGGTGTTGATTAATTTTAATGCATGTTCATGACTGTTGTCGCTCTCTAGATGGTCGCTTCCCAGTCTCTTTCCAGCCTTCACTTGTACTAAGCGGGAATATTGCTTGTGCATCCAATTCCATAAACCCCAAAGTTATTCCATATGAGTCCACCATACCTACCTATATACGGTATCTACCTGTTGTTCCAAGTAAATTTGTATGTGCCAAACTCTAAACCTTCAAATAAACATTATGTTTTGTATGCTCGAATAGCTCATGTATCAACTAGGGCTGTCTGTATCCTCCATGCTAGGCGGCTTATTCTCAAGAGGAGTGGACTCCGCTCCTCACTCACGAGAAAATGGCTGGTCACCGGGATGCCCAGTTCCATGCTCAAATCAAATCAAAATAATTGCAAAAAAAACTCTCCCAGGATTGTTGTTAGTTGGAGGCACCCGTTGTTTCGGGCAAGCCATGGATTGATGCTTGTTGGTGGTGGGGGAGCATAAACTTTGCCATTCTGCCTGGGAACCGTCTATAATGTGTGTAGCATGGAGGATATCGAGATCTCTCGGTTGTTATGTTGACAATGAAAGTATACCGCTCAAAATACTATTCATATCTATTTCAAAACCGAGCTCTGGCACCTCTACAAATCCATGATTCCCTCTGTGAAGGGCCTATCTATTTACTTTCATGTTGAGTCATCATCCTGTTAGTAAAAAGCACCAGTTGGAGAGCACCGCTGTCATTTGCATCCATTACTATTAGTTTACATTCAGTATGACTTGACTGGATCTCTTTTACCATGAATTACAATGTCTAGTCAGTCCTCGATCTTTAAAGGTGCTCAGCATTTATGTTTTGCGGTCTTGGAAAGGGCTAGCGAGATACCATCTCGTTATATCGTATTATGATTGTTTTGAGAAAGTGTTGTCATCCAAGATTTATTATTATTGCTCGCTAGCTGATTATGCCATCGATATGAGTAAACATGAGACCTAAGTGTTATTGTGAATATGGTTAGTTCATAATCTTTGCTGAAAACTTGAATGCTGGCTTTACATATTTACATCAACAAGAGCAAACAGAGTTTGTAAAAGTTTTTCTTTATTACTTTCAGTTTGTCAACTGAATTGCTTGAGGACAAGGAAATGTTTAAGCTTGGGGGAGTTGATACATCTCCGTCATATCTACTTTTCCAAACACTTTGGCCCTTATTTTGGACTCTAACTTGCATGATTTGAATGGAACTAACCCGGACTGACGCTGTTTTCAGCAGAATTTCCATGGTGTTATTTTTGCAGAAATAAAAGTTCTCGGAATGACCAGAAAATCAATGGAGATTATTTTTGGAATATATTAAAAAATACTAGAAGAAGAATCCATGTCAGGGGGCCCACACCCTGTCCACGAGGGTGGGGGCGTGCCCCCTGCCTCGTGGGCCCCCTGACGCTCCACCGACCTCAACTCCAACTCCATATATTCGTGTTCGTGGAGAAAAAATGAGAGAGAGAAGGATTCATCGTGTTTTACGATACGGAGTCGCCGCCAAGCCCTAAACTCTCTCGAGAGGGCTGATCTGGAGTCCATTCAGGGCTCTGGAGAGGGGAATCCGTCACCATCGTCATCATCGACCTTCATCACAAATTTCATGATGCCCACCATTGTGCGTGAGTAATTCCATCGTAGGCTTGCTGGATGGTGATGGGTTGGATGGGATTTATCATGTAATCGAGTTAGTTTTGTTAGGTTTTGATCCCTAGTATCCACTATGTTCTGAGATTGATGTTGCTATGACTTTACTATGCTTAATTCTTGTCTCTAGGGCCCGAGTGCCATGATTTCAGATATGAGCCTATTATATTTTCATGAATATATGTGAGTTCTTGATCCTATCTTGCAAGTCTATAGTCACCTATTATGTGTTATGATCCATTAACCCCGAAGTGACAATAATCGGGACCATTACCGGTGATGACTGTAGTTTGAGGAGTTCATGTATTCACTATGTGTTAATGCTTTGGTCTAGTATTCTATTAAAAGGAGGCCTTAATATCACTTAGTTTCCAATAGGACCACGCTGCCATGGGAGGGTAGAACAAAATATGTCATGCAAGTTCTTTTCCATAAGCACGTACGACTATATTCGGAATACATGCCTACATTACATTGATGAACTGGAGCTAGTTCTGTGTCACCCTAGGTTATAACTGTTGCATGATCAATCACATCCGACATAATTCTCCATCACTGATCCAATGCCTACGAGCTTTTCATATATTGTTCTTCGCTTATTTACTTTTTTGTTGCTACTGTTACAAACACTATAAAACCCAAAAATGTTACTTTTGCTACCATTACCACTATTATCATATTACTTTGCTACTAAGTACCTTGCTGCATATATTAAGTTTCTAGGTGTGGTTGAATTGACAACTCATCTCCTAATACTTGAGAATATCTGTTGCCTCCCCTTGTGTCGAATCAATAAATATGGGTTGAATACTCTACCCTCGAAATCTGTTGTGATCCCCTATACTTGTGGGTTATCATGCTCCAGTGTGTATAAATTGGTTGAAAAATCAAATATGTGTCCATGGGTGCATGCTTAGGTCCCATGCAAGAAATGGGAATGAATTTCAAACATTAGGGCACCGTTGATTGCCAGCAAAACATTGAGATGTCTGGTTTTTAAAATTCTAGTAAATCCAAAACTCATTTGTAATTCATGAAACTTGGCATGCTATCATGGAGCGCCATCAACATGCCATGGTACAAATTTTGTCCCATTTGAGGCAGGTTTGGGTATATGCTTCTCACAAACCGGAGCTTCTCACAACAAGCATGATGGTTTTTGGTAGGGAACGTCCCACCTTTGGGGACGAAACAATATCCATTGCCTCATATTGCTTTCAAATTTTTTCTCGTGTCAACATAGAACAATAGGAGTGTTGTGTGAAGTTTTGTGATTTTTCGAGGTTCGTTTGGACATTTTTATGCATTAATTGAGTTTTCAATGCATTTAAGTGCATAATTCAAATTTGAACTACATGCACATGCTCTAGTGCATATAAATTGGTTGAAAAATCAAATAGGTGTCCTTGGGTGCATGCTTAGGTCCCATGCAATAAAAGGGAATGAATTTCAAACACCAGGGCACCGTTGATTGCTGGCAATACATTGAGATGCCTGGTTTTTAAATTCTAGTAAATCGAAAACTCGTCTGAAATTCATGAAACTTGGCATGCTACCATGGAGCGGCATCAACATGCCGTGGTACAAATTTTGTCCCATTTGGGGCAGGTTTGGGTATATGCTTCTCACAAACCGGAGCTTCTCACAACAAGCATGATGATTTTTGGTAGGGAACGTCTCACCTTTGGGGACGAAACGATATCCATTGCCTCTTATTGCTTTCAATTTTTTTTCTCGTGTCAACATAGAACAACAGGAGTGTTGTGTGAATTTTTGTGATTTTTCGGGGTTCGTTTGGACATTTTTATGCATTAACTGAGTTTTCAATGCATTTATGTGCATAATTCAAATTTGATCTACATGCACATGCTCTAGTGCATATAAATTGGTTGAAAAATCAAATATGTGTCCTTGGGTGTGCATGCTTAGGTCCCATTCAAGAAATGGGAATGTATTTCAAACACTAGGGCACCGTTGATTGCCGGCAAAACATTGAGATGCCTCGTTTTTAAATTCTACTAAATCCAAAATTCTGCTAACCATTCACGTAACGCCATGTGCCTTGGTTTTAATGGCTGTAGGAGGTGTCGTGCGGACAGCTGCTTGACCTTGACTGAACGGGAGGCATGCGAGCGCCGAACAGTGCGCAGGCTGACTGAGAGGTGTGCAAGCTGTCCTCGAGTGCGTAGGCTCACTGGGAAGCGTGCGAGCTGTACGCTGCGCAGGCTCACTGGGAAGCGAGCCCTTTGACTTCCATGGCCGCCCGCCTTGCTCGCATCCTCTCCATTAATGGCGCCCAAGCCGCAGTTTAATTTGCTTTTTAAATATAAAACACTCATCGCAAACGTTTTAGTTAGAACACCCATATGCAAACCGACAGCTTCCCCAGGAAGTCAAGAGAAAATGTATCGAGCAGGATTTCTGCAGCTCTTGATCGCAAATGTTTTAGATAGAACACCCGTATGCAAAGTGAGAGCAGCGCGGGATTTGTGCATTCCTTCAACACAAATAGTTGTTTTGGATGACCCGTGTGCAACCACGTACAAACAATTTGGTAAGAATTGTTAATCCTTCTAACACTGTGATTTGTCAAAATATGAAGCTAAAAATCACTAGCAGTATCTAATTTTTGCAACTAAAATTCAGTAATTAAGCATAGATTTCGTTCATAGATTAAGCATTCGTTCTTAATTTATACAAACAGTTCAACTCGACTGTTGAACCGACCAAACTTTTCCCCAATTGTTGCCAACCACGTATTGAAATAGCTAGTTCAACTATATATACTAGCTAATTTTAAGTACGTTGTACAGTTCCACAACATCTATAGTCAGATGAGCTGAACAAAATAGCCACTAAATACTACTACTACTGCAGAGGGGCTTTGTACTACTTCCGGATGCCTCTCCTCTACCGAGCGCTCTCAATAAGAGGCAGAGGAGGAGGAGCCTACCGATGAGCTGGGCAACCGCAATGCAGTGCCTGCCGCTAATGCAGCTTCAGCGACGCTCACCTCGAACGCCCTCTGCCGCTCCAGACGACCCCTCTCGAAGCGGTGGTTCTCCTCGTATATCTCCTGATTCCTCGCCTCTGAGGCGGCGTGTGCCGCGGCCACTACGGCGGTAAGTCTCTATGCGTGCTTGACGAGGCAATCCTCCTCCTCCCGCAGGAACTCGGTGTAGCGCGGAAGGTCGCTGTCGCACGTGCAGGCATCCACCTCCGCCTCCCGCCTTCTGGAGGCGGTGGCAGAGCGAGTGATGACCCCGGCGGTCGACGGTGGGCTGACGGCCAGGGCGGACGATGATGACCCACAAGTATAGGGGATCGATTGTAGTCCTTTCAATAAATAAGAGTGTCGAACCCAACTGTAACGCCCCGGATACAACTTTCCATATTTGTAACTCCGACTCTTGCCTTTTACGGAGATGCGATGAGATATTTGTTTCGTGGTTGGGTTTTGTCTTCGTTTGCATTTTGTTCATGTCATGCATTTCATATCATGTCATCATGTGCATCTCATTTGCATACGTGTTCGTCTCATGCATCCGAGCATTTTCCCCGTTGTCCGTTTTGCAATCCGACACCCCCTCTTGCCTTTTTTGTGAGCGTGTGTTAAATGTTCTCGGAATGGACCGAGATTTGCCATGTGGCCTTGGTATACCACCGATAGACTGCCTGTCAAATTTCGTGTCATTTGGAGTCTGTTTGATACTCCAACGGTTAACCGGGGAACCGTAAAGGCCTCATGTGTGTTGCAGCCCAACACCCCTCCAAAGTGGCCCAATAACCCTTCCAAACCTATCCCATGTCCTCCGTCGTCGGATCACGATCGCATCGCCAAAAACTACACCTCATTTGGACGAAAGCCCCCAAATGTATGTGCAACCCTCTCCAAATCCGGGTCGAAACCCTAGCCTTTTCCCCTCTCCGCTGCCGGACGAAAGCCCCACCGGCCGGACGTGTCCACCACCTCCACCACCGCCACGTGTCGCCCGCTGGTTCACCAAGCCGCGCGCCCACTTCACCGCGCCGGCCCGCTGGGGCCCAGGCGGGGCCCTCCCGGCCTGTGCGCGCGCCGCTGCCCGCGCCTTTCCGCTCCCAGCGCCGCCCTGCGCCCGAGGTCACCAGTCGCCTCAATCGCCGACCGCGACGACCC
>NC_041392.1:448935264-448942592 GCF_002162155.2 Triticum dicoccoides | reverse complement strand
CCGCTCAGCACCTCGCCTCGCCGCCCCTCGGCATCCGTGCCCAGATACGGCGAGATCCGGCCATATCCGAGGCCCAGCACCTCGCCCTCCCCCCTCGCACTACTCCGGCGATCTCCAGCACTATTCCGGCGAGCCTCCCCGATGAACCTCGAAGGACGTGCAAACCCTAGATCTCAGATCGGGAGGTCCAAATATTCTCCAAGTCCCTTTTCTGCAATATTTTCAGGCCCCGTTCGTCATGCCATAACTTGTTGCATACTGCTCCATTTTGTGCGGGCTATATATCAAAATGTTCATCAGGATGTGCTCTTCTTTTTGTTCCATTGTGCCATGATTGTTTGAGTCCATCTTGATGCCAAAATTGTTGATGCAAGAGTGCTATAAATTGTTAGGTGATGTTTCTTATCAGATTATGAGCATTTGTCATTTTTGTCATATTTGTTGTGTGCATCATATGGGCATGAGCTCTACATGTGTTTTGATATATGCCATGCCATCTTTACAGGGGTGTATGCCATGTAATTTTGTGATCTTTGTGGTGACTAGCACAAGCATGCAAAGTAGCCTTCATGATATTGCTGATTTCGGGGACTTCGGATTTTAGCAAGTCTTTGCTCTGCTGTTATTTTTATACCATGTATTCATGTTGCGACAGTGAGATCCATGCTTCTTTTGAGTATGTTCAGTAAGGATGATCTAGACATATGGTCATGCTCTATCCATCCATGCCCCTGTTTGCATTTATGGAGTGCCCTAGCATATCTTAATCTTGCTCTACGTTTGCTATAAAATGTTCCTGGCAAATTGTTTACATGTTAATCAATTTTGCCAAGGTTGTTGTAGTTGATCCATGCATGCTATGAGCTTGTTCTTGCTTTAGTTAGCTTCATGATCATGTCTTCTTGCTGGTAGTATGCTTATATTGTCATGCAATGCTTTGTGTTGAGTGAATCGAGCTCGCAAACATGCCTTCATAACTCTGTTTTTACCATGCTCAGTTTTCTGCTGTCTGAATCTGTTAACGAAACTTGCTATGTTTACATGGGTCCCATCATATCTTCTGATCCTTTTTGGCTCATGGTCAGTAAGGGACTTTTGTTCTATGCTTTGGGTAGATTCATGCCATACCTTTGTTTCCTACGTTCAGTTCCTGTAGCATGTTGTTATCTTGCTCTAAACATTGCTTCCTGATGTTAATTCCTGGCATGTTAGTATTTTCACTAAGTGTGTGATGCTGATATCATTTGCACTTTTGCCATGCTTGTTTGAACCTGCTCTTGTGTGATTTAGCCGTAGCTCAGTGTTCATCTTTTGTCAATCATTTTGAGTAGATCACTGCAATGTTCTTTGTTGCTATGTTGGAGTACAGTAGCTTAGTTTCTTGTTGCATTCTAGATGGCATCGTGTTGTTAATCGCAGAATTGTGCCATTATTGTTTTGCTTGCCATTTGCAAACCGTGCATCCGATTCCGGTGATCTTTATATCGATTTCGACCGAAATCAACTCATCTTTCCAGAGGCACACTTGGTTTGCCAAGTTGAGTCCTGGTTCAAATTTTCCCTTCCGAAGCATGCATATGCATTGCATATCACATCCCGCAGGTCATGCCATGTTTTGCATCATGTTGCTTGCGCATTGCACCGTGATTGATTGTTGGTACTTTGCTTGTGTTCTTGCTCAGGGTAGAGCCAGGAGACGAGTACGTGATCGAGGAACCCGTTGAGTACGCTTACGAGGATCAAGCTTTCGTCAACTCGGAGAACTTTGCAGGCAAGATGACCATACCCTCGAAATCACTTCTATCTTTGCTTGCTAGATGTTCGCTCTATTGCTATGCGCGATACCTACCACTTGCTATATCATGCCTCCCATATTGCCATGTCAAGCCTCTAACCCACCTTTCCTTTCAAACTGTTGTTTGGCTATGTTACGGCTTTGCTCGGCCCCTCTTATAGCGTTGATAGTTGCAGGTGAAGATGGAGTTTGTTCCATGTTGGAACATGATTATTGTTGGGATATCGTTATCATATCTTGTTTACTTTAATGCACCTATATACTTGGTAAAGGGTGGAAGGCTCAGCCTTATGCCTGGTGTTTTGTTCCACTCTTGCCGCCCTAGTTTCCGTCATACCGGTGTTATGTTCCTTGATTTTACGTTCCTTACGCGGTTGGGTGTTATGGGAACCCCTTGACAGTTCGCTTTGAATAAAACTCCTCCAGCAAGGCCCAACCTTGGTTTTACCATTTGCCACCTAAGCCTTTTTCCCTTGGGTTCTGCAGACTCAAGGGTCATCTTTATTTTAAACCCCTGGGCCAATGCTCCTCCGAGTGTTGGTCCAAACTGGGTGATGTCCGGCGCCCCCTGGGCAACCAGGGTTTATGCCAACCCGACATCTTGCCCATCCGGTGTGCCCTGAGAACGAGATACGTGCGACTCCTATCGGGATATGTTGGCACATCAGGTGGCTTTGATGGTCTTGTTTTACCATTGTCGAAATGTCTTATAACCGGGATTCCGAGTCTGTTTGGGTCTTCCTGGGAGAAGGAATATCCTTCGTTGATCGTGAGAGCTTGTGATGGGCTAAGTTGGGACACCCCTGCAGGTTTTGAACTTTCGAAAGCCGTGCCCGCGGTTATGGGTAGATGGGAATTTGTTAATATCCGGTTGTAGATAATTTGACACTTAACTTAATTAAAATGAATCAACTGCGTGTGTAGCCGTGATGGTCTCTTTTCGGCAGAGTCCGGGAAGAGAACACTGTCTCGTGTTATGCTTGAACGTAAGTGGTTTTAGGATCACTTCTAGTTCAGGACTGTTGCATTGCTTCTCTTCTCGCTCTTATTTGCGTAAGTTAGCCACCATATATGTTAGTGCCTGCTGCAGCTCCACCTCACTACCCTTTCCTACCCATAAGCTTAAATAGTCTTGATCTCGCGGGTGTGAGATTATTGAGTCCCCGTGACTCACAGATACTTCCAGACAGTTGTAGGTGCCGATGATACCAATGCAGGTGACGCAACCCAGCTCAAGTGGGACCTCGATGAAGATCGTGTTCGTTGTGTTGTTTCGTTTCCTGTTGATCAGTAGTGGAGCCCAGTTGGGTCGACCAGAGATCTAGCAATTGGGGTTGTCTTCTTTTATTTTGGTTCTATAGTCGGACCTTGATTGTATTCTGGATGATGTATGATATTTATGTATTGTTTGAAGTGGCGATTGTAAGCCAACTCTTTATCCCTTTCTTATTCAGTACATGGGATGTGTAAAGATTACCCCTCTTGCGACATGCCTACCATGCGGTTATGCCTCTAAGTCGTGCTCCGACACATGGGAGATATAGCCACATCGTGGGTGTTACAAGTTGGTAATCAGATCCTTCCCCGACTTAGGAGCCCCTGCTTGATCGAATCGCTGACGTTGTTGAGTCTAGAAAAATGTTTTGAGTCTTACAGGATTATATATATCGGAGAGTAGGATTCTTTTTACTCCTCAGTCCCTACGTCGCTCTGGTGAGGCCTCCTGACGTAGAGTTTTGACTCTTCTCTTCTCAAGTTTCACGAAAAAAATTAGGATCACGCGGGTATCTTGGAATCGTTCTGATGGTTTTGTGACGAGAACATTATTCTTGGTGCCTCCTGACATTTAGGGGTTGTGGCAGTGTCCCGGGGAGTTGAGCTCCGAGGTGTTGTCGTCACAATTTTATCATTGCAGTTCTGGAATACATGAGTTCGCCGACAACGAAAGTCTCTTTTATGCAGTTGTTGGTGAGATAACCTCCACGCCACCCAGTACTGGGGCGGGAGTTCGGGAGTATTTCCATATAACGGATACATTTCGAAGGTTGAGGTAAATGATTTCCGAAGGTTTCTTGGTTATGTGTTGAAGGATGGATACAGCTGGATGTAGGATTTGTTAGTTTTGGGTGAGATTTAATGCTTCCCATGTATCCCCAACACATGATTGCATAACTGGAAAGTTTCGAGAGTTTATAAGTGGGAATTCAAGTATCACGTAGGATATCTTTCGAACAGACACATGATACGAGATGGGATCTATCATATGTTTGTTTTCGGATTATTTCCTAAGTCAATCCTTTGTTTTTGTTTTGGTTTGTGGTATTCGAGTTGCTTTGAAGTCAAGTGTGGATTCCATACCTTTCCTAAGTGGTGTTCTCATATTTCTATGTGAATACTAATCCTTCGTGATAATCGAGATTGTCATGTCAATCCTTTTCAACCGGCGTGTTTCTGTTCAAGTGGATCCGATCATTTCAACATCCGCAAGATCACCTCTTAGTTTTCCCAACGTTGTTCGTTTCATCTGTCCTCAAGTTGCCTTTGTTTTCCCGCCCACCCACCCCATTTTTCTTCGAGGACTAATATTTCTTAATCAATTATCCATCTTATTGATGTGAAGTCTCTCCATTCTTCCCGTCAGTGTTCTTACCCGGTGGTTCTCATGAAGATGTTCTACTAGTTCATCATTCTTCGTTCTCTTTCTTCTCCGGTGGTTCCAACTCAAGCCTTTTAGTGTTGATCATATTCCTTTCCTCGTTTCAAACGTTTTCTCATGCCGGTGCACCTCATAATCATTCACTTCTCGCTATTCAATTGTTCTGGAGTGCTGAAGATATCTCGAAGATTCGTGTTTCCACTCTGTATTCGTTCAAGCTCTTTCGAGGTTGTTATCTCATTCAAGCCATTTAATTCAACGGGTGCAATCTCTCTTTTCAAGTAATCGTTCAACGGTGTATCTTTTGAGTGGGCCTTAACCCACAGCTCTTTCCCAGGACCTTACCTGACTCTTCTAACTTTTCTTGAAGCTATCCCCAAAATCTTTTTAAAAGTTTGACGTAAGAATGAGTTATCATCAGTCAAATGCCTTTCTCCAAGATCTTTCAATCTTTTCATCGTTGGTTCAACCTTTCTATTCTTCATCACGAAGTATCTCAACAATTCATGGTGGTGTTTCTCATCGTAATTCTCTACATTTGAAGACCGAAGAAGAGTTTTTCCTCCAAATCTTATCCTTTCTCTCAAAGATTCGTGATTTTAGCTTGTTGCCATCCTCTCATAATTGTTTTCGATTGTGAGAATCCTTTTCACCCATCCGGAGCAGGTCAGGAGTCTTTTCAGTCTGATTCTCCGGAGGCCATCATTTCGGGTTTATTCATTCTTAGCTTTCAGCTCTCGTTCTCCAATCTTACCGGTGCATCGCTCAAGTATTCTCTAATCAGCCCGTGATCTATTCGTTCTCTTGTATCAAATTCCCTCAAGTATCTTCATTCTTTTTATAATTCTTCCCGGTGTCTTCCTTATATTTTTTTGTTCATTTTCAGTTCTTACGGTGGTTCATTCAAGAGTTCTATTCCTTGGTTAACATATAAATTCATTCATTCTTTCCAAATCCCACCGGTGGATCGTTGAAGACTTTTATCAAGTTTGTGCTATATCTATCTTAATCCTTTCCACGAGAATAAGTAGTATGCCAAATCCGTTGATTTTCATCAATTTAAATTGGTGAAGGATAAGCATAATGTAATTCTTATTCTTCTTTCATCGAGTAAATTCAATTCCTGCTTTCCGGAGTGGTTCGTCATTTCACATTCTCGGTTCGAGATGCTTTATCTTTTCTTTTCCAAGAGTTCCAAGCTCTCGCAATTATATCACCACGGAGATTCATCTAAATCATTGCAAGGATTCACCTTGTGTTTTCAACTTCTCTTTCCTTTCGTTTGATCATTCTTTTATTACCGGAGTTCTTCATGGAGGCTCTACATGATGGTTCATCAAGGATTTAATTCCTTCTCGAGGTGTTCATTGAGATTCTTTTCAGAGGAGCTCAAGTTTTCTTCATCTTGCAATCCGGAGTGCAATTGTTCTCCCTTATCTTTTGAGGTGGTAATATATCATTCTTCATTCACAAGAATGAGATATTTAAACCCATCACTTTCTTCCTTAGAGTTATCTTGGTATAGTTTTCACCTAAAGCCTTCCATTGGGAATGTTGCTCCTTATGGTGATTACCTATGATCCAAGTTTTCTTATCACCTCGATGGAAGAAGCTTTTATCTTTTCTAGCTCCCAATCAAAAAAAATTCGGTGAGTGGCAGGTTGTCACCTCATAATTTTGAGATGTCTTCTATAAGCCCACATCAAGCTTATCCTTTCGTTGTTGATAATCCAACAACTCCGTTCTAGCATTTTTTGTAAGCGTGCTCTCTCAAGATCTTGTTTCCCCCCGTTCTTTTCATTCCATTCTTTCTTTCTTCCGGAGGCATTGTGATGTTGCTCTTTTCTCTCATCATCTCGAATGGTGAGGATCGTGTTCTTTTCATGCTTATCCATTTAACCGGAGTGTTGTGCCCTCTACTCAAGTTCTTTTCATCTTATCAAGTCTTGCATCTCTTTTCAACCGGAGTGCTGTCTAAATTTGTTCTTCCTCGTTCCTCTTTACTAACGGAGTGTTTTCAACTTCGTTCATCTCCATTGTATTCTTTTCTCGAAATGGTTTAACCTCTCAAGGTTCGTGGTTTCACTCATTTGTCGAAGAAGCAACTTAGTTTTACCTCTCCTCTTCCTCTTCCTTTTCCCTCCGGTGCCATCCTAGATCTCGGGACGAGATCCTCTCGTAGTGGTGGAGTGTTGTAACGCCCCGGATACAACTTTCCATATTTGTAAATCTGACTCTTTCCTTTTCCGAAGATGCGATGCGATATTTCTTTCGTGGTTGGGTTTTGTCTTTGCTTTGCATTTTGTTCATGTCATGCATTTCATATCATGTCATCATGTGCATCTCATTTCCATACATGCTCGTCTCATGCATCCGAGCATTTTCCTCGTTGTCCATTTTGCAATCCGACACCCCCTCTTGCCTTTTTTGTGAGCGGGTGTTAAACGTTCTCGTAATGGACCGAGATTTGCCAAGTGGCCTTGGTATACCACCGGTAGACCGCCTGTCAAATTCCGTGTCATTTGGAGTTCGTTTGATACTCCAACGGTTAACCAGGGAACCGTAAAGGCCTCGTGTGTGTTGCAGCCCAACACCCCTCCAAAGTGGCCCAATAACCCTTCCAAACCAATCCCATGTCGTCCGCCGTCGGATCACGATTGCGTGGCCGAAAACTACACCTCATTTGGACACTCCCACCTCCTTCTATGTATAAATATGTGCAACCCTCTCCAAATCTGGGTCGAAACGCTAGCTTTTTCCCCTCTCCGCCGCCAGATGAAAGCCCCACCAGCCGGACGTGTCCGCCACCTCCACCGCCGCCATGTGTCGCCCATTGGTTCGCCGAGCCGCACGCCCACTTCGCCGCGCCTGCCCGCG
>NC_041392.1:448829751-448934910 GCF_002162155.2 Triticum dicoccoides | reverse complement strand
CTCCGGCACTGGTCCGGCGAGCCTCCCCGACGAACCTCGAAGGACATGCAAACCCTAGATCTCAGATCCGGATGTCCAAATATTCTCCAAGTCCCTTTTCTGCAATATTTTCAGGCCCTGTTCATCATGCCGTAACTTGTTGCATACTGCTCCATTTTGTGCGTGCTATATATCAAAATGTTCATCAGGATGTGCTTTTCATTTTGTTCCATTGTGCCATGCTTGTTTGAGTCCATATTGATGCCCAAATCGTTTATGCAAGAGTGCTATAAATTGTTAGGTGCTTTTTCTTATCAGATTATGAGCATTTGTCATTTTTGTCATATTTGTTGTGTGCATCATATGGGCATGAGCTCTACATGTGTTTTGATCTATGCCATGCCATCTTTACAGGGGTGTATGCCATGTATTTTTGTGATATTTGTGGTGACGAGCAAAAGCATGCAAAGTAGCCTTCGTGATATTGCTAATTTCAGGGACTTAGAATTTTACAGTCTTTGCTGTGCTGTTATTTTTATGCCATGTATTCATGTTGCTACAATGAGATCCATGCTTCTTTTGAGTATGTTCAGTAAGGATGATTTGGACATATGGTCATGCTCTATCCATCCGTGCCCCTATTGCATTTATGGAGTGCACTAGCATGTCTTAATATTGCTCTACTTTTGCTATAAAATGTTCTTGGCAGATTGTTTACATGTTAATCAATTTTGCCAAGGTTGTTGTAGTTGATACATGCATGCTATGAGCTTGTTCTTGCTTTGGTTAGCTTCATGATCATGTCTTCTTGCTGGTAGTATACTTATATTGTCATGCAATGCTTTGTGTTGAGTGAATCGAGCTTGCAAACATGCCTTCATAACTTTGTTTTTGCCATGCTCAGTTTTCTGCAAAGTCTAAATCTATTAACGAAACTTGCTATGTTTACATGGGAGCCATCATATCTTCTGATCCTTTTTGGCTCATGGCCAGTAAGGGACTTTTCTTCTATGCTTTGAGTAGATTCATGCCATGCCTTTATTTTCTACATTCAGTTCCTGTAGCATGTTGTTATATTGCTCTAAACATTGCTTCCTGGTGTTAATTCCTAGCATGTTAGTATTTTTCACTAAGTCTGTGATGTTGATATCTTTTGCACTTTATCCATGCTTGTTTGAACCTGCTCTTGTGTGATTTAGCCATAGCTCAGTGTTTATCTTTTGTCAAGCATTTTGAGTAGATCACTGCTATGTGCTTTGTTGCTATGTTGGAGTGCAGTAGCTTAGTTTCTTTATGCATTCTAAAT
Source organism: Triticum dicoccoides (assembly GCF_002162155.2). Classification (NCBI taxonomy): domain Eukaryota; kingdom Viridiplantae; phylum Streptophyta; class Magnoliopsida; order Poales; family Poaceae; genus Triticum; species Triticum dicoccoides. Next base: position 448,933,625 of record NC_041392.1, on the reverse strand, counting down.
GGCATCATGCTGTTAATTGTAGAATTGTGCCATTATTGTTTTGCTTGCCATTTGCAAACCGTGCATCCGATTCTGGTGATCTTTATATCGATTTCGACCGAAATCAACTCATCTTTCCGGCGGCACACTTGGTTTGCCAAGTTGAGGCATGGTTCAATTTTTCCCTTCCGAAGCATGCATATGCATTGCATATCACATCCCGCAGGTCATGCCATGTTTTGCGTCATGTTGCTTGCGCATCGCACCGTGATTGATTGTTGGTCCTTTCCGTGTGTTCTTGATTTGGGTAGAGCTGGCAGATGAGTACGTGATCGAGGAACCCGTTGAGTATGCTTACGAGGATCAAGCTTTCGTCAACTCGGAGAACTTTGTAGGCAAGATGATCATACCCTCGAAATCACTTCTATCTTTGCTTGCTAGATGTTCGCTCTATTGCTATGCCGCGATACCTACCACTTGCAATATCATTCCTCCCATATTGCCATGTCAAGCCTCTAACCCACCTTTCCTAGCAAATCGTTGTTTGGCTATGTTCCCGCTTTGCTCAGCCCCTCTTATAGTCTTGCTAGTTGCAGGTGAAGATGAAGTTTGTTCCATGTTGGAACATGATTATTGTTGGGATATCATTATCATATCTTGTTTACTTTAATGCACCTATATACTTGGTAAAGGGTGGAAGGCTCGGCCTTATGCCTGGTGTTTTGTTCCACTCTTGCCGCATTAGTTTCCGTCATACCGGTGTTATGTTCCTTGATTTTGCGTTCCTTATGCGGTTGGGTGTTATGGGAACCCCTTGACAGTTCACTTTGAATAAAACTCCTCTAGCAAGGCCTAACCTTGGTTTTAACATTTGCCACCTAAGACTTTCTCCCTTGGGTTTTGCAAACTCAAGGGTCATCTTTATTTTAAACCCCCGGGCCAGTGCTCCTCCGAGTGTTGGTCCAAACTAGGCGATGCCCGCACCTCCTGGGCAACCAGGGTTTATGCCAACCCGATGTCTTGCCCATCCGGTGTGCTCTGAGAATGAGATACGTGCGACTCCTATTGGGATTTGTCGGCACATCGGGTGGCTTTGCTGGTCTTGTTTTACCATTGTCGAAATGTCTTGTAACCGGGATTCCGAGTCTGATCGGGTCTTCCTGGGAGAAGGAATATCCTTCGTTGATCATGAGAGCTTGTGACGGGCTAAGTTGGGACACCCCTGCAGGGTTTTGAACTTTCGAAAGCCATGCCCGTGGTTATGGGCAGATGAGAATTTGTTAATATCCGGTTGTAGAAAATTTGACACTTAACTTAATTAAAATGAATCAACCGCGTGTGTAGCCGTGATGGTCCCTTTTCGACGGAGTCCGGGAAGAGAACACGGTCTCGTGTTATGCTTGAACATAAGTGGTTTCAGGATCACTTCTTGATCACTTCTAGTTCACAACCGTTGCATTGCTTCTCTTCTCGCTCTTATTTGCGTAAGTTAGCCACCATATGTGCTAGTGCTTGCTGCAGCTCCACCTCACTACCCTTTCCTACCCATAAGCTTAAATAGTCTTGATATCGCGGTTGTGAGATTGCCGAGTCCCCGTGACTCACAGATACTTCCAAATAGTTGCTGATGCCGATGATACTAGTGCAGGTGACGCAACCTAGCTCAAGTGGGAGCTCGATGAAGATCGTGTTCGTTGTGTTGTTTCGTTTCCTATTGATCAGTAGTGGATTCCAGTTGGGTCGATCGGGGATCTAGCAATTGGGGTTGTCTTCCTTTATTTTGCTTCCGTACTTGGACATTGATTGTATTCTGGATGATGTATGATATTTATGTATTGTTTGAAGTGGTGATTGTAAGCCAACTCTTTATCCCTTTCTTATTCAGTACATGTGATGTGTAAAGATTACCCCTCTTGCGACATGCTTACCATGCGGTTATGCCTCTAAGTCGTGCTCCGACAAGTGGGAGATATAGCCACATCGTGGGTGTTACACCTACGAGGAGCAGAAGGAAATGACAAGCGGTTTTTAGTAAGGTATTCTCTACAAGCACTGAAATTATCGGTAATAGATAGTTTTGTGATAAGCTAGTTTGTAACGGGTAAGAAGTAATAAAAGTAAATAAGGTGCAGTGTAACACCCACAATGCGGCTATATCTCCCACGTGTCGGGGCACGACTTAGAGGCATAGCCGCATGGTAGGCATGTCGCAAGAGGGGTAATCTTTACACATCCCATGTATTGAATAAGAAAGGATAAAGAGTCGGCTTACAATCGCCACTTCATGCAATACATAAATAATCATACATCATCCAGAACATAATCAAGGTCCGACTATGAGCCAAAATAAAGAAAGACAACCCCAAATGCTAGATCCCCGATCGCCCCAACTGGGCTCCTCTACTGATCATCCGGAAAAGAAACATAGTAACGGCCCGAATCCTCGTCGAACTCCCACTCGAGTTTGGTAGCGTCCCCTGCACTGGCCTCATCGGCACCTGCATCTATTTGGAAGTATCTGTGAGTAACGGGGACTCAGCAATCTCACACCCGTGAGATCAAGACTATTTAAGCTTAAGGGTAGGAAAGGGGTAGTAAGGTGGAGCTGCAGCAAAGCACTAAGCATATATGGTGGCTAACTTACGCAAAAGAGAGCGAGAAGAGAAGCAATGCATGATCGAGACGCTAATAGTGATCAAGAAGTGATCCTGAAGCTACTTACGTTCAAGCATAACACAAGACTGTGTTCTCTTCCCGGACTCCGCCGAAAAGAGACCATCATGGCTACACACGCGGTCGATTCATTTTAATTAAGTTAAGTGTCAAATTCTCTACAACCGGATATTAACAAATTACCATCTCCCATAACCGCGGGCACGACTTTCAAAAGTTCAAAACCCTGCAGAGGTGTCCCAACTTAGCCCATCACAAGCTCTCACGGTCAACGAAGGATATTCCGTCTCCCAGGAAGACTCGATCAGTCCCGGAATCCTGGTTATAGGACATTTCGACAATGGTAAAACAAGACCAGGAAAGCCGTCCGAATGTGCCGACAAATCCCGATAGGAGCTGCATATATCTCATTCTCAGGGCACACCAGATAAGCAATCAGTACAACTAAAACCAACCCTCAAGTTTCCCCGAGGTGGCGCTGCAAGGGGCTCTAATTTGGACCAACACTCAGAGGAACACTGGCCCGGGGGTTTAAAAGAAAGATGACCCTTGAGTCCGCGGAACCCAATGGAAAAAGGCTTAGGTGGAAAATGGTAAAACCAAGGTTGGGCCTTGCTGGAGGAGTTTTATTCAAGGCGAACTGTCAAGGGGTTCCCATTATCACCCAACCGCGTAAGGAATGCAAAATCAAGGAACATAACACCGGTATGACGGAAACTAGGGCGGTAAGACTGGAACAAAATACCATGCATAAGGCCGAGCCTTCCACCCTTTACCAAGTATATAGATGCATTAAACTAAATAAGAGATAATAATGATATCCCAACAATATCCATGTTCCAACAAGGAACAAACTTCATCTTCACCTGCAACTAGCAATGCTATAAGAGGGGCTGAGAAAAAGCGGTAACATAGCCAAACAATGGTTTGCTAGGAAAGGTGGGTTAGAGGCTTGACATGGCAATATGGGAGGTATGATATAGCAAGTGGTAGGTAGCCCGGCATGGCAATAGAGCGAACAACTAGCAAGCAAAGATAGAAGTGATTTCGAGGGTATGGTCATCTTGCCTGCAAAGTTCTCCGAGTTGTAGAAAGCTTGATCCTCATTAGCATACTCAACAGGTTCCTTGATCACGTACTCGTCTCCTGGCTCTACCCAAGGCAAGAACACAAGCAAAGGACCAACCATCAAGCACGGTGCAATGCACAAGCAACATGATGCAAAACATGGCATGATATGCAAGACATGATATGCAATGCATAAGCATGCTCCAGAAGGAAAAGGAAGAACAAGGCATGAACTTGGCAAACCAAGGATGCCGCTGGAAAGATGAGATGATTTTGGTTGAAACCGATATAAAGATCACCGGAAACGGATGCACGGTTTGCAAATGGCAACCAAAACAAGAATGGCACAATTCTGCGATTAACAGCATGATGCCATCTAGAATGCAACAAGCAACTAAGCTACTACACTCCAACATGTCAACAAGGCATATGGCAGTGATGTACACAAGATTCTTGACAAAACATGAACACTGAGCTACAGTTAAATCACACAAGAGCAGGTTCAAACAAGCATGGCAAAAGTGCAAAAGATATCAGCTTCACAGGCTTAGTGAAAATACTAACAAGCCAGAAATAACATCAGGAAGCAATGTTTAGAGCAATCAAACAACATGCTACGGGAACATATCATAGGAAACAAAGGCATGGAATGAATCTACTAAAAGCATAGAACAAAAGTCCCTTAATGATCATGAGCCAAAAAGGCATAGAAGATATAATGGCACCCATGTAACGTAGCAAGTTTTATTAACAGCGTCAGACTTACTAGAAAACAGAGCATGGCATAAACAGAGTTATGAAGGCAGCTTTGCGAGCTCAAATCACTCACCACAAACCATTTCATGACAAAACAAGCATAGCATCAGCAAGATGGCATGTTCATGAAGCTAACCATGGCTAGAGCAAGTTCATAGCATGCCTGGATCACTAGCAACAACCATGGCAAAATTGATTAACATGTAAACAATCTGCCAGGAACATTTTATAGCAAAACTAGAGCAAGAATTAGACATGCTAGAGCAGTCCATAATTGCAAATAGGGGCATGGATGGATAGAGCATAACCATATGTACAAAACATCCTTACTGAAGGTACTCAAAACAAGCATGGATCTCACTGTATCATCATGTTTACATGGCATCAAAATAATAGCAGGAAAATGACAGTAAAATCCTAAGTTCCTGAAATCAGCAATATCACGAAGGCTACTTTGTATGCTTGTGCTAGACACCACATTGATCACAAAATACATGGCAAGCACCTCTGTAAAGATAGCATGGCATAGCTCAAAACACATGTAGAGCTCATGCCCAGATGATGCACACATCAATTGTGACAAAAATGACAACTCATCATAATCTGATAAATAGCAGCAGTTAACAATTTATAGCACTCTTGCATCAATGATTAGGGCATGAAGATGAACTCAAACAAGCATGCCACAATGTAATGAAATGAAGAGCATCTCCCAATGAACATTTTGATATCTTATATGCATGAAACAGAGCTACGTTCATGGAGTTATGGGGCAATGAATAGTGCATTAAAAAGTTGCAGAAAAAGGACTTAGAGAAAATATATCCCTCCGGACCTGATCTAGGGTTTCGTGGCGAGCGAACCGAGGTTCGCCGGAGCAACTGGCTGGAGTGGAGGGGGTGGTCGCCGAAGCGTTGGGGCATCAGATCCGGCCGACCCATGGCCGGATCTGGCCGGAGGAGCGGCGACGTCGAGTGGGCACGGCGAGGCGCGGCTGGGCGGCATGGCGTCGAGCGCGGGCAGCGACTGGTGGCGGCAAGGCGGAGCAGCACCTGTGGAGGAGCAGGGCGGCACTGGCGGAGGAGCGGGACGGCGTCGGCGGAGAGGCTCACGCCCTCGCGCGGGCGAGCGGCAGCGGCGTGCGGGCTGGCGGCGGTGGCGGGACTGGGGGGCCACGTGGCGCGCCCCTGTTGGCTGCGGGCGTCGGCGGTGGACGTGTCCGGCGGTTGAGAGGGTTGAATCTAGGGTTTTGGACCCGAGATTTGGATGGGGTGCACATATTTATATCTAGGAGGAGGTAGGAGTGTCCAAATGGAGTGTAGTTTTCGTCCACATGATCGTGATCTAACGACGGAGGACATGGAAGGGGTTTGGACGGGTTATTGGGCCGTTTTGGAGGGGTTTTGGGCTGCAACACACACGAGGCCTTTGCAGTTCCCCGGTTAACCGTTGGAGCATCAAACGTACTCCAAATGGCACAAAATTTAACAGGCGGTCTACCGGTGGTGTACCAAGTCCGCTTGGCAAATCTTGGTCCATTCCGAGAACGTTTAACACCCGCTCACGAAAAGAGACAAGAGGGGTGCACGGGTGCACGTAGGAGTGTCGAATTGCAAAACGGACAACGGGGAAAATGCTCGGATGCATGAGACGAACACATATGCCAATGAGATGCACATGATGACATGATATGAAATGCATGACATGAACAAAATGCAAAACGAAGAGAAAACCCAACCACGAAGGAAATCTCATAACTTAAAACTGAGAATGGCAGAGTCGGAGTTACAAATATGGAAAGTTACATCCGGGGTGTTACAACACTCCACCACTACGAAAGGATCTCGTCCCGAGATCTAGGACTGAAAGAACTCCAGATATTCAGAACGGAGGTGATCCTGGCGCTCCTAGGTGGCTTCTCGGTCAGAATGGTGTGACCACTTCACTTTCAGGAATTTGATAGACTTGTTGAGAGTCTTGCGCTCAGTTTCTTCAAGAATAGCAATGGGATGCTCATGATAAGACATGTCTTCTTGGAGGTCAATCTCTTCGAAGTTGATGGTGCGCTCAGGAGTCTTGAAGCACTTGTGAAGCTGTGACACGTGAAACACATCGTGCACGTTCGCGAAGTTGGACGGAAGCTCAAGTTGATAGGCGAGATCGCTTCTTTTACCAATGATCTTGAAAGGACCCACGTATCTGGGGGCAAGCTTCCCTTTGATACCGAAGCGAAGAGTCCCTTTCATTGGAGAGACGCGGAGGTAGACATGGTCTCTGATCTCGAAAGCCAAGTCACGGTGCTTTCTATCATAATAACTCTTCTGGTGCGATTGCGCGACTTTGAGATTATCACGGATCACTTTGCACATTTCTTCTGCCTCTGTGATTAAGTCATTGCCAAGAAGTTGGCGTTCACCAGTCTTTGACCAATTAAGAGGAGTACGACACTTTCTGCCATAGAGAATCTCGAATGGGGCCTTGCCCGAGATCGCTTGGAAGCTGTTGTTGTAGGAGAACTCGGCATATGGAAGACAATCTTCCCACATCATACTGAAGGAAATGACACAAGCCCTGAGCATATCTTCAAGAATTTGATTGACTCGCTCGACTTGGCCACTAGTTTGAGGATGGAAGGCTGTGCTGAAGCGAATGTTGGTGCCCATGGCCTTCTGGAAGGAGTCCCGGAACTTAGAAGTGAAGATGCTTCCACGATCTAAAGATATCAACTGCGGAATGCCGTGCAAGGAGACAATCCTGGAGGTGTATAGCTCTGCCAACTGAGCTGCTATGATAGATTCCTTGATTGGAAGGAAATGAGCCACTTTAGTAAGCTTGTCGATGACAACAAAGATAGCATCATTTCCATGTTTGGACTTGGGAAATCCAGTAATGAAGTCCATCTCAATATGGTCAAACTTCCATTCTGGAATGGCAAGAGGTTGGAGGAGACCAGCTGGCCGTTGGTGTTCTGCTTTCACTCTTCTGCAGACATCACATTCATTCACGAACTAAGCAATGTCTTGCTTCACTCGAGTCCACCAATACGACTGCTTGAGGTCATTCTACATCTTTGTACTTCTAGGATGAATGGATAGAAGGGAATTGTGTGCCTCGTTCATAATGACTTTCCTTAGATCACCTTTAGGAACCACAATTCGATCCTCGAAGAATAGAGTGTCTTTGTCATCAATGCGATAGCACTTATACTTGGGTTGGCTCTTGGCAATCCCATTTTTCACCTTCTTCACCATGGAATCAAGAAGTTGTGCCTCACGAATTTGATCTTCCAAAGTAGGAGAGACTTGGAGGTTGGCAAGAAAGCCTTGAGGAACAACTTGGAGATTCAATTTCCGGAAAGCTTCACAATGATCCGGTTCGAAGGGCTTGAGAATTAAGCTGTTGCAGTAAGCCTTCCTGCTCAGAGCGTCTGCAACGGCATTGGCCTTGCCTGGAGTATATTCGATACTCGGATTGTATTCCTGAATCATTTCGACCCAACGAGTCTGTCCGAGGTTGAGGTTGGGTTGAGTGAAGATGTACTTGAGGCTCTTATGATCTGTGAAGATGTCGACTTTCCTTCCCAACAAGAGATGTCTCCACGTTAATAATGCATGGACAACTGCCGCCAACTCGAGATCGTGAGTGGGGTAGTTCCTTTCGTTGGGCTTCAACTGACGAGAGGTATAGGCAACAACTTTCTTCTATTGCATTAACACAGCACTGAGACCTTGCAGGGAGGCATCACATGAAACTTCAAATGGCTTGGATTCATTAGGAGGAGTTAAAACAAGAGATGTGACTAACTTCTCTTTGAGGGTGTTGAAAGCGACGTCACATTTAGGCGTCCATACATACTTGACATGCTTCTCGAGGAGGTTGGAAAGAGGCTTTGCAATCTTAGATAAATTCTCAATGAATCTTCGACAATATATAGCTTGCAAGCCCAAGAAAACTGCGGAGCTGCTTGATATTCTGAGGCGGTTCCCAATTCACAATTGCAGACACCTTCTCAAGATTAACACCAAGGTAAAGAACTTCGTCAAGCCAGAACTCACACTTGGAAAACTTCGCATAGAATTGATGCTCTCTGAGTTTGTCGAGTACCAATCTCAAGTGCTTGGCATGATCCTCCTTATTCTTGTAAAAGACCAAAATATCATCGAGATAGACCAAGACGAAATCATTTGTGTAAGGGTTGAAGATGAAGTTCATCATGCGAGAGAACGTTGGAGGAGCATTGACAAGGCCGAAAGACATGACAATATATTCATAAGAACCATAGCTTGTTCTGAATGTTGTCTTGGGGATATCTTGTTCACGAATGCGAAACTAATGATAACCCATACAGAGGTCAAGCTTGGAGAATACTTGATCACCTTTAAGTTGCTCGAATAGCTCATTGATGTTGGGAAGTGGGTACTTGTTCTTTATTGTCTTCTTGTTCAGTGGATGGTACTTGACATGGAGTCGTTCCATTCCATCCTTCTTCTTGACAAAAAGAACACCACAACCCCATGGAGATGAACTCGGTCTGATCAGACCCATGCGCTCTTTTTCATCTTGTTGTTTCTTCAACTCCTTCAACTCTTCCGGTCCAGGCTTGTAAGGACGCTTGTGTCGGCGTTCTGGGAACGGGGGTCCCCAGACTTGCCTGCCTGCGGCCTGCGGCGTGGCTCAAAGGGGGCCCAGCACGGCCCGTCTTCACCAATGCAAACCCAAGACCCTCGCGAGGGGCCAAGCCTCGCGGGGCGGACGACGCGGAGCTTCCTCAGGCACGGCCTCGTCAGGCTGGCTCACGAGGAGGCAGAGATATGAAGGCGGGGTACCTCACGAGGTGCCCGTGACGCAAGCCATGATGACTCAGGGCGCCAGGCGGGTGCCAGCCCGCGCAGCATCCTCCTTTCCTCTTTGGTGCAAAGGGGACAAGCGCAGCCGCGGAGTACCGAGGCATCAGCAAAGGTTGCCATTTCGGTGCAATGAGACCAAGACCAGGAGGACTATGAAACGGAGGTCATCGTGGAGCCCAAGACGGCATCATCACCAGAGCTTTGCGCAGACGAAGACTACTTTTGTCAGGATAGCTAATACTTGTTGTCCCCCTTCAAATTAGCCCGCCATTGTTGGCTCCCTTCTTGCTCGATATTTGGGAAGAGGACCAGGGCCTCTATAAATAGGACCAGCCACCCACAGAGCAAGGGGCGGTGAGTTGGAGAGGTTGGGAAGTAGGAAGGAAGAGGCTCGTTAGAGAGGGTCTCGATCAGAGAGAGAGATAGAGAGAAAGGTGACTGAACTCTTCTCAGTAGTTCATCCCCCCAGCCAAGAACAGACCCTCGCGAGGCTGTTCTTCCTTGTATTGTTCATCATCATCAGCCCAAGAGGCAATCCACCACACCACACACTGGAGTAGGGTATTACACCACAACGGTGGCCTGAACCAGTATAAACCCTGTGTCTCTTGTGTTGTTCTTTCCGTAGTTTAGATCCTAGCATGGCGTAGGGGTGCAGGTAGGTAGGAGGCGAAATCTCCACGCGCGCCCCAGTGTTCGAACCTCAAGGGTCTGCCGGAACCCGAAATCCGACAGCTTGCAAATAGGTTCCGTGCCAGGCTCCAAATCGATAACGAATTCAACTGGCTGGTGAGGAGGCATTCCCAGAAGCTCTTCTGGAAAGACGTCTTGATATTAACAAACGACTGGAATCTGAGAGATGGCATTCAACTCGCCCTTCTCATTGAGAGAAAACAGTCGAATGGTATCCTCACGAGCGGCATAGATGATCACATCCTCAGAAGAGTGTGTCAATTGAATCTTCCTGGCAGCACAATCAAGTTGGGCCTTGTGCTTAGAAAGCCAGTCCATGCTGAGAATTAGATCAATATCCGAGTCACCAAGAACAATAGGTGAAGACAAAAATTTATAGTCACCCATCTTGATAACGGAATCCAGAACGAATACTCGAGAAGTCATTTGTCGGGCCGGATAAACAATAGACAAAGGTCTTGGCAATACTTGAGTAACCAAATCATGCATAGCCACAAAAGATCTTGAAATGAAAGAATGCGATGCACCAGTATCAAATAAGACTTTTGCAGGAATATCATTAATAGGAATATTACCCATGATTACGTCTGAAGAGTCCTCTGCCTGAGCTGCGTTCATCATGTTGACCTTTGCAAACATGGAATTATGCTTGACCACTGCATTGCTGGCAGATCTCACAGGAGGAGGAGGCGGAAGGCGCCTTTGGTTGAAACACTTGTTTGCATAGTGCCCTTTCTGCTGACACTTGTTGCAAGTAACCTCTGAGAGCAGCCAATGATAAGGAGCACTTGACCTTGGAGTATGAGACTGAGCTTTGTTCTGATAGCCTAGGTTGGGTGGGTGGGAAGATCCATTGCCACCTTTGCTCTTTTGCTGGTAAGGCTCACGAAATGTACGAGGAGGAGGCAACCAGAACTTCTGTTGCTTAGCTACCACTTGTGAAGAAGAAGAAGATTGAGCTGCATCCCTGACTCTCTTCTTAGATGCCTCACACTTCAGCTGAGCAGCTTCTTGCTTCAGTGCCATGTTGTAGAATTCATCAAACTTAGTCGGCTCAAGAAGCACGAGAGCTAATTGCAGATCTTCTCTGAGGCCATCTCTGAATTGATAAATCATACTCTTTTCATCAGGAACGTCTTGTTTAGCGAAGCGAGCAAGTCTCTGAAACTGGATATTGTATTGATACACAGACATGCTGCCTTGCTTGAGATTGCGGAACTCCTCACGCTTGCTCTCAGCAACACTTTGTGGGATGTGATGATCTTTGAAGTCTCGGCGGAAATCATCCCAGGTAATCATAGGACCTCCTCTGGATTCTCTGTATTGTTGATACCACTCAGCAGCTTGATCCTTGAGTTGAAATGAAGCAAACTTGACAAAGTCCTCAGGCCTGACATTGCTACACTCAAAATGTTTGCAGATATCCATGAGCCAGTCGTTGGCGTCTGTCGCCTTGACACAGTTGCTGGAGGACTTCAGTTGGTTTGCGAGGAATTGGTTGAGGGTAGCAAACTGAGCCTGATTGTTGCCTTGGCCTTGATTTCCTTGGTTGCCTTGACCTTGAGTGCGCTCTTACAAGAGTTGCAAAAGCATCTGAGTGTTGGCGTTGGTGGCTGCCATGACAGCTTGCCATGCCTTCGGAGGTGGAGGTGGTGGCGGAGGGTTCGACTGATCCCCAACATCGCGGTCCGGATTCTGACGCGTTGGAGGAGCCATCCTGAAGAGGTTGGCATCCGTTAGTGTCTCGAAAGACATATATTCAAGCTGAATCAATGGATCGAAATTACAACATATAGTCTTAACATTCGAACAAGGATGAACGAATGAATTCCAAAGTAAATCATCACACTTCCATTAAGGTTGAGAAGCCACTTAGATAAAGGTAGATGAATAAAGCAACAAGGTACATACATGAACAAATAAGTGGTAAGGATTACCCAATCACAAACCAAATATCTGCAGGAAGAAATACTAGAGCTACTTGAATTCCCACCTATAAAACTCCTGAAACTTTCTGGTTATGCAATCAGGTGTTGGGGATACAGGGGAAGCATAATATCTCACCCAAAACTAGCAATTCCTACATCCAGCTGTATCCATCCTTCAACACATAACCAAGAAACCTTCGGAAATCATTTACCTCAACCTTCGAAAAGTATCTGTTATACGAGTTATGGCAATACTCCCGTACTCCCGCCCAGTACTGGGTGGCGTCGAGGTTATCTCACCAACAACTGCATAAAAGAGATTTTCGATGTCGGCGAACTCAGGTATTCCAGAACTGCAACGATAAAATTGTGGCGACAACACCTCAGAGCTCAACTCCCCGGGACACTGCCACAACCCCTAAATGTCAGGAGGCACCAAGAACAATGTTCTCATCACAAAACCATCAAAAACAATTCCAAGTGACCCGCGTGATCCTAAAAAAATTGTGAAATTTGAGGAGAGAAGAGTCAAAACTCTACGTCAGGAGGCCTCACCAGAGCGACGAAGGGACTGAGGAGTAAAAAGAATCCTACTCTCCGATATATGTAATCCTAAGACTCAAAACAATTTGTTCTAGACTCAACAACGTCAGTGATTCGATCAAGCGGGGGGCTCCTAAGTCGGGGAAGGCTCTGATTACCAACCTGTAACACCCACAATGCGGCTATATCTCCCACGTGTCGGGCACGACTTAGAGGCATAGCCGCATGGTAGGCATGTCGCGAGAGGGGGTAATCTTTACACATCCCATGTACTGAATAAGAAAGGGATAAAGAGTCGGCTTACAATCGCCACTTCACACAATACATAAATAATCAAACATCATCTAGAATACAATCAAGGTTCGACTACGGAACCAAAATAAAGAAAGACAACCCCAAATGCTAGATCCCCGATCGTCCCAACTGGGCTCCTCTACTGATCATCCAGAAAAGAAACATAGTAACGGCCTGAATCCTCGTCGAACTCCCACTTGAGTTTGGTAGCATTCCCTGCACTGGCATCATCGGCACCTAAAGCTGTTTGGAAGTATCTGTGAGTCACGGGGACTCAACAATCTCACACCCGCGAGATCAAGACTATTTAAGCTTAAGGGTAGGAAAGGGGTAGTAAGGTGGAGCTGCAGCAAAGCACTAAGCATATATGGTGGCTAACTTACGCAAAAGAGAGCAAGAAGAGAAGAAATGCACAGTCGAGACGCTAATAGTGATCAAGAAGTGATCCTGAAGCTACTTACATTCAAGCATAACACAAGACCGTGTTCTCTTCCCGGACTCCGTCGAAAATAGACCATCACGGCTACACACGCGGTTGATTCATTTTAATTAAGTTAAGTGTCAGGTTCTCTACAACTGGATATTAACAAATTACCATATGCCCATAACCGCGGGCACGACTTTCGAAAGTTCAAAACCCTGTAGGGGTGTCCCAACTTAGCACATCACAAGCTCTCACGGTCAACGAAGGATATTCCCTCTCCCAGGAAGACCCGATCAGTCTCGGAATCCTGGTTACAAGACATTTCGACAATGGTAAAACAAGACCAGCAAAGCCGCCCGAATGTGCCGACAAATCCCGATAGGAGCTGCACATATCTCGTTCTCAGAGCACACCGGATAAGCAATCCGTACAAATAAAACCAACCCTCAAGTTTCCCCGAGGTGGCGCTGCAAGGGGCTCTAGTTTGGACCAACACTCAGAGGAGCACTGGCCCGGGGGTTTAAAATAAAGATGACCCTTGAGTCCGCGGAACCCAATGGAAAAAGGCTTTGGTGGTAAATGGTAAAACCAAGGTTGGGCCTTGTTGGAGGAGTTTTATTCAAGGCGAACTGCCAAGGGGTTCCCATTATCACCCAACCGCGTAAGGAACGCAAAATCAAGGAACATAACACCGGTATGATAGAAACTAGTGCGACAAGAGTGGAACAAAACACCATGCATAAGGCCGAGCCTTCCACCCTTTACCAAGTATATAGATGCATTAAAGTAAATAAGAGATAATAATGATATCCCAACAATATCCATGTTCCAACAAGGAACAAATCTCATCTTCACCTGCAACTAGCAACGCTATAAGAGGGGCTGAGCAAAAGCGGTAACATAGCCAAACAATGGTTTGCTAGGAAAGGTGGGTTAGAGGCTTGACATGGAAATATGGGAGGCATGATATAGCAAGTGGTAGGTAGCACGGCATGGCAATAGAGCGAACAACTAGCAAGCAAAGATAGAAGTGATTTCGAGGGTATGGTCATCTTGTCTGCAAAGTTCTCCGAGTTGTCGAAAGCTTGATCCTCGTTAGCGTACTCAACAGGTTCCTCGATCATGTACTCGTCTCCCGACTCTACCCAAGGTAAGAACACAAGCAAAGGACCAACCATCAATCACGGTGCAATGCACAAGCAATAAGATGCAAAACATGGCATGATATGCAAGACGTGATATGTAATGCATATGCGTTCTCCGGAAGGAAAAGGAAGAACAAGGCATCAACTTGGCAAACCAAGCATGCCGCTGGAAACATGAGATGATTTCGGTTGAAATCGATATAAAGATCACCGGAAATGGATGCACGGTTTGCAAATGGCAAGCAAAACAAGAATGGCACAATTCTGCCATTAACAGCATGATGCTATCTAGAATGCAACAAGAAACTAAGCTACTGCACTCCAACATATCAACAAGGCATATGGCAGTGATGTACACAAGATGCTTGACAAAACATGAACAGTGAGCTATGGTAAATCACAAAAGACCAGGTTCAAACAAGCATGGCAAAAGTGCAAAAGATATCATCTTCACAGACTTAGTGAAAATACTAACATGCCAGAAATAACGTCAGAAAGCAATGTTTAGAGCAATCGAACAACATAATACAGGACAAAACAATGGCATTAATCTACTAAAAGCATAGAACAAAAGTCCCTTAGTGATCATGAGCGAAAACGGCAGAGAAGATATGATGGCACCCACGTAAACATAGCAAGTTTTATTAACAGTTTCAGACTTAGCAGAAAACAGAGCATGCATAAACAGAGTTATGAAGGCATCTTTGCGAGCTCAAACCACTCACCACAAAGCATTGCATGACAAAACAAGCATAGCATCAGCAAGATGACATGTTCAAGAATCTAACCATGGCAAAAGAAATTTCATAGCACGCGTGGATAACTAGCAACAACCATGGCAAAATTTATTAACATGTAAACAATCTGCCAGGAACATTTTATAGCAAAAGTAGAGCAAGAATTAGACATGCTAGGGCACTCCATAATTGCAAATAGGGGCATGGATGGATAGAGCATAACCATATGTATAAAACATCCTTACTGAAGGTACTCAAAACAAACATGGATCTCACTGTATCATCATGTTTACATGGCATCAAAATAACAGCAGGAAAATGACAGTAAAATCCTAAATCCCTGAAATCAGCAATATCACGAAGGCTACTTTGCATGCTTGTGCTAGTCACCACATTGATCACAAAAATACATGGCAAGCACCTCTGTAAAGATAGCATGGCATTGCTCAAAACACATGTAGAGCTCATGCCCATGTGATGCACACATCAATTGTGACAAAAATGACAACTCATCATAATCTGATAAATAGCAGCAGTTAACAATTTATAGCACTCTTGCATCAATGATTAGGGCATCAAGATGAACTCGAACAAGCATGCCACAATGGAATGAAATGAAGAGCATCTCCCAATGAACATTTTGATATCTTATATGCATGAAATGGAGCTACGTTCATGGAGTTATGGGTCAATGAAAAGAGCATTAAAATGTTGCAGAAAAAGGACTTAGAGAAAATATACCCCTCGAGACCAGATCTAGGGTTTCGTGGCGCACAAACCGAGGTTTGCTGGAGCAACTCGCCGGAATGGTGGGGGTGGTCTCCGGAGCGCTGGGGTGTCGGATCCGGCCGGCCCGTGGCCGGATTTGCTGGAGGAGCGGCGACGTCGAGCGGGCACGACGAGGCGCGCCCGGGCGGCGTGGCGTCGAGTGTGGGCGGCGCGGGCGGCGACTGGTGGCGGCGAGGCGGAGCGGCGCTGACGGAGGAGCGGGGCAGCACCGGCGGACAGGCTTGGGCCCTCGCGCGGGCGAGCGGCGACGGCGTGCGGGCCGGGCGGGCCCGCCTCGGGCCCTGCGGGCTGGCGGCGGTGGCGGGACTGGGGGGCCACGTGGCGCACCCCTGTTGGCTGTGCATATTTTCTCTAAGTCGGCGGTGGACGTGTCAGGCACCGGCGGACACGTCCGGCGGCGAAGAGGGTTGAATCTAGTGTTTTGGACCCGAGATTTGGATGAGGTGCACATATTTATAGCTAGGAGGAGGTAGGAGTGTCCAAATGGAGTGTAGTTTTCGCCCACACGGTCGTGATCCGATGTCGGAGGACATGGAAGGGGTTTGGAAGGGTTATTGGGTAGTGTTGGAGGGGTGTTCGGCTGCAACACACACGAGGCCTTTGCGGTTCCCCGGTTAACCGTTGGAACGTCAAACGAACTCCAAATGGCATGAAATTTGACAGGCGGTCTACCAGTGGTGTACCAAGGCCGCTTGGTAAATCTCGGCCCATTCCGAGAACATTTAACACCCGCTGACGAAAAGAGACAAGAGGGGTGCGCTGGTGCACGTAGGAGTGTTAGATTGCAAAATGGACAACGGGGAAAATGCTCGAATGCATGAGATGAACACGTATGCAAATGAGATGCACATGATGACATGATATGAAATGCATGACATGAACAAAATTCAAAACGAAGACAAAACCCAACCACGAAGGAAATCTCATAACTTAAAGCCGAAAATAGCAGAGTCGGAGTTACAAATATGGCAAGTTACATCCGGGGTGTTACATGCAGCAAGATGGCCCAATCCTTTTTGTAGCAAAGGACAAGCCTGGACAAACTCTTATATAAAGGAAAGCGCTCCTGAGGACACATGGGAATTATCATCAAGCTAGTTTTCATCATGCTCATATGATTCGCGTTCGGTACTTTGATAATTTGATATGTGGGTGGACTGGTGCTTGGGTACTGCCCTTCCTTGGACAAGCATCCCACTTATGATTAACACCTCTTTCAAGCATCCGCAACTACAAAAGAAGTATTAAGGTAAACTTAACCATAGCATGAAACATATGGATCCAAATCAACCCCCTTACGAAGCAACACATAAACTAGGGTTTAAGCTTCTGTCACTCTAGCAACCCATCATCTACTTATTACTTCCCAATGCCTTCCCCTAGGCCCAAACAATGGTGAAGTGTCATGTAGTCGACGTTCACATGACACCACTAGAGGAGAGACAACATACATCTCATCAAAATATCGAGCGAATACCAAATTCACATGACTACTTATAGCAAGACTTCTCCCATGTCCTCTAGAATAAACATAACTACTCACAAATCATATTTATGTTCATAATCAGAGGGGTATTAATATGCATAAAGTATCTGAACATATGATCTTCCACCAAATAAACCAACTAGCATCAACTACAAGGAGTAATCAACACTACTAGCAACCCACAGGTACAAATCTGAGGATTTGGGACAAAGATTGGATACAAGAGATGAACTAGGGTTTGAGATGAGATAATGCTGGTGAAGATGTTGATGGAGATTGACCCCCTCCTGATGAGACAATCGATGGTGATGACCATGGTGATGATGATGGTGATGATTTCCCCCTCCCGGAGGGATGTTTCCCCGGCAGAACAGCTCCACCGGAGCCATAGATTGGTTCCGCCAAGGTTCCGCCTCGTGGCGGCGGAGTTTCGTCCCGAGAGCTTCCTTATGATTTTTTCCAGGGCGAAAGACTTCATATAGCTAAAGATGGGCACTGGAGGCCTGGCAGGGGGCCCACGAGGCACGGGGTGCGCCTAGGGGGTAGGGCGCGCCTCCCACCCTCGTGGATGGTGGGTGGCCCCCCTCTGGTGCTTCCTTTGCCCAATGTTTTTTATATATTCTAAGAATGACTCCCGTAGAGTTTCAGGACTTTTGGAGTTGTACAGAATAGGTCTCTAATATTTGCTCCTTTTCCAGCCCAGAATTCCAGCTGCCGGCATTCTTCGTCTTCATGTAAACCTTGTAAAATAAGAGAGAATAGGCATAAGTATTGTGACATAGTGTGTAGTAACATCCCATAATGCAATAAATATCGATATTATAGCATGATGCAAAATGGACTTATCAACTCCCCCAAGCTTAGACCTCGCTTGTCCTCAAGCAGAAGCCGATATCAAAAAATATGTCCACATGTTTAGAGATAGAGGTGTTGGTAAAATAAAATACGGACATGATGGCATCATGATCATTCTTATAACAACAACATATATATATATATTGTCATATGATCTCTTATGCTAAAGTAACAATGCATTCACAGTTTCAAGTTCATAAACTTCATTGAAAACTAACAAACTATAATCTCAGTTATTGAAGCAATTGCAATTTATCGTAACATCATAAAGAGTCAACATAAGAGCTTTTCAGCAAGTCCACATACTCAACTATCATTTAGTCTTTCACAATTGCTAACACTCACGCAATACTTATGGGTATGAAGTTTTAATCGGACACAGAGAAAGATAGGGGTTCCCAACCTTTTACCCCAAGGGTAATGTCAACAATAATAGTTCATCAAAACTCACATCCAATTGGCTATATATATCAGGATCCTTCCAACACACAATGCTTGGCAAAGGATAAAATGTAAAAAGGAAAGGTGAACATCACCATGATTCTTGTATGAAGTATAAGACAAGAATAAAAGATAGGCCCTTCGCAAAGGGAAGCAGAGGTTGTCATGTGTTTTTATGGTTGGATGCACGGAATCTTAATGCAAAAGAACGTCACTTTATATTGCCACTTGTGATATGGACCTTTATTATGGAGTTTGTCGCTTTTATTTCTTCCACATCACAAGATCGTATAAAGCTTATTTTCTCCACACTAATAAATCATACATATTTAGAGGGAAATTTTTATTGCTTGCAACAATGACAACTTACTTGAAGGATCTTACTCAATCTGTGGGTAGATATGGTGGACTCTCATGGCAAAACTGGGTTTAAGGATATTTGGAAGCACAAGTAGTATCTCTACTTGGTGCAAGGAATTTGGCTAGCATGAGAGGGAAAGGCAAGCTCAACATGTTGGATGGTCCATGACAATATAATTTATTTCGGATGTAAGAAAACATAACCCATTACGTCGTCTTCCTTGTCCAACCTCAACTTTTTAGCATGTCATATTTTAATGAATGCTCACAGTCATAAAATATGTCTAAGATAGTATTATATGTGAAAACCTCTCTTTCTTTATTACTTCCTATTAATTGCAACGATGACCAAAACTATGTTTGTCAACTCTCAACAACTTTTATTCATCATACTCTTTATATGTGAAGTCATTACTCTCCATAAGATCAATACAATCTCTTTATTTCTTTTTATTCTTTCTCTTTTTCTCTCAAGATCATAGCAAGATAACCAAGCCCTTGACTCAAAACTAATCTTTATTATATATAGCTCACGGACTCGATTACATAGAAGGATCATAAAGCAAACTCAAAAGTAAATCATACTGAAACTTTATTCTACTAAATCAAGATATTACCAAAAGGATCGAACTAAGAAAAATGGTAAAGATAAAGGTGTGAAGGTGATACGATACCGGGGAACTCCCCCAAGCTTGGCAGTTGCCAAGGGGAGTGCCCATACCCATGTATTTATGCCTCTTTCTTCAGAGATGGAGGAGATAGTGATGATGATGACAATTATGCCTTCAGCTTTTTCATGTTGTAGTTGAGAAGAGCGATCTCCTCCTTTAAATCATCGACCTCCGATTCCAGCTTCAAGATCTTGTCACATAAATCTCCTTTGCTTTTCTGCCGAAAACGAGAAGGAGTAGATCGGTTGTTAGACACTTTAGCCCTCTTAGGGAGACTAGACTTCTTGAACTTCACGTGCATATCCCCAGGTTGAGGTAGAGGAACATCCTCCTCCTCTGAACTTGAATCATTGATCATCCTCAAGAGCAATGAGATGTGAGACATAGCTCTCTCCGTCGGAGTCTTGAGAAGACATCTTGCTCTAAATCTGCAGCAGAAACAACTCGAACAAAACAGAGGATATTTGCATGGTACGGTGGTCAAAACCTTCGGGAGATTATATAATGAATTTTCACCGACCAAAAGAAGTGTAGTGCAAGAAATCAGAGTCCGGAGGGCACACGAGGTGCCCACGAGGTAGGGGGCACGCCCAGGGGGTAGGGCATGCCCTCCACCCTCGTGGATGCCTCGTGTCCTTTCCGGACTGCTTCTTATTTTCCTATTTTCTTAAATACTCCAGAACAGAGAAAAAGTGCTATTAGAACTGTTTTGGAGTCGGTTTACTTACCATACCACATACCTCTTCTTTTTGGACGCTGAAACGTTCTGGGAAGTGTCCCTTATATACTCCTCCGGGGTTACGGTTTCGATAACATTTGTTTCAACATTTATAGGATTACCTAAGATATAATGTTTGATTCTTTGACCATTCACCACCCTCGGATTTGTGCCTTCGAAGTTGTTGATTTTTATGGCACCGGAACGATAGACCTCCTCGATAAGGTAAGGACCTTCCCATTTAGAGAGGAGCTTTCCTGCAAAAAATCTCAAACGAGAGTTGTATAACAATACATAATTACCTACATTAAACTCATGTTTTTGTATCCTTTTGCCATGCCATCTTTTAACCTTTTCTTTAAACAGCTTGGCATTCTCGTAGGTCTGGGTTCTCCATTCATCAAGTGAGCTAATGTCAAGTAGTCTCTTCTCACCGGCAAGTTTAAAGTCATAGTTGAGCTCTTTAATGGCCCAATATGCCTTATGTTCTAGTTCGAGTGGTAAGTGACATGCTTTTCCATAAACCATCTTATACGGAGACATACCCATAGGATTTTTGTATGCAGTTCTATAGGCCCATAATGCATCATCAAGTTTCTTGGACCAATTCTTTCTAGATCTATTAATAGTCTTATGCAGAATTAATTTAAGCTCTCTATTAATCGATTCTACTTGACCACTAGACTGTGGATGATATGGATATGCAATTCTATGATTAACATTATACTTAGCAAGCATTTTACGAAAAGCACCATGAATAAAATGTGAACCACCATCAGTCATTTAGTATCTAGGGACTCCAATCCTCGGAAAAATAACTTCTTTAAGCATCTTAATAGAGGTGTTATGATCTGCACTACTAGTTGGAATAGCTTCTACCCACTTAGTAACGTAATCAACAGCAACTAAAATATGTGTATACCCATTAGAGGAAGGAAACGGTCCCATATAATCAAAACCCCAAACATCAAATGGTTCTATAACAAGTGGATAGTTCATAGGCATTTCTAGACGTCTACTAATATTTCCAATTCTTTGACATTCATCGCAAGACAAGACAAACTTACGGGCATCCTTGAAGAGATTAGGCCAATAAAAACCGGATTGCAATACCTTACGCGTAGTTCTATCTCTAGCATGGTGTCCTCCATAAGCCTCAGAGTGACACTTCCATAGGATCTGTTCCTGTTCATGCTCAGGTACATAATGTCTAATAACCCCATCTACTCCTTCTTTATAAAGGTGTGGGTCATCCCACAAGTAATGTCTTAAATCATAGAAAACCTTTTTCTTTTGTTGGTATGTGAAACTAGGTGGTACAAATTTAGCAACAATGTAATTAGCATAATCAGCATACCATGGAGCAGTATGAGAAGCCTTTATGATAGCTAATTGTTCATCAGGAAAGCTATCATCAATAGGTAGTGGGTCATCAAGCACATTCTCTAACCTAGACAAGTTGTCTGCGACGGGGTTCTCAACTCCCTTTCTATCAATAATATGCAAATCAAATTCTTGTAGTAGGAGAACCCATCTAATAAGTCTAGGTTTAGCATCTTCCTTTTCCATAAGGTATTTAATAGCAGCATGATCAGTGTGAACGGTTACTTTAGAATCAACAATATAAGGTCTGAACTTATCACAAGCAAATACAACTTCTAAAAATTCTTTTTCAGTAGCAGCATAGTTTCTCTAGGCATTGTCTAGAGTTTTACTAGCATATTGGATAACATTCAATTTCTTATCAACTCTTTGTCCTAGAATAGCACTGTCGGTGTCAAAACCAGCGGATCTTGGGTAGGGGGTTCCGAACTGTGCGTCTAAGGTTGATGGTAACAGGAGACAGGGGACACGATGTTTACCCAGGTTCGGGCCCTCTCTATGGAGGTAATACCCTACATCCTGCATGATTGATATTAATGAATACGAGTATTACAAGAGTTGATCTACCTCCAGATCGTAATGGCTAAACCCTAGAGGTCTAGCTGGTATGGCTATGGTAATGAATATCTCCCTCTCCGGACTAAGCCCTCTGGTTTATATAAACACCAGGAGGATCTAGGGTTACATAAGGTCGGCTACAAAGAAAGGAATCTACATATTTGATCGCCAAGCTTGCCCTCCACGCCAAGGAGAGTCCCATCCAAACACGGGTGCAGTCTTCGGTCTTCGTATCTTCACAGCCCATCAGTCCGGCCCATGGCTAACAGGCCGGACGCCCGAGGACCCCTTAGTCCAGGACTCCCTCAGTAGCCCCTGAACCTGGCTTCAATGACAAGGTATCCAGCGCGTAGATCTGTCTTCGGCATTGCAAGGCGGGTTCCTCCTTCCGAATTCCAAGATAGTCTTAGGACATATTGATCATGTCCGGACCTATAACACACACAACCGCCGAGTGAATATAATAATCCTCGAGTCCAATCTACTGACAACTTTTTACAACATGACATCACTTCTGCCCGGTCATAATTTCGAACCGGTCTTCGCCTGCCGCTCCATGTTTTGAGACGCGGTTTCCCTTGGCACGTCTTGTCAAAGCAGAGATCATGTCCCCTTATTGCAGTATTCTCATCAATACGGGCGTGTGTAACCCAACCGTGCCGTTTACACAACCCTTGGGACTAGGAAAACTTTAAGGTGAGTGGGGATGCGTTCAATATTCACTGCCCTTATAAGGAGATAAGAATCCCCTTTCTTCTCCCACGCCTTCTCTCTTCCTCTGCCCTTCCACTCTTGAGCTCCAGCGCCCAAGTTCCCATCTTTTTCCCACTTGAGCAAGCACTCAACCATGTCCAGGTCCGGAGGTCAAGGCAAGTGGATGGCCTCCTCCGTCGGGGAGAAGGACATTGCCGAGCTTCGGGCGGCCGGGTACCTGGCGAAGGAAATCGTGCACCGCCTTCCAGCCAAGGGACAAATCATCCCCACATCGAAGCCCAGCAAGAGGGTAGTATTCATCCCCCATTTCCTCCGTGGGCTAGGGTTTCCACTCCACCCTTTCGTCCGCAGGCTGATGTTCTACTACGGGATAGACTTCCACGACCTATCCCCGAACTCCTTCCTCAATATCTCGGCGTTCATCATCGTGTGTGAGGCCTTCCTCCGCATCCAATCCCACTTCGGGTTGTGGCTCAAAATCTTCAATGTGAAGCCGAAGGTAGTGGATGGCCAGCACGCAGAGTGCGGAGGCGCCATGGTGAGCAAGCTGACCAATGTCTCCTGGCCAAAAGGCACTTTCGTGGAGACCGTCAAGGAATGGCAGAAACAATGGTTCTACATCACAGAACCTCACGATGCCACCTGGACCGCGGCTACCGAATTCAACTCCGGCGCTCCCATGCGACTCACCTCCTGGGTCGAGAAGAGCCCGAACTGGTGTTCATCAGATGAGCTGATAGCACTGCAAACGCGCATCCAAAGCATGGTGGACAAAGACATCTAGCTCGTCGACATAATCCAAGTGATGCTAGTGTGCCAGATCCCCCTTGCCAGAGCCGAAGTCGCCCACTATGGGAGTTTAATCCGAAGAAGCACCATACCCTGGAGATGCTCTTTGAAACAACTCATGAAGATGCCTGGAAGTTGCTCTTAAAGGGCAACGAGATACCGCCGGCCACAAATTCGGACCGCGGGCACGACATTAACCACCTCCCCAACAAGGTATGTTATCTTTAACACATCCCCTACTTGCTTGTTTCGAGGATGATATCTAAGCAATTATTATCATTGCTTCTTCAGAACTGGATGAAGAGGGCGAAGCAGATCCGGTGTCCGGCTCCGCTGCCTAAAGAACCAGTCATCCCACGTTTAGTGAAGATGCTGGAACTGCGCTCTATAAGGCGCCGGAGAAGAAGGCCAAGGGGGTCCGGAGTGGCCCCTGCCGCAAGGGCGCTTTGGACGCGACGTCTGAAAACAAGACCCGCTCCTCCGCCACCGAAGATGACGATGAGGAGGGGGAGGAAAGCGATTCTCCCCCTGATGGGGGGGAGGAAGAAGAGGGCGGCCTCCACAATTCTGGAGGCGGAGGTGCCCAAGAAGGCGAAAGGCCCACTCGTAGGCAGCTCCGCATGGGACGTCGAAAGCAGTTCGAAGCAACGCCCCCACACTAAGCCTCAGGCTGCATTGTAAGTGCTAAGACTCATATTTGCCCATAAACCAAGTCTCTCCTCCTCGTTGTATTGACATGATTGGTTACGTTATAATAGTTCGGCCCATGACCGCCCCCAGCGATCCTCGTCAGGAGGTTCGTTGGATTCACAGGCGATGGCCAGCGAGTCACCACCGGTCGCTCACTCCCCCAAGGCCAAGGATGACGCGGAGGTGGTGTCTCGAAGGACTTTCCTAGGCCGGGGAGAGGCTCAGGAGGCGCCAGAAGGCGATGCCTCCATCGCTAGACACAAGGGGAGCCTATCCCCAAGGAGACTGGTGGTGAGGAGTGTCGTATTAGTTTGGCCCTCAGCCGGACTCCATTTCGGAGACTGGTACAACTTTAGAATCCAGCACGCAACCTCCTTCAAAAGAAGGGGGTGTGCCTATTCTGCCGGTGACCCTGTCCAACCAGGGGTACCGTATAATCTGCTGGAAGCGCTACGAGGCGCTTCCATTGTGGACGAGCACCATGTTCTTATGGGCACGGTAATTGAAAGGGTTCAGTCTGCCAAGAGCAGACTAACCGAAGCCTGCAGCAGCCTGCTGACAGGATTTGAGGTAGCGGCGCAAGAAGAGAAAATCCCAATATAGACAGTAGCCCCTGAGACATTGTCCGGTGTTCGGAAAGAAAAGCCGGATAGAGGATCAATCCTTTATTGCAGGAAACTAACTAAATTGTTTGAAATGAATACATGGGCGTCGCTGTTGGCCGCAGCCTCACATACTGCCGAGGTCTCTAAACTGAAGCGGAGACTAGAGTAGGCCGAGGATGAGCTCGGCCAGGTGAGGAGGCAGCTCCAAGAAAAAGAAGGTATGTGATAACCCGTTATGTATTCGAAAAAAGTAAAATGACATGCATTTGACCGAAGTGCCATGATATGTACAGAAGCGATGACCGAGGTCGAGGCCCTGAGAGAAGCCCTGATCGAAGCCAAGGGGAAGGCTGTCAAGGAGCAGGCCGCCCATAAGAGGCTCAAGGCTCGGGTCAACGAAGTCCAACAGGAGCTCCAGGACGCAGTGTGGAAGTGCGAGACCTTGGAGCACAATGCGTCGGCTCAAGAGGCCGAAATCGCCAAGGCTCGTAAGAGTGCGGAGACGGCCCGAAGTGAAGCCCAAGGCGCCCTCCAGGAGATCTAGGAGGCCAGGAAGATCGCGGCGGGTAAGGCATTCAATATGCAAAGCAAGAATGTGAAGAGGAAATATCTTTTACTGACCCGGATTCGGAGTTCTCCAGGGGCTTTTGTTGATCTGCCACGCAGTGTGACCGACGCCGCGGAGTTCTTTCGAGCCGAAGAAGGGGGCTCCATGGAGAAGCCGTTCTGGTCACAATATCTTGCGCCGGAACATCCGGTGCCCTTCAGCGATCAGCTAAAACAGCTGGTCGAGCTGCACAGGGTGGCCGAACTGGCCATGAAGGATTTAACAATCCAGCTGTGGCCAGCCGAAGCTATACCCAACAGTTACTTTGGCCTCGTGAAGAGGCTGGTTGATGCCTGTCCTTGGCTGGACATCATCAAGCGGTCCGTCTGCATTGAAGGCGTGCGTCTGGCCTTCTCCTATGTCAAGGTCTGGTGGGCGAAGATGGACACCATCAAGTTGGCGACCGAGGGGCCGCCTAATGGCAAGGAGCACCGCACACCCGAGCGTTACTTTGGCAATGTCTTGGAGTGGTCCCGCATTGTTGCGGATCAGTGTGCGAAAGACATGATCTTTGAATGAATATATTCAAGTTCCTTCTACCTTGTATGATAGAACAAAGTGGGTTTGTAATATAATGCTTGTTATGTTTTTAAATTTTACCTCCTGTGCGGCTGTGTTGTATGAAATCTGAGGGTTAACCAGTCGTCGGCTTCTGCCCCCACTTAGGTAGTACAGACGTGTTCGGGATGGAATCTAAACAATCTTGATCCAATTTTATGGTCCTTGAAGGAGTTGTTTAGCGCAACAAACCAGGCAACCAGACTATGCGGCTTTAACGCCCTCACTTAGCCATAGGAGTTCGACAATAAAAACATGGGCGCAGCCCCTAGTATCTGAACTAGAGTGCTATAAGCGTCTGATCGCTTAATGCGGAAGAAATCTCCAATAATTTGCAACCTCCGAACAGCTGACCGACTCTCACCTCATGATGACAGTCAGTTTTCGGCTTTCTCTACTGAGGTGCTCCTTTGGATAAACCAAGGCACAATCACAGTAGTTCTCCCTTTACTACCTTAGTCTATATAGCGGAATGTAAGGTAGCAAGCACAGGAGCCGGGCAACCCAACTATTGACCAAAGACATGATTCGGAGCCAATGCATATAATGCTAAACTCGGGGTGCCAAACTATACTTATAAAAAGTGTTCGGACTTTTCTTGCCATAGTGTGGGGTGCTATGAAGCCCCTGGCAAACATCAAACGTATCGAAGTGTACGGGTGCTACCTGATAAAGTTACCAGAAAAGACAAAACAGGAAGAAAAATAAAAACAAGTGATAAGCTAGGGCCGTAAAATTTGACCCACAAACTGTTCTTATTATAATTTAATTGGTGCGTTAAAGCGCGTTTATACAAGTAATGCAATAAGCAGGAGGCTAGTTACTATGCCTTAACCAAGGGAGAGCTGCACGTGGGTCCTGAAACATAGGTAGAGTGATCGTTAACGAAACCACCTAGAG
Organism: Triticum dicoccoides; assembly: GCF_002162155.2. Taxonomy (NCBI): domain Eukaryota; kingdom Viridiplantae; phylum Streptophyta; class Magnoliopsida; order Poales; family Poaceae; genus Triticum; species Triticum dicoccoides. The sequence goes on along the minus strand of NC_041392.1, from coordinate 448,906,414 downwards.
AAGTCCCCCATATGCCTGTGCTTCTTGCCGCCTTGGTGTGTTTATCCTTCAAGAGTACCGATGATCAGGCCATCAGATGGGGCCTGCGGGATTGCAACCTGAAAAGGAAATGAATAAAATTGAAAGTATGTGTATATCCGGTGTCGGTTAAGCCGTACTGTGGATCACAAGCTAGCTATGCCTCCGTCGATGCCCATGGAATTTTGAGTGTGTAGTTATGTATACGCGGTGTGAATGCCACCACTTGATTGGGACTGAGACGGAGGCCGGATTGCTAGTCGAGCTCCTGACAAGCCGAGTTGTCCTGCTGCAGGGTAGTTCGGATCCTCTTGACGGTGTTCGTGGAATCGGCAGCCAAATGAAGGTTCTGCTTGAGAATGCCGCTCTGTACTTCTGCTGCTAAGGCAGCTGTGTGTTCTTCTGTACGGAGGGAGCATTCCGTATTTCCATTGACTGTTATGACGCCACGTGGACCGGGAATCTTGAGCTTGAGATAAGCATAGTGTGGCATTGCGTTAAATCGGGCGAATGCGGTTCGTGCGAGCAGCGTATGATAGCCGATGCGAAAGGGGACGATATCGAAGATTAACTCCTCGCTTCAGAAGTTGTCCGGAGATCCGAAGAGAACCTATATTGTGATTGAGCCCGTGCAGCGGGCCTCTACGCCCGGTTTGACTCCTTTGAAGGTAGTCTTTGTTGGTTTGATCCGTGATGGATGAATGCCCATTTTGCGCACTGTATCCTGATAGAGCAAGTTGAGGCTGCTGCCACCGTCCATCAGGACTCGCGTCAGGTGGAACCCATCAATTATTGGGTCCAGGACTAGTGCAGCTGAACCGCCGTGACGGATGTTGGTCGGATGATCTTGGTAATCAAAAGTGATCGGGCATGATGACCATGGACTAGGGCGACTAGCTCTATCGCGTAGACGTCCCTGAGTGCACGCTTGCGCTCCCTCTTGGGGATGTGTGTAGCATATATCATGTTAACTGATTTGACCTGAGGGGGAAACTTCTTTCATCCCCTTGTGTTTGGCTGCAGGGGCTCCTCGTCATCGTCCTCGCTCTGCAATCCCTTTTCCTTGTTCTCGGCATTTAACTTGTCGGCTTGCTTAAAAACCCAGCAATCTCTGTTTGTATGGTTGGCTGCTTTGTCTGGGGTGCCATGGATTTGGCACGGACGGTCGAGTATGCGGTCCAAGCTGGATGGTCCCCGATTGTTCCTTTTATATGGCTTTTTCCGCTGACCGGACTTGGAGCCGCTGAATCCGGCGTTAACTGTAGTGTCATCGGTATTATCACCATTGTTTCGGCGCTTGTGTTTGTTATGTCGGAGCTTTCCATTGCTGCTTTTGGCCTCGGAGGGGCCCACCTCGCTGGCTGTGTTTTTGCTATGAGCCAGCCAACTATCCTCACCCGCGCAAAAGCGGGTCATGAGTGCCATGGGGGCTGCCATAGATTTTGGCTTTTCATGGCCGAGGTGGCGAGCGAGCCATTCGTCGCGGATGCTGTGTTTAAAGGCCGCCAGGGCTTCGGCATCCGGACAGTCGACGATCTGGTTCTTCTTAGTTAGGAACCTAGTCCGGAATTTCCTGGCTGACTCCCCGGACTGTTGAACTATGTGGCTTAAGTCTTCGGCGTCTGGTGGCCGGACAAATGTACCTTGGAAGTTGTCGAGGAAGGCCTCTTCCAAGTCCTCCCAGCCGCCAATAGAATTTTAGGCAGGTTGTTTAACCAGTGTCGAGCTGGTCCTTTAAGCTTGAGCGGGAGGTACTTGATAGCGTGGAGGTCATCTCCTCGGGCCATGTTGATGTGGAGGATAAAATCCTCGATCCATACAAAGGGATCAGTTGTCCCATCGTATGATTCGATATTCATGGGATTGAACCCTTCGGGGAATTCGTGATCCATTACTTCATCAGTGAAGCAAAGAGGGTGTGCGGCGCCTCTGTATCTGGCCGCATTGCGCCGAAGCTCCGATGGAGTCCGTCTGCGGTTATCGGCTCGGGTGTGACTAGGTTTGTCACCTCCGAATAGGTAGCCATCATCACGTGTCGAGGGACATCCTCGCGATCCATAAATCGATCGAGTATGTCCTGCTCTACTATCCAGGGTCTGCCGGAGGTCGTATGTATGACCCCGAGCTGTTTCGTCTCTATTTTTACGAGGCGGTGGGGCAGGCTACTGTTCGGTCTGAGTTGCCGCTCTATCCCGACCACGTGGTGGTCGGTCCACCGCACTGTCCCGACCGTGTAGTGGTTGATCGGCCGCATTACGCGAGGCAACACTCCAACTCGGCAGTTCGAGCATCGCTGAGCCAGGCCGCGGTGGCCTCCGAGAAGGAGAAGCAGGCCGCCTCCAGAGTTGTGGCCAATCGCGAGGCGGCGCTGAAGGACGCCGAGGCCGCCTGCGACCGCTGCCAAAAGCTGGAGGTGAGCTGAAGAGCCTGCGCGACGAGCGCGCGAAAGAAGCACGTGACCACAAAGCGAAGGAGGAGGAGATGAAGGCTCAAGAGGACGCCATCAAGGGCCGCGATGCTGAGCTGGGGGAGCTAACAAAGGCACAGGCCGCGGAGCGCAGCCGACTGGAGGAGCTAGAGCAGAAGGCGAAGTCGAGGGAGGCCGAGCTCGACGCCAAGGCGAAGGTCCTGGCCGAAGACCGCGTGGCCTTCTCGCTTCTTGAGAAGAGGTCCAGCGAGGCGCTGAAGTCACTGTACGAGAAGGGCCTGGAGAAGCCGCTAACCACCGACGAGGATGGCCCTGCTCAGCTGCTTCCCCACTTGGTGAAGGCGCTTGGGGAAGTCGTGGAGGGCATCGGTCCCATGGCTGAGGCAGAGGCTCGTGTCCTTTCTTCAGCTGCGCTGACGCGTGTCTTCAGCCATATGTACCTTCGCGACCCCAATGCTCGTCTCGACGAGCTGCTAGAGCCTGTAGCTAATGAACATTGTGTGGCCGCCGCCGCGGCCATGAAAGGTCAGGTGGAGGCCCTGCTGAAGAAGTTCCGCGGCTTCGTCCTCGTGCCCTCGATCGGTGATGCCACCGATCCTGCAGCTGGTGGTGCAGGCGAATATGACGCTACCAAGGGAGGAGCACCTTCTGTAGGCGATGGCAGTGTCCAGGGGTGACTTGCGGCTGCTTTCCTGTTTCATTCTTGCAATACGCATCAGGCCTCATGGAGGCGTTAAAAATTTCATTTGATATTGTGAGGACAATATGTCTTGTAATATTTGCTTCGAGATTTTGCGATTTTCTTCCTATTTGCTTTGTGTTCTGCATCGGCAGAGCCCGACCCTGCGTATACCTCAACCGCTGTTGGGCCGACCGGAGACCAGGACGGACCAAGGAGTGAGGGGCTACATGACCAGTTAGGCTCCTGAGTTGCGATGCTCAGGAGTCCCCCTTGATGCGCAAACAGCTTATAGGGAGAGTACGCGAGGATAGGTTAATGTTCTACGTTGGCAGAGCCTGGCCCCGCGCATACCTCAACCGTCGTTGGGCCGACTGGAGACCAGGACGGACCAAGGAGTGAGGGGCTACATGACCAATTAGGCTCCTGAGTCGCGATGATCAGGAGTCCCCCTTGACGTGCAAACAATCTCTATACCTTTGCCCTCGCCGAGGCTCGGCTCGGGAGGGGCGTGCGACGACCAGGTCCGAGAGACCTGGTTGTGTGGCATGCATTTGGGCGTGACCCGAGCGCAGCCCCCAGGTCCGGGAGACCTGGTTGGGTGGCACACGCTTGGGCGTGACCCGAGCGCAGCTCCCATGCCTAGCCCCCTCGCGCGGCTCTCCCGAGGGGAGGCGTTGTGGTGAGACCGGACGCTGAGCTCTGGGGATCCCTGAGGTTAGTACGACCGTGAATCCGCCCTCAGTTGTTTATCACCAGCACGGAGCATAGTGCTTCCACTTGTGCACGGGCATAGCCGCTCCTCGGCAGTGTCGACGGCCAGCGCGGAGCATGGTGCTTCCACTTGTGAGTAGGAAGGGGCTCCCTCTGCGGATAGCCCCCGGGGCGTGTACATCCCCGCCCTGACATGTGGCTTGCACGGCAGGGCTAGACGAGGTGTATCTGGGCACTCGTGAGCCAGCGCGGGACTCACGAGGCCCTACCTCAAGGCGGGTTGCGCCTGGTCTTGGTTCTTGTTTGCTGTGCTGGTCATGCGCGGTGGTCAGACAACCTGCATCGAACGAATCTCCTGAGGTTATCACGTGAGAAAGCCAAGCACCAAAGGCCCCAGGTGGTGACGTAAACGGGGTCAGCCCGCCAGACAGAGCTAAGACGTTGGATTTATCGATGCTGTAGGGACGGGCCCGAGCATAGACGCCGTGCTCAACTTACTCACACGAATGGTCCTGAAGAAAGACGGCCAGCTCGCGGTCCCCATGATGGGTGGCGATCGAGCAAGTAGTAATCATAGGTAGATTAAACATGAGAGTAGCAGGCTTAAGTAAGTGCATGGGAGATACATGCCACTGGGTCAAGCCCGAGCGGCTTGGGGATGATGCAGCCCGGGGGGCGCTCCCAACAAGGTAAGCTAAAGACATAAAAAGGGATACATGCCACAGGGACGGACCCACGCGGCCTGGGAATGATGCACCCCAAGGGGCGCTCCCAGCTAAATGAACTTGGAAAATGTCACCTGGTTATGTTGACGAAGGAGAGTTGGGGCAGCTGAAGGTGCGCAGCGAAGGTGTTGCTCCTCACGAGCCACCGGGCCCTGAGCCTCAGGAGGCTCTGGGGGCTTAGGTGGTTCCTTGAGGACGGTCTCCATCTCCATCAGGACAGCGTGGTGGCTAGCCTGCTGAGCCGCTAGGATGCGCCACAAGTTGCGCTGGTAGGCGGACGACACGCTCGGCAGGCCGAAGGGCATGTGAATGTAGCTATGCGGTGGGCCCTCACAGCGTCCCACGCGCAAAGGCCAAAAAAGCTCCTGAGAAGCGGCCCTGTTGAGCCCTGGAACATCGATGCAGACGCACAGCCCGGCATCCTCGCGTGGATGGGAAGCTACGCCTCATGAGCAGCGGTTGCCGCACATGGCCCTTGCGTCTTGCAATTCCTGGGTGGTCTTGGTGATGAACTCCTAAATGGTGGGCGATCCTTACCATGTGCCCTCCTGAGGGAAACGTGTCATGAAGCACGCCTCCAAGTGGTGCCGAAGTGCCTCCCTCATGATGCGGGCTAGGTCTGAGGCCTTCCAGAAGAAAGCCCTCGAGCCCTGCCCGAGAAGAGCGCCGGGCGCGCCTTCCTATGCGATGGAGGGAGGCGCCCCGGGAGCGGGTGCTGATCCTGAGGAGGCTCCGGCTGCGACGCCACCCTCCTGAGGTTCTGCATGGCGCATCTGCTTCTTCTTCTTGGGTATGAACTCAGGAGGGCCCTCGCTCTTGCTGTCGGGGTCGTCGATTGCTACAGCTTGGAAGGCACGCTCGAGGGAGCACACTGCATCTCTTTCTTCACATGGGACTGTCGGTGTCAAAACCGGGGGATCTCGGGTAGGGGGTCCCGGACTGTGCGTCTAGGATCGATGGTAATAGGAGACAGGGGACCCAATGTGTACCCAGGTTCGGGCCCTCTCTATGGAGGTAATACCTACATCCTTCTTGATTGATATTGATGAATATGGGTGTTACAAGAGGTGATCTACCACGACACAGTGATGGCTAAACCCTAGAAGCCTAGCCTATATGAATATGGTAATGAATATATCCTTTCCGGACTAACCCATGTTTATATAGACACCGAGGGTATCTAGGGTTTACATAGAGTCGGTTACATAAGAAGGAATCTTCATAGTCGGTCGCCAAGCTTACCATCCACGCCAAGGAGAGTCCAATCCGGACACAGGTACAGTCTTCGGCCTTCATACCTTCACATCCCATCAGTCCGGCCCATGGATAATAGGCCGGACACCTGAGGACCCCTTAGTCCAGGACTCCCTCAGTAGCCCCAGAACCAGTCTTCAATAGAGAGGTATTCGGCACACGAATTGTCTTCGGCATTGCAAGGCGGGTTCCTCCTTTAATGATCTCCAAGTGATGTATTAGGCCATTGGTTCCATGTTGCTCCCCTCGGCTTATGCGCGTTAAATAACTTCGCCTCCCGCGTGTCAAGTGAAGGTGGAAGGTCAGGGTATTTTTACAGAGAACACCCCGCCCATGCAAGGGAGAGTGCCCATCAAAGAGATCGGATCCTAGATCCATTTGGCACCATAAAGAGGAAATCCCCGGAAACTGCTTGGGAAAAACCATTCTAGCATGGATAGCATCCCCAGCTCCTCCACCCATTCCGGCCCAGAGAAGGGCCAGTGGGAGAGGTGTTCAGTGTCCCACAGTCAATTGGCGGAGCTGCAGACGCAGGGATTTCTTCCCCCCCAGATCTAGTTCCTGTTTGAGCGGGGCTAGATTGTCGGTGTTCTGGGAACGGGGGTCCCCAGACTTGCCTGCCTGCGGCCTGCGGCGTGGCTCAAAGGGGGGCCCAGCATGACCCATCTTCACCAACACAGACCCAAGACCCTCGCGGGGCGGACGACGCGGAGCTTCCTCAGGCATGGCCTCATCAGGCTGGCTCGCGAGGAGGCGGAGAGATCAAGGCGGGGTACCTCACGAGGTGCCCGTGACGCAAGCCATGACGACCAAGGGCGCCAGGCGGGTGCCAGCCTGCGCAGTGTCCTCCTTTCCCCTTTGGTGAAAAGGGGGCAAGCGCAGCCGTGGAGTACCGAGGCATCAGGCAAAGGTTGCCATTTCGGTGCAACAAGACCAAGACCAGGAGGACTGCAAGACGGAGGTCATCGTGGAGCCCAAGACGGGGTCACCACCAGAGCTTTGTGCAGGCGAAGACTACTTTTGTTAGGATAACTGGTACTAGCTGTCCCCTTTCAAATTAGCCCGCCATTGTTGGCTCCCTTCCCGCTCGATATTTGGGAAGAGGACCAGGGCCTCTATAAATAGGACTAGCCACACGCAGGATCGAAGGCAGCTAGATCGGAGATCGGATCAAAGGCAGCTAGGTGAGAGGTTGGAGGTTGGAGATCAACAACGGAGAGAGAGAGAGAAGGATGACTGGACTCCTCCCAGCAGTTCATCGCCCAAGCCAAGAACAGACCCTCGCGAGGCTGTTCTTCCTTGTATTGTTCATCATCATCAGCCCAAGAGGCAATCCACCACACCACACACTGTAGTAGGGTATTACACCGCAACGGTGGCCCGAACCAGTATAAATCCTGTGTCTCTTGTGTTGTTCTTTCCATAGCTTAGATCTTAGCGAGGCGGAGGGGTGCAGGTAGGTAGGAGGCGAAATCTCCGCGCACACCCCAATGTTCGAACCTCAAGGGTCTGCCGGAACCCGAAATCCAACATTTGGCGTGCCAGGTAGGGGTGCACCGGAGTTTTCTCTTCCGCCACCGCCACGGCCTGCCTCGCGATGAGTAGCGCATCGCCCGCTCCGGCCGCCGGCGCCAGCACGGGGGCCAGGGGGCTCCGAGCCCTGGCCCCAGCCCTACAACGGGTATGGTGGCCGGACAAGTTCAAGCCAATGACGCCGCCGCGCTACGGTGGCGCGACAGATCCGCTGGCCTTCTTGCTAGCGAGCGAGGAGGCCCTCCTCGAAGCTGGAGGTGATGATAGGGTCATGGCCAACTGGCTCCCCATGGCCCTCACCGGCGCTCCGCGCACATGGCTGCTCCACCTGCCGGCAGCCTCTGTGGCCTCCTGGGAAGAGCCTAGCAGCCTCTTCCCCGCCCATCACGCTACACCAACACCCCCGGTCGTCGCGGCCCTCCTGGGCGGCTCGCAAGCGCTGCCTACAAGTCACCACGTCAAGCCGTTCATCCGCCGGGTCAGCGCCGTTTCCACGCGGCAGGGGGCTCTCCCGGACCGGGCGGCGCCCAAGGCCGGCCTGACCTTCAGCTCGGAGGACCACCCCTCCAACTCGGCCTACTCGGGTGCGCTCCCCATGTTGTGCACCCCCACCATCTGCCAGGTGGCCATCACCAGAACTCTCATTGATGGCGGTGCGGGGCTTAGCGTGCTCTCGGTCGAGGCCTTCAACCTCCTCTGCATACCCCTGGAACGGCTGCAACCCAGCCGGCCCTTCTCAGGCGTTGGGGGCGGGTCATCCAGCTCCTTGGGACAGATCCGGCTCCCAGTAACCTTCGGCACCTACAACAACTTCTGCATGGAGTTGGTCGACTTCGACATCGCCCCCATCGGCCTCCCCTACAACGCCATCCTCAGCTACCCAGCTCTGGCCTAGTTCATGGCCGCGACGCACCCAGCGTACGACCTCATGAAGATGCCCGAGAGCAGCGGTGTCCTCACCGTGCACGGGGATACCGGAGACGCGCTAAGGGTGCTCAAGCTCGCCTTCAAGACGGCGGCGTCGGCACAGCCCGCCGACTTGGAGACCCCTGAGCCCAAGGGGGCTGCACCCGCCAAGAAGAAACGGTTGTTCACCCAAGACAAGGCAGAAACCAAGCAGATACCCATCGATGAGGACGGGTCCACCAACACCACTTTCACCATAGGCGCCAACCTCGAACCCGAGCAGGAGGAGGCCCTGGTCGGGTTCCTGCACGCAAACAAGAAGAAGGCCAGGCGGCAGTCCATAGAAAAGCAGGCCTTCATCGTCCAAGAGACCCGCCAAATTAGAAGCCGTTGGGGTCATTCGCGAGGTCCGATACCCGGATTGGTTGGCCGACCCTGTCGTTGTGCCAAAGAAGGGAGGGAAGGAGCGCATGTGTCTCGACTTCACCAACCTCAACAAAGCATGCCCGCAAGATCCGTTCCCGCTCCCCCATCGACCAGATCGTCAATTCTACCGCGGAATGCGACCTGCTATGCTTCTTGGATGCCTTCTCTAGGTATCACCAGATCAAAATGGTGGTAGAAGACGTCGAAAAGACAGCCTTCCTAACCCCGTGTGGGGTGTACTGCTACACCTGCATGCCATTCGGGCTATGTAATGCAGGGGCGACCTTTCAGCGGCTGATGCACATCACCTTGGGCCCGCAGCTCGGGAATAATGTTGAAGCTTATGTCGATGACATTGTGGTAAAGTCTCGGGAGGCCAGGACCCTGATACGAGACCTGGAGGAAACCTTCGCGAGCCTCAACGCAGTGAACCTATGGCTCAACCCAGAGAAGTGTGTGTTCGGAGTCCCCTCGGGCAGGCTCTTGGGTTTCCTCGCGTCCCACCGAGGCATCGAGGCTAACCCGGAAAAGGTCAAGGCGGTGGAAGACATGAGCCCGCCAAGGACCCTCAGAGAAATGCAGAAGCTCACTGGGCGTGTGACCGCGCTAGAGCGCTTCATCTCCAAGTTGGGGGAACGAGCGCTGCCCTTCTTCCAGCTAATGAAGAAAAAGGGGCCCTTTGAGTGGACTGAAGAGGCCGACAAGGCGTTCCAGGATCTCAAGAGATACCTGACCAGCTCACCGGTCATGGTGGCTCCACGCCCTCAAGAGCCCCTGGTGCTTTACCTCGCCGCCACTCCCTACTCCGCCAATGCAGCCCTAGTGGCGGTTAGAGAGGAGCGTCGAATCAAAACCGCGGCAGCAGCCCGGGACAAGGCGGAACAGGAACAAGGAAGGCCCATAGAAACCGCCACCGCGGCTGAGGAGGATCAGCCACCGCAGAGGAGTGCACCAGAGGCGGAAGAGGCCCCTCTCCCAGATGGCCAGTCTCAAGAGGCCTCATCGCCTCAAGAGGCGCCATGGTCTCCGAAGGGAGCCGCCAGCACTGACGCACCCAACCTCGTTGAGGACCTAGTGTACTTCGTCAGCACGGTGTTGCGGGATGCAAGAGCACGGTACCCCATGGCTCAGAAACTCCTCCTCGCGCTACTGGTGGCCTCGTGCAAGCTGCGGCACTATTTTCAGGGTCACCCCATCAAGGTCGTCTCATCATACCCCCTGGAGAGAGTGCTTAGGAGCCCTAACTCAGCTGGAAGGGTCGCTGAGTGGAACATAGAACTGCAAGCGTTTCAGCTCAAATTCAGCACGACCAGAGTCATCAAGGGAGCAGCATTGGCGGATTTTGTGGCAGAATGGATGGAGGCACCAGGCCTCAAGGCCGACGAGGATCGGTCCCTCTCCCCGGGAAGCGAGGCGCCAGAAGGCTGGGTCATGCACTTCGATGGGGCGTTCTCCAGGCATGGCGCTGGGGCTGGAGCGGTGCTTATATCGCCCACTCAGGACAAGCTCTACTATGTTGTGCAGCTCTGTTTCCAGCAAGGTGAAAATGTCTCCAACAACATAGCGGAGTATGAAGGTTTAATAGCGGGCTTGAAGGCCGCAGCTGCCCTGGGAGTGAAACGCCTCACCATCAAGGGCGATTCGTAGCTCCTTGTCAATTTCTCCAACAAGGTGTACGAGCCAAAAGATGAGCACATGGAAGCCTACCTTGCGGAGGTCCGCAGGATGGAGAAGCAGTTCTGGGGGTTGGAGTTGCAGCATGTGCCCCGTGGCACCAATCAGGAGGCCGACGACATCGCCAAACGGGTGTCCAGGCGGTTACCTCAGGAGCCTGGCGTTTTCGAGGAGAGGCTCTTCAAGCCCTCAGCCCTGCCATCAATGTCAAACACGGCTCAGCCTCGGGAGGAGATCCCCCAGCCACCTACCTCAGGAGCTCCGGCCTGTGGCCCGGCCTCAGGAGCACGCCTGCTCCTGACGATGGAACCTCAGGAGGGATGCTGGATCACGGAGCTCCAGAGTTACTTGACACAAGGGACCCTGCCGGAGAAGGAGGAGGAAGCGGAGCGAGTGGCACGCCAGGCCACGGCATACTGCATCAAGGATGGAGAGCTCTACCGGAAGCGACCAGATGATGTATCCCTGCGCTGCATCTCCAGGGAGCAAGGGAAGGAACTGCTGGAAGATATACACGGTGGATACTGTGGAGATCATTCATCATCATGGACCCTCGTCGGCAAGGCGTTCCGCAGTGGGTTTTATTGGCCCACCGCACTCAATGACGCCGTCGAACTAGTGAAAGCTTGTGAGGCCTGCCAGTTCCACGGCAAGCAGATCCATCAGCCAGCAGGAGGCCTGCAGACTATACCCCTTTCGTGGCCAGTCGCAGTCTAGGGGCTGGGCATCTTGGGCCCGTTTCCTCGGGCGCCAGGGGGTTACCGCTACCTCTACGTCGCCGTGGACAAGCTCACCAAGTGGGCCGAAGTAGAGGCTGTCCGCACCATTCCCGCGGGTTCCGTGGTCAAGTTCATCAAGGGCATCGTGAGCCGGTTCGGGGTGCCGAACCGCATCATCACGGACAATGGTTCGCAGTTCACCAGTAACCTCTTTAAAACATATTGTGCTAACCTTGGAACGCAGATATGCTACGCTTCGGTGGCGCACCCCCGAAGCAACGGCCAGGCCGAGCGAGCCAACGCAGAGGTCCTGAGGGGCCTCAAGACCAAGACGTTCAAGAAGAAGCTGGAGGCCTGCGGCAGAGGTTGGTACGACGAGCTTCAGTCCGTGTTGTGGTCCATCCGCACAACCGCGACCAAGCCGACCGGAGAGACCCCGTTCTTCCTGGTCTATGGAGCCAAAGCGGTCCTCCCTCACGAGGTCAGACGTTGCTCCGCGCGGGTCCTGGCGTTTGATGAGGCGCAGCAAGACGCCATGCGGGGGATGGACCTCGTGCTGGGGGAGGAACGTCGCCGAGAAGCCGCGCTGCGAGCGGCGAGGTACCAACAAGCGCTGCGGCGATATCACTGCCGCAACATCCGCCCCAGAACCCTCGAGGTAGGAGACCTCGTGCTCAGGCGGGTTCTCTCCAGGGAGGGGCTGCACATGCTCTCTCCCATGTGGGAGGGCCCGTTCAAAGTTGTTCATGTTTCCAGGCCCGGCTCCGCGCGCTTGGAGACTCAGGAGGGGGTGCCGGTCCAGAACGCATGGAACATCCAGCACCTCCGGAGGTTCTACCCCAAAAAAAGGCCCAGAGCCTGTGAAGAAGGCGAATGCCTGTGAAGCTGTCGCGTTTTGGAAAAGGCCCAGATCCTGTGAAGAAGGCGAATGCCTGTGAAGCTGTCGCATTTTAGAAAAGGCCCAGAGCCTGTGAAGAAGGCGAATGTCTGTGAAGCTGTCGCGTTTTGGAAAAGGCCCAGAGCCTGTGAAGAAGGCGAATGCCTGTGAAGCTGTCGCGTTTTGGAAAAGGCCCAGAGCCTGTGAAGAAGGCGAATGCCTGTGAAGCTGTTGCGTTTTGGAAAAGGCCCAGAGCATGTGAAGAAGGCGAATGCCTATGAAGCTGTTGCATTTTGGAAAAGGCCTAGAGCCTGTGAAGCTGTCGCGTTTTGGAAAAGGCCCGGAGCCTGTGAAGAAGGCCAATGCCTGTGAAGCTCGCCGCCCGTGAGACTCTCACGTAATAATGAGTTGGGGCTGTACACGCCCCGGAGTCTCAGGAGCGCCAGCCTCAGGCCCTGGGGCTCCCTCCCACGCCCAGTGGCAGCACTTAGCTCCGAGCTGGTGAGAAGACGTCGAAGACTAGATTAGGTGCCGGACGCGGCTTTTCATTTGCTTTCCGCAGTTGACTTATTCCTTCTCATTCGAAGTTTTATTGAAGTTGTTGCCGTCTTTGGCTTATGGTTCTTCGACTTTTCACTCTCCTGCCTCGATTTCTCTTATGCAAGGCCTCGCGAGGGGAGGGACAGCCGAGCGCCCTCGCGAGTGTTCCTGTCCTAGTCGTTCAAAGGGTTGGCGACCTGGGTCTGTTCCAGGAGCACCCCTCCAGTCCGTGCCCCACGGGCACCGCGACACGAACACAGGGCCTGGGTTGGTCGCCCCCCCACGGCTGGGGCCGGGAACTATCCACGCGCGACACGTAGTCGGAAGGCACGATAACGGAAGCAAAATGATGATTAACAGCAATGACCCAAACACGCCCCCGCGGGGCTCCACACTACTGTCTTTTTACACAGGAAAAAGGAAAAGAAAGAACAAATCAGGTGTAGCTCGCCTCACACCGGCCTACAGGGAAGACTCGAGATGCCTCCGGGGCTCAGGCAGACTCCCTCTTGCGCTTCACCGGGGCGCGATGGCGGGCGGACACGCTACCACCTCCCAAGCAGATACGACGGCGTGGAGGCTGGCCACGGCCACCGCTAGAAGAGTCGCCGCCTGAAGAACAACCGGAGAAGCTTGGGGAACCCTGAGCACCGCCAGTCACATGAGCGATGTCCTCTCCATCACCACCGGAGTTGGGTTCCCGGCCGCGGTCATCGTCCTCGGGGCAGCACCCCGCGCGGCGACCATCTTCCCCAAACACCCTCACGTAGAGGGTGACATCGTCGTCAAACTTAAAGTGCAGGGTGCAACGACGGCTCAGGCCACGCGCGCGGGCAAACGTCTGCCAACCGCAGGCTAGGGCTGAAGCCCATGAGGCTCGGCTGCAGCAGCCGTCGGCCTGAAGCCAGAGGCCGCCCGAGGCGCTGGCCAGGAGCTCGCCGAGGAGGAAGCGAGGAAGTGGAAGCCGGGTGCTAGTCGGCTCCGCCGACCACACGACGAACTCTGGCAGCACCTCTGTAGCGCGGAAGCGCAGCCTAGGGGACGCGCGACCGGAGCGTGCCCCCCGGCCACAGAAATCCGCCCGTCGCCATGCTGGAAATCGTCTCCACGGCCGCGGGGAGCTGCCGTGGTGGCCACAGGATGTTTGCGAGGGCGCCCTCGGCCGCGCTTGGGCGGGGGAGAGGCAGGCTCAACCTGGCAAGCCTTCCCCTTCTCTGCGGCCAAGAACCTCCTCGACGGGGCCATGAAGAAGAAGGAGAACCAAGGGGGATGAACTGGAAGGGCGCGCGCAGATCCGTACTTATAGCTGGCGAGGACCAACTGATGGCCCCCACGATCGCAGGTAATTATGACCCGCTTTGCATGCAGGGACTTGTCCAGTCCGCGCAGTTGCCGAGGCGCCATGGGGAAGTGGAGGCGCCCACGTCCAATCAACTGCCACGCGGCGCCCAATGCCGCAGGCTGTTAGGGCCCGCGGCACTTCGCTCTTGCCCTTTCGCCTCCCTGCACGGCCAAGTCTGGGCGCGCCTTGGGCCCGGGGGCTACTGTCGGCATTCTTGGAACGGGGGTCCCTAGACTTGCCTGCCCGCGACCTGCGGCGTGGCTCAAAGGGGGGCCCAGCATGGCCCATCTTCACCAACACAGACCCAAGACCATCGCGAGGGGCCAAGCCTCGCAGGGCGGACGACGCGGAGCTTCCTCAGGCACGGCCTCATCAGGCTGGCTCGCGAGGAGGCGGAGAGATCAAGGCGGGGTACCTCACGAGGTGCCCGTGATGCAAGCCATGACGACCAAGGGCACCAGGCGGGTGCCAGCCCACGCAGTGTCGTCCTTTCCCCTTTGGTGCAAAGGGGGCAAGCGCAGCCGCAGAGTACCGAGGCATCAGGCAAAGGTTGCCATTTCGGTGCGACAAGACCAAGACCAGGAGGACTGCAAGACGGAGGTCATCGTGGAGCCCAAGACGGCGTCACCACCAGAGCTTTGTGCAGGCGAAGACTACTTTTGTCAGGATAACTGGTACTAGCTGTTCCCTTTCAAATTAGCCCGCCATTGTTGGCTCCCTTCCTGCTCGATATTTGGGAAGAGGACCAGAGCCTCTATAAATAGGACCAGCCACCCGCAGGATCGAAGGCAGCTAGATCGGAGATCGGATCGAAGGCAGCTAGGTGAGAGGTTGGAGGTTGGAGATCAACAATCGGAGAGAGAGAGAGAGAAGGGCGACTGGACTCCTCCCAGCAGTTCATCGCCCCAGCCAAGAACAGACCCTCGCGAGGCTGTTCTTCCTTGTATTGTTCATCATCATCAGCCCAAGAGGCAATCCACCACACCACACACTGGAGTAGGGTATTACACCACAACGGTGGCCCGAACCAGTATAAATCCTGTGTCTCTTGTGTTGTTCTTTCCATAGCTTAGATCTTAGTGAGGCGGAGGGGTGCAGGTAGGTAGGAGGCGAAATCTCCGTGCGCACCCCACTGTTCGAACCTCAAGGGTCTGCCGAAACCCGAAATCCGACATAGATTCCTTCAACGGTGAGATTCAGGCAGAGGACTTCCCCAATCCATCTGGGGGAGAGCGAGTATGTTTTGTCCCCTACCTGCTAAGGGGCGTTGGATTTCCCATTCATCCGTTCCTCCGAGGGCTTCTGGAATACTATGGCATCCAGTTGCACAACTTCACCTCTCCCTCTGTTCTACACATTGCGGGTTATGTCGCTTTATGTGAATTATTCCTGGGTATAGAGGCTCATTTCGAGCTATGGAGGAAGTTGTCATGTCTTGTCCCGCGTAACCACGAGGGGTGAATATTTGAAGTGGGCGGAGCCAAAGTATGGCGCATCACTGATACCGCATATCTGTCCGGCACACCAAGGAAGGCATCCAAAGAGTGGCCTTCTGAATGGTTCTATATTGAGGACGACGCGCTTCATGACCCAGTTCGAAAGGGTCTTCCTGAATTTGCAAGTGTTCCGCTGAAGAAACGCCACAGTTGGCGTCCTCAAAGTCTTGAAGAGGAGGACAACGCAGAAGTTCGCCAGCTTATGAGCATGATAAAGACGCTCGCTCAGTCCGGACATACAATAATCGAGGTAATGCCGATCTCCATAGTGCGTGGGGTTCAGCTGCTACAATACAGAGGGCTGCCCATATGGCACTATAATGGAGAGGATGACGCCTCCCGTTATGGCCGGAAGGGTCTGGATACCCCCGCCGCTCTGGCCAAAATATTGGCCGAGCTTTTTAAAGGGGAGGAAGAGGATTTTCTTCGCATTAAGCACAGAGATGGATATTCTATGTATAATCCTCCTAGTTGGGTAAGCTTCGCCCTTTCGAGTCCCCTCATTCCCCTTCCGGATTGCTTTTGATAAATTTCAAGTCTGTTTGTTATGGCAGCATTGGCAGAAGGTCACCGAAGGAGTTCATAGTCCTGCCCCATAGCCAGAGATCCACAACCGGGAACTAGATCCTGGGTTTGAAGAGGATCCGGATATATTTGTGGTGCTCGCGAGGGGAGTGTTCCACCAGACAAGCTATGACGGCACAGAAGTGGCCATCACCGCCGACTATCTCGGCCTTCTTCCTGCTTCTCATGTAAATAATTAAGAAACACCTTCTCTAAAAGAGTGCTCTTATTCCGCCTCACCCATCGCACTATATCGTGCTTCACAGGGGAGATGTTCGGCGATTTCGAAGAGATCGGCTCCCGCGCCGGACAAGCCTTCCAAGAGGAAATTAAATGAAGACACGGTCGTGCCTTCATCGAAGAGGTATGAATTCGCCAACCTGCCACTGAGCAGTTATGTCCAACCGTGACCTTCCTATTTTCCATTTTCCAGGAGGAAGGCGCGCTGGACCTTATCCGGGGGTCCGAGCGGCCGTACTTCCCACAGCCAGGATTCAAATCTTGCCGTGAAGACGGGGGCTGATGCGGGGGCGATGCCGGACTATCCTCCAGCCCAGGACTCGGAAGATGTATCCGTCACCAACTCGGAATTGGAGAGTGCTATGAATCATCGGCGCCGCGGGCCCTTTTACAGGATCCTGGCTTTTCGGAAGAGTCGTTTAATGCCTTCAATGTAGCCGATGCATACATCTGGGTTGCTTGAGATTGGGTTAGCAGGGCCACAAAGCAACATTTGAAAGATGTGCAGGTAAATTCGCTTTGTCTGACTATGATAACCATATGTCAGTAGCCCCCGAGACTTAAAGGAGTTGAAACAACTGATTTAAGGATCAATGTACAACCAGGTGCTTACAGAGAAGAATACCTAGCTGGCTCAGGAACTAGAAAAGTGTCAGCGCTAGCTGCTTGCTGCTAACGCCGAACTGGAGAAATACAAGGCATCTCCAAGAAATATTTTCCTCCATCAAAAATTCATAAGGCTACACCGATAGTGTGAATCTGGGTTCTACTCTTTGTGTTGGGTCGTTTAGACCAAGTACGAGAGCAGCTGGACGCCGCTCGAAGTGAAGAACATGGAGCCAAAAAGCTACTAGCAGCGAGCGAGCGTGTATTGACAAAGGTCGTTGAAGAGAAAAAGAAACTCCAGGATTCGAACATCAACCTAGGCGAAGAACTGAAAGATGTGCAAGCGCAACTAGCCGACTCTGTGAAGGAGAACAAGAAGCTCTGAGGTGGCGTATTCAGTATGTGGCCGCTTTTATCTTATAACATTTGGAGGTAGCGGTGGCTGATATAGCTATAATTGCAGGTTTGTTGACGAACCGCCCCGAAGAGGAAGTGTCCGGATCATCAAATGATCTTTTGCAGGAGCTGTCACAGTTGCACAAGCAAGCTCAGCAGGCTATGCGGAGTGTAGCCAAGGCTTTGTGGCCATCCGACTCCCCTCCAGGAAGCATGGAGAAGCTGGTAGAGCTGTTCAAGGGAGCACGGCGGCGTATCCGGCTGTGGAAGATATCTGCCTGCCGAGAGGGTGCGCGAGAGGCCTGGGCCATGGTGAAGACGTGCTATACCAAGATGGATCCTAATCACATGGCTCGTGTCAGGCCGGTAGGGCCGAATGGGGAAGAAATTCCCGTTAGTATAGTATATGACCAAGTAGAGGTGGCCGCCAAATATTCTCAACGGGATTGTAAGTTAGACTGCCTGTTGGAAGGTGTAGAGGAAGAGGTGTTCGAATCCAAGTGACTGTGTACTTTCCTCATCTAGCTGAATTGTATATCATTTGTCATGGCGGACCTTTTCGATTCCACCTCCGGACCCGAGGGTGCAGAGTGTTTCCGAATATCGTCGCGGCCGAATAGGTCGAGGTATGCCTGGAAAACTAGGCGTAGGGGTCATAGTTGCTTGAACAGACAAGTTGTATCCAGCTAACTATGTTATATTACATTGATATCGTAAGAAACATCTTCCAGAGAGAATAGTTCTGTTAAGGGTTCCTTTCTCTAGGTGTGCATGCATTTAATGTACATGTCCGAATTGTGATGCGAGCACCATAGTTTGTATGACTTCTGGGGGTGCACAACGGAGTGAGTTTAGAAAACATCTTTAATTCACCGACCAAATATTCCCTCAAGAACGCTAGCTTTCGGCTTCACCCAGTCTGAGGTACACATCCGGATGACCCGGCAGTAACAATCGCAAAGGTGCTCCCTTTATGCCCTAGCCAAACTAACGGGAACGTAAGGCATAAGCACGGGAGCCAGGCAACCCACCTTGGCCAAAACTTAAGTCATATCGATGCATATAGTGGCGAAGAAAAGGTACATATGGAAAAACTCATATGTGAGGAGCTTAATGCTCAAGGAATGACAAGAACTACTGTCCGAGAAGCCCCCAGGTACAAGTAACATACATATTTAAAGATGTATGTGTCGATGTTGTGCGGTCTAGCCATACCGAAGCTTTAAAGCAAGAGAGAAGAAAGTAATCAAAAAAAGAGAGAGAAAATAATGGAAGCTACGGGGGAGGAGGAGACGAACACGAGGTTTGGCGCTAGGCATAGAATCTTCGGAGTCTAGCCGCGTTCCAGGGGTTCGGCTCGAGGCGATTGTCTGATGCATCGCGAAGACGGTACGCTCCTCCGGTGAGAACTTCGTCAATTATGAAGGGACCCCCCCATTTGGGCTTGAGTTTGTCCTTTTTCTTCTATGGCAGGCGTAGGATGAGTTCGCCAACGTTGTAAGTCTTGACCCGTACTTCTCTGCTTTGATATCTTCAAGCCTGCTGTTGGTAAAATGCTGAATGGGCTTTTGCGACATCGCATTCCTCCTCCAGGGCATCTAGGCTATCCTGCCGAACAAGATAGGCTTCTCTCTCTTCGTACATACGCACTCGAGGTGAGTCGTGAATAATATCGCAGGGCAATACGGCCTTTGTGCCATACACCATGAAGAAAGGTGTGTATCCGGTAGTGCGGTTGGGCGTGGTCCGCAGCCCCCAGAGTACGGAGTCGAGCTCCTCAACCCAGTGCTTGTCTGATTCTTTTAAGGACCGCACTAGTCTGGGCTTGATGCCGCTCATAATGAGACTATTAGCTCGTTCGACTTGACCATTGGTTTGTGGGTGGTAGACGGAGGCGTAATCGAGTTTAATACCCAGATTAGTACACCAGGTTTTTACTTCGTCGGTTGTGAAATTGGAGCCGTTGTCAATGATGATGCTGTGTGGGACACCGTAACGGTGCACAACACCGGATATATGGAGTCTATTACTGGGCCGGACTCAGCCGTTTTGACCGGCTTGGCCTCTATCCACTTAGTGAATTTGTCCACCATAACCAGCATGTATTTTTTCTTATGGCTTCCCACTTTAAGGGGTCCAACCATATCGAGTCCCCAGACCGCAAAAGGCCAAGTGATGGGGATTGTTTGTAAGGCGGTGGGGGCATATGGCTTTGATTGGCAAAGAGTTGGCATCCGATGCAACGTTGGACAAGGTCCTGTGCATCTGCTCGGGCCATCGGCCAATAAAACCCTATACGGAAGGCCTTGCTAACAAGGGCCCGAGCTGCGGCGTGGTGACTGTCGATCCCTGCATGAATTTCAGCCAAGAGTTGCCACCCCTCTTCCTCGGATATACATCGTTGAAGGATTCCGGTGGCGCTTTCTTGTAGAGCTCTCCATCATGAACCTTGTAGGCCTTTGAATGCCGGACAATACAGCGGGCCTCATTCTGGTCCTGAGGAAGCTCTTTCCTGTTGAGGTAGGCCAGGAAGGGTTCAGTCCATGGGGCAATGACTGCCATGATGAGATGCGTCGATGGTGTTATTTCTATGGCTGAGCCCTCGATGACGTCGATGTCTTCGGGGTCCTGGATTATGTTTGGCTCCAGACTAGTAATGCCGTTTTCCCCCTGCCACACCACGGATGGCTTGACTAGCCTTTCTAGGAAAATGTTAGGTGGGACGGGGTCGCGCTTAGCGCCGATACGAGCAAGAACATCCGTCGCTTGATTACTTTCTCGGGCCACATGATGGAACTCGAGCCCCTCGAACCGGGCCGACATTTTTATGACTGCGTTACAATATGCTGCCATCTTCAGATCTTTAGCGTTGAAATCTCCGTTTATTTGAGATATTGCCAGGTTGGAATCCCCGCGTACTTCTAGGCATTGTATGCCCATGGAGACAGCCATCCGGAGACCATGTAATAAGGCCTCGTATTCGGCTGCGTTATTGGAGTCTGTGTATAGTATTTGGAGAACATACTGGACAATGTCTCCAGTAGGGGACGTTAAAACGACACCCGCTCCTAACCCTGCTAGCATTTTGGAGCCTTCGAAGTACATGACCCAATTGGAGTATGTGTCGTACTCTTTAGGGAGTTCGGCCTCTGTCCATTCGGCGACGAAGTCGGCCAGTACTTGGGATTTGATAGCTCGACGCGGTTTATATGTAATGTCAAATGGGAGGAGTTCAATGCCCATTTGGCAATCCGGCCCGTAGCATCGCAGTTGTTTATAATGTCATTGAGTGGTACTTCGGAGGCCACCGTGATCGAACACTCCTGGAAGTAGTGACAGAGCTTTCGGGATGCCATGAAGACCGCATATGCTATTTTTTGATAATGAGGGTACCGGGATTTGCATGGTGTAAGGACAGTAGATATGTAGTATACTGGCTTCTGAAGTGGGAATTTATGTCCGTCCTATTCTCGTTCGATGACGAGTACGTCGCTCACCACCTGGTGTGTTGTCGATATGTATAATAACATCGGTTCGCCGGCATTTGGTACGGCCAGAATTGGATTGCCCGCAAGAAGGGTTTTTATTTCCTCCAGTCCGGATGTTGCTACGTCCGTCCACTCGAAGTGGTCGGTTCATCGTAGAAGGCGATAGAGTGGCAGTGCTTTTTCTCCCAATCTAGAGATAAAGCGGCTTAGAGCTGACATGCAACCCGCAAGCTTTTGGACTTGTTTAAGGCCTGTTGGCTTACCAATTGTGACAAATCTCGGATTTTGGCTGGGTTTGCTTCGATTCCTCTATTTGAAACGATGAAGCCCAGCAGTTTTCCTGCGGGAACGCCGAAGACGCACTTTTCCAGGTTAAGCTTAATGTCATACGTCCGGAGGTTGTCGAATGTAAGACGTGGGTCGTCTATTAGTGTTTCGACTTGCCTGGTTTTGATGAAGACATCATCGATGTAAGCTTCTACTGTTTTGCCGATCTGTTTCTCCAGGCATGTTTGAATCATGCGCTGGTATGTGGTGCCGGCGTTCTTGAGCCCAAAGGGCATGGTGTTGAAGCAGAATGGCCCATATGGGGTGATAAATGATGTTGCGGCTTGATCGGACTCCTTCATTTTGATTTGATGGTATCCAGAATATGCATCGAGGAAACACAGTGAGTCATGTCCTGCGGCGGCGTCAATGATTTGATCAACTTGGGGGAGGGGGAAGGGATCCTTAGGGCAAGCCTTGTTGAGGTCTTTGAAATCGACGCACAAGCGCCAGTATTTGTCCTTCTTTGGTACCATCACTAGGTTTGCCAGCCAGTCCAGGTGTTTGAGTTCTCTAATGAATCCGGCCTCGATGAGTTTAGCCAGCTCCTCCCCCATGGCTTGTCGCTTGGGTTCGGAGAAGCGCCGCAGTGATTGCCAGACCGGTTTGAACCCCTCTAATATATTGACGCTATGTTCGAGCCGCTCCCGTGGGATCCCTGGCATATTTGAAGGGTGCCAGGCGAATATGTCCCAGTTTTCACGCAATAATTCTCGTAGTGTGGTGTCAACTGTTGGGTTCAGTTGAGCTCCGATAGATGCTGTCTTCTTGGGGTCCGTTGGGTGGACCTGAAATTTGACTATTTCTTCTGCTGGTTTGGAGGAGGTGGATTTAGGGCGCTTGTCGAGGATCACGTCGTCCCTATCCATCGTGGAGCGTAGTGCGGTTAATTCTTCGGTTGCGAGGGCTTCGGACAGCTCCTCCAGGGCCAGGGATGCGGTTTTGTTTTCAGCACGGAGTGCTATGTCTGGATCACTAACGAGAGTGATTATGCCATTTGGGCCGGGCATTTTGAGCTTCATATACCCTTAATGGGGTATGGCCTGGAAGCATGTAAAAGCATCCCGCCCCAATAGTGCGTGATATCTGCTCCTGAAAGGAGCCACTTGGAAAGTTATTTCTTCAGACCGGTAGTTCTTCGGCGTGTCGAATACTATGTCAAGTGTGATTTTGCCTGCACATCGCGCCTCCCGACTGGGGATAATTCCTTGGAAGGTTGTGTTACTTTGCATGATGCGGCTCATGTCTATTTCCATTTTATGGAGTGTGTCCTCGTAAATAAGGTTTAGTCCGCTGCCGCCGTCCATGAGGACCTTGGTAAGTCGAAACTCGTCCACGATGGGACTGAGGACTAACGCGGCTGACACTCGTACTGTTCTGTACTTTGGTTCGTCGCCGGTGTTGAATGTTATAGACATGTCGTTCCAGGGGTTTATCACAGCAATTTGGCAGACTTCGGCGAGCTCGCGAAGCGCCATTTTGCGCTTGTTGTTTGAAGCGAATGTCTCAAAGACCGTCAATACTCTTGAGTTATCGTCCCCTGGGGGATGCCGTTCTGGGTCGTCCTTGATAAGGATGTCTTTGCCGCTCCTAGCTACATTCGTAGTATCCAACATGATCTAAGGCTATGGGTTGCCACGGTATCTGGCGTTGTATGTATTTTGCATGGGCCATCGAGCCATCCCACCAGAACGGTGTCGTGCCGCATAGCGGTTTTGTGTTTCTTGACTGTTGGACTGGGGGTGCAGTGAGGGTGCGCCCTTTTCACCTGTATGGGGAGTTGAGTTGGGACTGACGGTTCCCAGCGAGCTCCCTGAGTTTTTCGGGTGCTCTCCATCGCGCTGTACTTTTGTACGATGGTTGCTAAGTTAGTGAATTTCAGTATGTGGCGGCGATTGATGGCGTTGAGGATTCCTTCGTCTGCGCAATTGTTGCAGAAAGCTGATATTGCGTCCTCATCACATCAATCTTTTATCTTGTCCTTGACAAGGAGGAATCTGGCCCAGAAGTGGTGGACCGTTTCCTGAGACTGCTGTTTTATGCTCATGAGAGAGTCTATATTAGGGTGGGTGGGTGGAATTAAATCCAAACCCCGACCTGGCCGATTATTCACAGTCTGACGACCTTTCGGGCTTAACAGTCCAGGTTCTGGAATATCTTCTGATTGTTTAGGACCGTCGTCCGATGCTATGTTCAGAGGGCTGGTCACTTCCATTCGCGGGTGGGTATCCGGCTCTGCCTGATCGGTGGTCCGATCATAGTCCGTCTTCGGTATAGGCGAAGACTCGCCGTCCTGCTCCACGACTACCGCAGTCTGGTGGGTGACCGGTAGGGTGTTGATTTCTCCTTGATCAGTCTTAGGCTCGATCCGATCGAAGTCTGTGGCTATTCCCAAAGAGGCGATGCGATCTAGGAGTTCGTTTAAAGACGAAACCTCTGTTGGATCCATCTTCTTGGAGTGCTCGGAGTTGATACGAAGGGGGTTTTCGATGGCCCGAGAGGTCATCGTCGGCTCAACGGCCAAGCGGGCAATCATAGTAAAGCCGCCCAACCGGAGGGTTTAGCCCGGGGCCAGGGCTCCCCCGGAGGTGATGTTGTCTTTAAGGACAAGGCGAGCAATCGAGCCTTTTGTCGACGACACAGTGGGACTCTCAATGAAAGCACCAATGTCAGCGTCAAAACCGAAGGATCTCGGGTAGGGGGTCCCGGACTATGCGTCTAGGATCGATGGTAACAAGAGATAGGGGACACAATGTTTACCCAAGTTCGGGCCCTCTCTATGGAGGTAATACCCTATGTCCTGCTTGATTGATATTGATGAATATGGGTGTTACAAGAGGTGATCTACCACAAGATCGTGATGGCTAAACCCTAGAAGCCTAGGTTATATGAATATGGTAATGAATATATCCTTTCCAGACTAACCCCTCCGGTTTATATAGACACCGGGGGGGTCTAGGGTTTACATAGAGTTGGTTACATAAGAAGGAATCTTCATAGTCGGTCGCCAAGCTTGCCTTCCACGCCAAGGAGAGTCCAATCCGGGCACAGGTACAGTCTTCAGCCTTCATACCTTCACAACCCATCAGTCCGGCCCATGGATAATAGGCCGGACACCTGAGGACCCCTTAGTCCAGGACTCCCTCAAGGACCGTGATGATCCCGCTGCTTCCCGGCATCTTGAGGACATTGTAGCCGTGATAGGTCACCGCCATGAACTTGGCGAGGGCTGGATACCCGAGGATGGCATTGTACGGCAGACAGATGTGCGCGACGTCGAAGTCGATGAGCTCGGTGTGGTAGTTCTTGCGTTCCCTGGAGCTGACAGGGAGGCGAACCTTCCCTATCGGTGTGGTGGAACCGTCGGTCACTCCTGAGAAAGGCTTGGTAGGCTGAAGCTGGTCATATGTCACTTGGAGGTTGTCGAACGTGTTAACGGACAGGATGTTGAGCCCTGCGCCGCCGTCGATGAGGGTCGTAACTTGCACGTTGCTGATGACTGGGGAGCAAAGCATCGGGAGGGTGCTAGCGGTAGCTGTGCACTTGAGCTGATCTGCCGAGTTGAACATGATGGGGCATTGGGACCATCTGAGCGGGCATGTGACTTCGAGCTTGGGGAGGACTGCATTCACTTCACGAGCAAACTGCTTGAAGATACGTTGTGAGGCTGGGGCCTGGGCTCCGCCCAAGATGCAGGCAATAGCACGCGGTTCCTAGAAGCCCCCAGCCCCCTCGTCTTGATGGTGTTCGTCATTCCTTCTTGGCAGTGGCAGTAGCGGAGGGAGTCCGGCGTTGCCTTGAGGATGATCCTCACGAGGCTGATCCTACCAGCGGTCCTCACGATGTTGGTCGCGCCACTCCTGGCGCGGGCCATGGTCATCCCAGCGTCCGCCACCATGTCCTCCTCCTCGGCCGTAGCCCCGGTCGCCGCGCTCGAGGCGTCGACCGAAGCGTCCTTCGCGAATGGCTTTGAGCTGTTGACAGTCCCTGGTGTTGTGGGTATTCAGGTTGTGGAAGGCGCAGAACGAACGGTTGCTCTTGGATGACTCTGGTTGGTCTCTGTCATGCTTGGTGTCTGGTTCCGCTGCGAGCACGGGTGCTCCCTTGCACTTCACGTCCTTGGCCTTAGCTTTCTTATCCTCCGGGTCTGCGGCTGGGAGCTCGAGGAGGGAGAGGTGCCCCTCCTCAGCTCTTGCGCACTTGGTCGCCAGGTTGAACAACTCCAGGGATGTGCACAGCTCCTCATGGATAGGGAGCTCTTCCTTCATCTTGACGTCGCGGACGCCATCAGAGAACACAGAGATGATGTCCTCATCCGTCACCTTGGGGGTCTTGAGGCGGACGTTGTTTAAGCGTTGGATGTACTTCTGGAGGATCTCTCCCATTTGCTGCCTGACACGGCGCAGGTCACCCGTAGCCGGTGGGCGGTCGCAAGTGCCTTGGAAGTTGGTGATGAAGCGGTTGGGCATCTCATCCCAGGAAGAGATCGAGCCCGGTGGCAGGTTCAGGAGCCAGGAGCGGGTGCCATCCTTGAGAGCCAAGGGAAACCAATTCGCCATAACTTTCTCGTCGCCATTGGCCGCTTCGATGCTCAGCTCGTAGAGCTGCAAGAACTCCCGGGGTTGGGGGTGACGTCGTAGTGAGGAGGCAGATCCGGCTTGAACTTGCCCGACCAGGCGACTCTACGCAGCTCGGGGGTGAAAGCGCGGCAATCGGATGTGGTCGCTGGGGCCCGCCTTGGGGGTGGAGCTTCGTCTTGATGGGAGCCACGCCCTACTGCTACAGGTGGCGCGTGGTCTTGCCGCCGCAGCTAGTCCAGGCGCGATGGTGCGAGGAGCGGTGGAGCGGCGGAGCGTTTTCTTGCGATCGAGGGACTTCTTGACAGCCTCTTTCTTCATGCGTGGGCGCGGGACGCGGCGGGTCGCGTCCTGGAGCCGCGCGCCTTGGCGCCAGGGCACCGTCTTGAGGCATAGGTGGTGGAGGCGTTCTGTGAGCTATGTCGCCCGTAGCTGGCGGAGAGAGGGACGGCGCAGGGGAGCCCCCTGTGGCGCGGACAAGCTTGGCGATGCGGTCGAGCCAGTCCTCGTAGAGGCCGTCAACCGGTCGGTAGCGCAGCAGCTCGTCCACCATGAGGAGCGCGACCCATGCGTCCATGGGAGGGCGACGTGCATGGGAAGAAGAACTGGCCGGGGTCAGCGCTCGTTCCCCGCCGGGCCGGTAGCGGCGTTAGCGGCAGGCGACGGGGAACGATGAGGTGGCCCGCCGATGGGAGTCGTCTGAGCGATGCAGGCGGCGAGAACAGCCCGACGCTCAGCATGAGCGCGGCGCGCATCTGCCATGGAGATGACGGAGCAACGGGGCGCGGAGCGATAGAAGGAAGCTTCGGCGCACCCCTACCTGGCGCGCCAAATGTCGGATCACGGGTTCCGGCAAAACCCTCAAGGTTCGAACACTGGGGTGCGCGCGAAGGTTTTCTCCCTATCGATCCACGCCCTAGCTCTCGAAGATCTCGCGGACGAACTCGACAAACTCACAAGACAAAGACAAAAGATTTATACTGGTTCGGGCCACTGTTGTGGTGTAATACCCTACTCCAGTGTGATGGTGGTGGATTACCTCTTGGGCTGATGATGAACAGTACAAGGGGAAGAACAGCCTCCTGAGGTTGAGGTGTTCTTGTGCTTGGCAAACTTGTGTGGGTGAGATGCCTCTGAATGAGCTCTCGTTCTCGCTTTTCTCCTTTTCCCCTGTCCCTGCTATGGTGGCTAGTTCTACTTATATAGGCCCTGGTCCTCTCCCCAAATATTGAGCGGGAAGGGAGCCAACAACGGCCAATTTGAAAGGGGGCAGCTAGTACAGCTTATCCTGACAAAAGTAGTCTTCACCTGCAAAAGGCCTTGGTGGTGACGCCGTCTTGGGCTCCATGGTGACCTCCGTCTTGCCGTCCTGCTGGTCTTGGTCTCATTGCACCGATATGGAAACCTTTCCTTGATGCCTCGGTACTCCGCGCCTGCACTTGCCCCCTTGGCACCAAAGAGGAAGCAAGGACACTGCGCGCGCTGGCGCCCGCCTGGTCTCGATCGTCATGGCTTATGTCACGAGGACCTCACAAGGTTTGCCTTGCCTTGATCTCTCCGCCCCTCGTGAGCCTGCCTGGCGAGGCCGCTCCTGAGGAGGTCCTGCATCGTCCACCTCGTGGGGCTTGGCCCCTCGCGAGGGTCTTGAATACCTCATTGATGAAGATGGCCCCCCTAAACCAACAGAAACAATATCCTTATTGTAGTCTATCTTAGTATTAACAATATTCAAGAAGGGTCTACCAAATATAATGGGACAAAAGTCATCTTGTGGGGAACCAAGAACAAGAAAATCAGCAGGATATTTAACTTTCCCACACAAGACTTCAACATCTCTAACAATCCCAACCGATGAAATAGTATCTCTATTGGCAAGCTTAATTGTAACATCAATATCTTCTAACTCAGCAAGTGCAATATCATGCATAATTTCTTCATATAAAGAATGAGGTATTGCACTCGCACTAGCACCCATATCACATAAGCCATAATAGCAATGATCTCCTATTTTAACAGAAATAACAGGCATGCCTACAACAGGTCTATGTTTATTTTTAGTATCGGGTCTAGCAATTCTAGCAGCTTCATCACAAAAGTAAATAACATGCCCAGCAATATTATCGGCCAACAGATCTTTAACCATAGCAATACTAGGTTCAACTTTAATTTTCTCAGAGGGTGTAGGTGTTCTAGTATTACTCTTACAAACCACAGTTGAAGCTTTAACATGATCCTTTATTCTAGTAGGGAAAGGTGGTTTCTCAATATAAGCGGTAGGAACAATAGGATCAACATTATAAGTGATAGTCTTTTCTTCATCTTTAATAGGTTCAACTACTTTTACTTCAATGGGAGAATGATATTTAAGCCACTTCTCCTTAGGGAGATCAACATGAGTAGCAAAGGATTCACAAAAAGAAGCTAATATCTCAGAGTCAAGTCCATATTTAGTGCTAAATTCTCGAAAGGCATCGGTATCCATAAAAGATTTAACACAATCAAACTTAGGTGTTATACCTGACTCCTTACCTTCGTCGAGTTCCCAATATTCAGAGTTGCATTTAATTCTTTCCAATAAATCCCATTTGAATTCAATAGTCTTCATCATAAAAGATCCAGTACAAGAAGTATCGAGCATGGAGCGATTATTGAGAGAAAGCCGAGCATAAATTTTTTGAATACTAATTTCTCTTGAGAGCATAACATTCACTTAAGCCTCCCCCAAGCTTGAGCGATGCTTTCTCCTTCATGAGGCCAAAAATTATATATATAATTACAATCACGATGAACCAGCTACATAGGATAAAACTTCTGATGAAATTCCAATTTTAATCGGTTGTAGTTCCATGATCCAATATCATCACATAGCCTAAACCATGTCAATGTCTTTCCCTTCAAAGATAAACTTCTTCTTGATAACATCCTCGGGCATACCTGCAAGCTTGAATAATCCACAAACTTCATCCACATAGATTAAGTGCAAGTCGGGATGCAATGTTCCATCTCCTGTAAAAGGGTTAGCTAGCAGTTTCTCTATCATACCCGAAGGAATTTCAAAATAAACATTTTCAGTAGGTTCAGTAGGTTGAGGAGCAACTCTTTGCTCTACTAGTCGGGGTGAAGATACCCCGAACAAGCCCCTCAAATGATTACTTTCCATAGTAACAAGTGAAAGTAAATTTCAGCACACTATATAAATTTTTGCTTACCAAATTCCACCTACCAAAGGCACTTCACTCCCCGGCAACGGCGCCAGAAAAGAGTCTTGATGACCCACAAGTATAGGGGATCGATCGTAGTCCTTTCAATAAGAAAGAGTGTCGAGCCCAACGAGGAGCAGAAGGAAATGACAAGCGGTTTTCAGTGAGGTATTCTCTGCAAGCATTGAAATTATCGGTAATAGATAGTTTTGTGATAAGGTAGTTTTTAATGGGTAACAAGTAATAAAGAAAATAAGGTGCAGCAAGATGGCCCAATCCTTTTTGTAGCAAAGGACAAGCCTGGACAAACTCTTATATAAAGGAAAGCGCTCCCGAGGACACATGAGAATTATCGTCAAGCTAGTTTTCATCACGGTCATATGATTCGCGTTCGGTACTTTGATAATTTGATATGTGGGTGGACCGGTGCTTGGGTACTGCCCTTCCTTGGACAAGCATCCCACTTATGATTAACCCCTCTTGCAAGCATTCACAACTACAAAAGAAGTATTAAGGTAAACCTAACCATAGCATGAAACATATGGATCCAAATCAGCCCCCTACGAAGCAACGCATAAACTAGGGTTTAAGCTTCTGTCACTCTAGCAACCCATCATCTACTTATTACTTCCCAATGCCTTCCCCTAGGCCCAAACAATGGCGAAGTGTCATGTAGTCGATGTTCACATGACACCACTAGAGGAGGGACAACATACATCTCATCAAAATATCGAACGAATACCAAATTCACATGACTACTTATAGCAAGACTTCTCCCATGTCCTCAGGAACAAACGTAACTACTCACAAATCATATTCATGTTCATAATCAGAGGGGTATTAATATGCATAAAGGATATGAACATATGATCTTCCACCAAATAAACCAACTAGCATCAACTACAACGAGTAATCAACACTACTAGCAACCCACAGGTACCAATCTGAGGTTTTGGGACAAAGATTGGATACAAGAGATGAACTAGGGTTTGAGATGAGATGGTAATGGTGAAGACGTTGATGGAGATTTGATAACCCACAAGTATAGGGGATCGCAACAGTTTTCGAGGGTAGAGTATTCAACCCAAATTTATTGATTTGGCACAAAGGGAGCCAAAGAATATTCTCAAGTATTAGCAGCTGAGTTGTCAATTCAACCACACCTGGAAACTTAATATCTGCAGCAAGGTATTTAGTAGCAAAGTAATATGATAGTAGTGGTAACGGTAGCAAAAGTAATATTTTTGGTTTTATAGTGATTGTAACAGTAGCAACGGAAAAGTAAATAAGTGAAGAACAATATGTGAAAAGCTCGTAGGCAATGGATCGGTGATGGAGAATTATGTCGGATGCGATCAATCATGCAACCGTTATAACATAGGGTGACTTAGAACTAGCTCTAGTTCATCAATGTAATGTAGGCATATATTCCGAATATAGTCATACATGCTTATGGAAAAGAACTTGCATGACATCTTTTGTCCTACCCTCCCGTGGCAGCGGGTTCCTATTGTAAACTAAGGGATATTAAGGCCTCCTTTTAATAGAGTACCGAACCAAAGCATTAACACTTAGTGAATACATGAACTCCTCAAACTACGGTCATCACCGGTAAGTATCCCGATTATTGTCACTTCGGGGTTAACGGATCATAACACATAATAGGTGACTATAGACTTGCAAGATAGGATCAAGAACTCACATATATTCATGAAAACATAATAGCTTCAGATCTGAAATCATGGCACTCGGGCCCTAGTGATAAGCGTTAAGCATAGCAAAGTCATAGCAACATCAATCTCAGAAGATAGTGGATACTAGGGATCAAACCCTAACAAAACTAACTCGATTACATGATAAATCTCATCCAACCCATCACCGTCCAGCAAGCCTACGATGGAATTACTCACGTACGACGGTGAGCATCATGAAATTGGTGATGGAGGAAGGTTGATGATGATGATGGCGACGGATTCCCCTCTCCGGAGCCCCGAACGGACTCCAGATCAGCCCTCCTGGAAGAATTTAGGGCTTGTTGGTGGCTCTGCTTCGTAAAACGTGATGAATCCTTCTCTCTGGTTTTTTCTCCCCGAACACGAATATATAGAGTTGGAGTGAGGTCGGGGGAGCACCAGGGGGCCCACGAGGCAGGGGACGCGCCCAGGGGAGTAGGCGCGCCCCCCACCCTCGTGGGCAGGGTGTGGGCCCCCTGGCCTTGATTCTTTCGCCAATATTTTTTATATATTCAAAAAATAATCTCCATTGATTTTTAGGTCATTCCAAGAACTTTTATTTCTGCACAAAAATAACACCATGGCAATTCTGCTGAAAACAGCGTCAGTCCGGGTTAGTTCATTCAAATCATGCAAGTTAGAGTCCAAAACAAGGGCAAAAGTGTTTGGAAAAGTAGATACGTTGGAGACGTATCAACTCCCCCAAGCTTAAACCTTTGCTTGTCCTCAAGCAATTCAGTTGACAAACTGAAAGTTATAAAGAGAAACTTTTACAAACTCTCTTTGCTCTTGTTGTTGTAAATATGTAAAGCCGGCATTCAAGTTTTCAGCAAAGATTATGAACTAACCATATTCACAATAACATTTAGGTCTCATGTTTACTCATATCAATGACATAATCAACTAGCGAGCAATAATAATAAATCTTGGATGACAACACTTCCTCAAAACAATCATAATATGATATAACAAGATGGTATCTCGCTAGCCCTTTCTGAGACCGAAAACATAAATGCAGAGCACCCCTGAAGATCAAGGGCTGACTGGAAATTTTAATTCATGGTAAAAGAGATCCAATCAAGTCATAGTCAATGTAAACTAACAATAATACATGCAAATGATAGCGGTGCTCTCCAACTGGTGCTTTTTAATAAGAGGATGACGACTCAACATAGAATTAAATAGATAGGCCCTTCGTAGAGGGAAGCAGGGATTTGTAGAGGTGTTAGAGCTCGGTTTTGAAATAGAGATGAATAATATTTTGAGCGGTATAATTTCATTGTCAACATAACAACCGAGAGATCTCGATATCTTCCATGCTACACACATTATAGGCGGTTCCCAAGAAAAATGGTAAAGTTTATACTCCCCCACCACCAACAAGCATCAATCCATGGCTTGCCCGAAACAACGGGTGCCTCCAACTAACAACAATCCTGGGGGAGTTTTGTTTGCAATTATTTTGATTCGATTTGAGCATGGGACTGGGCATCCCGGTGACCAGCCATTTTCTCATGAGTGAGGAGCGGAGTCCACTCCTCTTGAGAATAACCCGCCTAGCATGGAAAATACAGACAGCCCTAGTTGATACATGAGCTATTCGTGCATACAAAACAGAATGTTTAATTGAAGGTTTATAGTTTTGCACATACAAATTTACTTGGAACGGCAGGTAGATACCGCATATAGGTAGGTATGGTGGACTCATATGGAATAACTTTGGGGGTTTATGGAATTGGATGCACAAGCAGTATTCCCGCTTAGTACAAGTGAAGGATAGAAAGAGACTGGGAAGCGACCAGCTAGAGAGCGACAACAGTAATGAACATGCATTAAAATTAATCAACACTAATGCAAGCATGAGTAGGATATAATTCACCATGAACATAAATATCGTGGAGGCTATGTTGATTTTGTTTCAACTACATGCGTGAACATGTGCCAAGTGAAGCCACTCGAATCGTTCAAAGGAGGATACCACCCTATCATACCACATGACAACCATTTTAATAGCATGTTGGCACGCAAGGTAAACAATTGTAAACTCCCAGCTAATTAAGCATGGCATAAGCAACTATAATCTCTAATTGTCATTGCAAACATGTTTCATTCATAATAGGCTGAATCAGGAACGATGAACTAATCATATTTACAAAAACAAGAGAGGTCGAGTTCATACCAGCTTTTCTCATCTCAATCAGTTCATCTTATATCGTCATTATTGCCTTTCACTTGCATAATCGAATAGTGTGGATAACAATAATAGTGCACGTGCATTGGACTAAGCTGGAATCTACAAGCATTCAATTCAAGAGAGAAGACAAGGTAATATGGGCTCTTTGTTAGATCAACAATAATGCATATGAGAGCCACTCAACATTTTCATCATGGTCTTCTCCTCTCGACCCCCAAAGAAAAGAAATAAAACTATTTACACGGGAAAGCTCCCAACAAGCAAAAGAAGAACGAGAAATCTTTTTAGGTTTTCTTTTTAATTACTACTACTACTACAGGCATGGAAAGTAAACTAGCTAAAAGCTACAGCTAATTTTTTCGGTTTTTCTTAAGGTTTTTCAAACACATAAGAAGAAAGCTTAAAAAGAAATTAAACTAGCATGGATGATACAATGAAAAAGTATGAGCACCGACAACTGGCATGAGTGTGTGAACATGAATGTAATGTCGGTGAGAGATACGTACTCCCCCAAGATTAGGCTTTTGGCCTAAGTTGGTCTATGCCCTAGGATCAAAGTGGCCCTCTCCGGTGTCTGGAGGAGTGTCCTTTGGGTGCCACTGGTTGGTGATCTCCTCCGGATCCCACTGATAAATAGACTGACGGTAAGGATCAAGTGGTGGCTCCGGCTCAGGCTCTATAGCTGACATCTGGCCCCGGTACGCATGAATGGCCTCAGGAAAAATGAGGTACGTGCCTGAAAATATGTTAAACAAAGAGGGCGCAGGCAAGGTAATAATCTCACAATAATTTTGACCAAATATTAATTTGTACTTAAGTATCCTATTCTTATCCTTAACAATAAACTCATGTGCTACCATACTCTTATAATCTAGAACAATAGGAGGTAGCAACTTTTCCTCTTTCTCAAAATGCCTGATAGGTATGTTAAAGTGTGCAGCAAGGCGCGAGCCAAAGATACCTCCGAGGACGGGGCCCTTTGTACGGTTCAGATTTAACCCTTTAGCAACAATAGCGCCTAAACTGAAAGTAGTATCACGAAACAAGGCATGGCACAAAATAACAATATCAGGGCACTAAGGTTTCCACAGTTCCCATGACCAATTAAACATCTACTAGCAAATATTGCGAAGTAACGCAGAACTGGAAAATCTATGCTAGTGATTCTTGCATCGGAAACCTTCCTAGTTTCCCCTACAGCAATCATATCAATAAACCCTTCCACATCGTTACGATGCGGTTCCTCTACGCTGCCCTCAAAGGGTATCATACAGACCCGACAAAAATCCTAAAGTGACATCTCCTTATGCTCATCATATAAATAAAATTCCACCGAAGGTGGCGATCTCCTAGCCTGGAAATGGAAATTTTGCACAAAAATATTGGTGAGTAAGAGATATTGTTCACGCCAGTCGTGGAGGAAGTCGGTGAAGCCTGCATTCTCAGCCAAATAATAGAAATCTTCATAAGTCCCGGCTTCTCTCAAGAACTCATCACAAGGCCATTCACACGGCCGAACCTCCGCAGTACGAGGGAGATTATACTTCGGCTTCTTGTTCTCTTCACTTTGCTTATCCTTCGAGCTTCGGCTTGATGAGCCCCTCAAAAATCTCTCCATCTTTTTCTAAAAATTTCTGAAATTATTATTAACTTAAAATAAAAGTGAACCAAACTCAAGAAGATTGACAGCAACTACTCCTACAAGTGCCTAGAGGCCATATCATGCATTAAAACTACTTTTGACCACATAAATTTGACATGCAAGCTCAAGAACAGGGTCACCTAAGAAGCAAAAATTTGCAATAAATAAAGCACTAGAACAAAAACTAATTGAACCATTGGAGGAGTCACATACCAAAGACCAATCCCCCAAAGCAGTTTTGTGAATGGAGCTTTAAGCAAGGAGATTGAAAATGGCAGCAAGATGAGCATGAACTCGGGTTTCAGCTAGTGGGTGATTTTTTCTGGAGCAAGACGAAGTGTGTGGGTGCAAGGATAAGTGGAGGGGGCCCATGTGGGGTCCACGAGGCAGGGGGTGGGCGTTCCCTCCACCCTCGTGGGCACATGGTGGGTCCCCTGGTGTTCTCAGTGCGAGATATTCTCAAATATTCTAGAAAAAATCATATTATTTTTTCACGCAATTTGGAGAACATTTATTTTTGGAGTATTTTTTATTGCATGGATAATTGAGAAAATAGACAGAAAATATTTTTTCTTTTTATTTAATATAAATAATAGAAAGTAAAAAGAGGGCACGGAGAGTTGTGTTTTCTAAACTCATCCATCTCACACTCATCAAAAGGAATCCACTAACAAGGTTGATCAAGTCTTGTTAACAAACTCTTTTCGAATAACATGAAACCGGAGAATTTTCGAATAACACTAGTTACCTCAACGGGGATATGCATGTCCCCAACAATAAGAATATCATATTTCTTCTTGACAGTAGGAAGAGGAGATTCAAAACCTCCAATAGTAATCGTTGAAATTTTTCCAATAGAATTGATATTGTGGACTTGAGGTTGTTTCCTCGGAAAGTGTACCGTATGCTCATTACCATTAACATGAAAAGTGATATTGCCTTTGTTGCAATCAATAACATCCCCTGCAGTATTCAAAAAGGGTCTACCAAGGATAATCGACATACCATCATCCTCGGGAATATCAAGAATAACAAAGTCCATATAGTAACGTTTGCAACCACAACAGGCACATCCTTACAAATACCGACAGGTATAGTAGTTGATTTATCATCCATTTGCAAAGATATTTCGTTGGGTGTCAACTTACTCAAATCAAGTCTTTGATATAAAGAGAGAGGCATAACACTAACACCGTCTCCAAGATCACATAAAGCAGTTTTAACGTAGTTTCTTTTAATGGAGCATGGTATTGTTGGTACTCCTGGATCTCCAAGTTTCTTTGATATCCCACATTTAAAAGTGTAATTAGCAAGCATGGTGGAAATTTCAGCTTCTGGTATCTTTCTTTTATTTGTAACAATTTCTTTCATATACTTAGCATAAGGGTTCATTTTAAACATATCAGTCAAACGCATACGCAAAAAGATAGGTCTAATCATTTCAGCATAGCGCTCAAAATCCTCATCATCCTTTTTCTTGGATGGTTTAGGAGTAAAAGGCATGGTTTTCTGAACACATGGTTCTCTTTCCTTACCGTGCTTCCTAGCAACAAAGTCTCTCTTATCATAACGTTGATTCTTTGATTGTGGGTTATCAAGATCAACAGCAGGGTCAATCTCTACATCATTATCATTGCTAGGTTGAGCATCAACATGAACATCATCATTAACATTATCACTAGGTTCATGTTCATTACCAGATTGAGTTTCAGCATCAGAAATAGAAATATCATTGGGATTCTCAGGTGTGTCAACAACAGGTTCACTAGAAGCATGCAAGGTCCTATCATTTTTCTTCTTCTTCTTAGAAGAACTAGGTGCATCAACATTGGCTTTCTGATAATCTTGCTCAATTCTCTTAGGGTGGCCCTCAGGATACAAAGGTTCTTGAGTCATTTTACCCCCTCTAGTCAGAACTCTAACATCATTATCATTTCTCTTATTATTTAATTCATTGAGCAAATCATTCTGAGCTTTAAGTACTTGTTATACTTGAGTGGTAACCATAGAAGCATGTTTACTAATAAGTTTAAGTTCACCTTTAACTCTAGACATATAATCACTAATGTGTTCAAGCATATCAACATTGTGTTTCAATTGTCTACCAACATAAGCATTGAAGTTTTCTTGTTTATACATAAAGTCATCAAATTCATCCAAGCATTGGCTAGCAAACTTAGTAAATGGGATTTCACATTTATCAAATATATAGAGAGAATTTACCTTTACTACCTGTGTCGGGTTATCAAGACCATGTATTTCTTCAATAGGTGGTAAATTCTTAACATCTTCAGCTTTAATACCTATTTCTTTCATAGATTTCTTCGCCTCTTGCATATCTTCAGGACTGAGAAATAGAATACCCCTTTTCTTCGAAGTTGGCTTAGGAGGTGGATCAGGAAGTGTCCAATCATTTTGATTACTCAACATATTATTCAATAGCAACTCAGCTTGATCAATAGTTCTTTCCCTAGAAACACAACCAACACAACTATCCAGGTAGTCTGTGGAAGCATCGGTTAGTCCATTATAAAAGATATCAAGTATTTCATTTTTCTTGAGAGGATGATCAGGAAAAGCATTAAGTAATCGGAGAAGCCTCCCCCAAGCTTGTGGGAGAGTCTCTTCTTCAATTTGCACAAAATTATATATTTCCCTTAATGCAGCTTGTTTCCTATGAACATGGAAATATTTAGCAGAGAAGTAATAAATCATATCCTGGGGGCTACGCACACAACCAGGATCAAGAGAATTAAACCATGTTTTAGCATCACCCTTTAATGAGAACGGAAACAACTTAAGGATAAAGTAATAGCGAGTTTTCTCATCATGAGTAAACAAGGTGTCTATGTCATTTAATTTAGTAAGATGTGCCAATACAGTTTCAGATTCATAGCCATAAAAAGGATCAGATTCAGCCAAAGTGATTAACTCAGGATCGACAGAGAAATCATAATCCTTATCAGTAATAAAGATAGCTGAAGTAGCAAAATCAGGGTCATATTTCATTCTAGCATTCAAAGACTTTTCTTTAAGCTTAGCTAATAATTTCTTAAGATCAGACCTATCATTGTAAGCAAGAAAGTCTCTAGCAGTTTTGTCGTGGAATTATCACGGCAGATGTCCTAGTGTGAGGACTTAGTCGTGGAGCCATCGCGATGAGGTCAGCTTAAAGGGGTTAATCGGGACAAAGGACACAAGGAGTTTATACTGGTTCGGCCCCTTACGGTGAAGGTAAAAGCCTAATCCAGTTGGAGGTGTTATTGCTAGGGTTTCGATGAGCAGGGAGCGAATACACTTGACCCGGCTCTCGATCTTGTTGTTTCTTGTCCTAAGCCGCCGCTAGGTCGTCCCCTTATATACACGGGTTGACGCCCTGCGGTCCTTAGAGTCCTGGCCGGCTTATACAATGTATCCGGCTCGGTGACCTTTCTCATATGCCTTACAATACAAGTTTACATACACGGCGGTTTATACTCATGGGCCTTAAGCTGCTTTCGAGTCTGGGCCCTCTACTAAGCCTATCTATGAACCGCCGTAAGATTCTTGGGCTTCATTGAGATGAATCATCTTAGGGATGACCCGGCCCCTCCTGGGCGGGTCATACCTAATAGTTATATCCCCAACATTAGGCCCCAGGTTGATTTGAACTTGTTCATGTCAATCTTCCGGACTTAAAAAAATCCTTCCATATCTGCTGCAAAAAACTCTGTAACCCGTCATGACGTCATCTCCAAGAATTTCGGAAACCCGCCACGACGTCATCTTTAACGAGTCTTTATCTTAATGTCTTCCCGAAAATCGAGGCGACCAATTAGCTGGATAACCATCATTTGGCCTCCTCGTCTTTCGCGCCTGCCTATTTCCTATCTCCTTATAAATAGGACCCGAAAGCCATCATCCATTCTTCTCCTTCTTCTTTCTTCCTCCTTGCAATGCGACGTCCTGCATGAACCTCGCCGCTGTCGACCTCCGTCTTCGACCTCAACTCCGGCCGTTGCATCGCCCTGAGTGGACCAGAGAACTGCAGCGCCACCCCGCTGCCCGAACAGCATCGGTAAGCTTTCTGTTCCTCATCACGGATCTGTCATTAGGGTTTGTTGGTGTTCTTCGGTGTTAGTTGGTGTTCATCATTGTCCTTTATTTTTATTTGTTTAGATCCATAGGTTAGATCCAAAAGCTATATGAATCTTGTGCGGTAGCAGTTTCAGTACATGTTTTAATACTAGAACATATCCCCACCATGACAGATCTTCTCTAGGAATCCTTTGCTCTTCCTCTGTCACTTTTTGTAGATGAATTTATCCCACTTTTTTGGAACAATGGTAGATCCAAATTTATAACCTCAATCTGTGCAATCTGTTTGTCCCAATACTTAACAAATTTTGTTTTCGATAACTCTTGAATATCTTAGTCATGGCGGCTTACTCCGCTGGCTTATCTTTACTTCATATATCACTAGCCCTTACCTAAGCCGCCATTATAAACATGCACTGTATTTGTTGACTTGCAATCCCACCAACTAACTTGAGGCGGCAAATTATTTCCTCTTAGATTGTCCTTTCATCATGCCGCCAAAGACGATGACAACTTGCAACTGGGTCCCTTCCACAATCACCGAGAGAACCTTGAAAGATTTTGTCACTGTCGGATACTTACCAGAAAAAAGTGTCATGCCTTACCGCGCTCCTGACCCGGCTGAAGAGAGACCTTAGCTGAAGGATGGTGAAATTATTGTCTTCACTGATCATATGAACCGGGGCTTCTCGCCACCCGGCTCAAAATTCTTTGGAGATGTTCTACATTTTTTCAAGCTTCATCCGCAAGATATCAGACCCAGTTCCATATCAAACATTTGTAACTTCCAAGTTTTCTGCGAGGTTTATCTTCAAGAAGAACCTACTATTGAGCTCTTCAGAGAATATTCTACCTGAACCGCCAGAACGAATACACCAACGGTCCCAGCTTGGAACTTGGCGGGATTTTGATTCAACGCAGACGAGATGCTATCTTCCCTTTAGTAGTCTTGCCAAGCCATCCCAAGGACTGGAATCAAACATGGTTCTACTGCAAAGACACCTCACCGTCTGATGAAAATCCAATGTCGGGTTACCGTACTGAGCATCTTGACACTAAATACCAACTCCCTGATAAACTTACTGCTGCCGAACGCGAGAAACTTGTCCCCACAATCAAAAAAGTTCAAGCCTTGCTGGGAAACAGCTTAACTGGAGTTGACTTGATCCGCTGTTGGGTCGCATGGCGGATCATCCCTCTGAGCCGCCGATCTGGTTTGATGTGTAACTATACCAGAGGAACAGATGATCCATTACGTCATAGCTTCCTGCGCCTGACCGAAGAAGCCATTGTTGAAATGGCAACCACTCTTGTCAATAGCAAGTATGAAGACTACAACATAGTAGGGTTGAATCCTTTCTACAAGCTTAACCCGGCGCCAGAGGTAAATCTTCTTGACTTCTTTTTCCTCAACAGTTAAGTATTTGCGTGAATTTCAACATGTTATCTTTCCACAGGCTAAATCAGACTTTTGGAAAGTCAAATATGACCATGAGGCTGCCAAAAAAGCTAGAGCTGCTGCGATAGCCGCCAAGAAGACCGTCAGAAAGTCTAAGAAGAAACCAACTGCCTTTGATTTACTCAAGCTGGATGACACCTCTGAGTCAGAGGTAGCCCTTGACTCTCTTGGCCTGTTTTTTAACAACCTTATTGACACTAACTATTGCCAGGATGACACGGGGACCAGCCAGGCAGTCGAAGAAGAGGTAACTATTATTTCCTTCGACTCAGAACCTTTACCAAGGCAGAAACTTCGGTGGGTAACCCGGAAAGTAAGGTTTTCACACCCCTTGGCTTATTTAGATCCTCATTTTCTTTTGAAATGACAACAACATGAGAGCCGCCGCCAGACCCGGACTGATGGAGATGACGATTTACCCTCCGGCTTACCAAAAACTCCTCAGAAATGCCAAAATGAGGTTATTTTTAACCTTAACCCTTGTATCGACCAACGAGTTACTTTTATTAATCACTCAATTGTGATTCCACTCTTGCTGGAAATTTCTCGTTTCTCCTCTGGTGATTCTTCACAAACTCAACTGCCAGCTTTTAAGACCGCCCCGGGGTAAAGATAATTATCCTTCTTCTACACCTTTATATCTGCATCATTATACTAACTTATCCAAATTCTTTTTAGAGGTCAAGCAAAGCCCCAAAAAGCAAAGGCGACAAAGTCGGCTGAGGATCCAAAAATTGCTGAACCGGAGCAGCCAACTCTTGTACCGGAACATTCTGAAGCACCGGAAGATCCTGCTATCAACGCTCAACGAGATTTACCTGAGTTGTTTGTTGATGAAAGCATTCTTGATCCATCAACTGTTGAACTATCAAGCTCAACTAACCCGCCAGAGACTCACGGCGATGATGTTTTAATCACTGGCACCAAATTCATTGAACCGGGGAATCCAACTGTGCTGGCAAGACACTCCGCAAAACAAGAAGTCATGGAGAGGCAGAAGGTGAGGTTTGACGTCTCCCACTATGCTCATCTGAGTATTAGTGAAGTTCTATCTGGTTATCTTAGTCAAGTGCACTCTAGCCGTGATTCAGAAATTTAGATGGTCAAACAGATGCACCAAAAATATGAGGTACGTTCCCCGGCTTATATAAGTTATATACCCAGCCAGCCTCCAAGTCTTCTGATTATCATAAAATTGAATGATCTGTAGACTTAAAAGACTTATAAGCCTCTGACTTAGACGCCCTCCAAGTCCGGTTTATAACTAAACCGGATGTTGATAGTATTTCAATTTGCATGTGTAGCCCCCAAGGGCTGGTTTAATCAGTATGAATGAGCCGGTCCTACTAATCATTGTATAGAACTGAACCGTATAGCCCTCATGAGCCGGCAGAGACTGTTGACGGCTTATCCAGCTCATTTGTAGAAAAAAGTCAAGCAATAT
Source organism: Triticum dicoccoides (assembly GCF_002162155.2). Lineage (NCBI taxonomy): Eukaryota > Viridiplantae > Streptophyta > Magnoliopsida > Poales > Poaceae > Triticum > Triticum dicoccoides. Next base: position 448,865,136 of record NC_041392.1, on the reverse strand, counting down.
GCATTAGCCCCCAAGTGCCAAGTGTTGTTGCCTGCAAAACACTTGGGACTTTTAGAAAGAGTCGTTTCCTTTGAAAAATGTGCACTGACAGATATTAGCCCCCAAGTGCCAAGTGTTGTTTGCTTGCAAAGCACTTGGGACTTGTATTTTATAATCTACCATGAAACTGAACAACCTTATGATGTATGCAGGCTGCGAACACAGAACTGGAATCTCAATTGTCTGAGGCCAACACCCGACTGGCGACTCAAGAGACTGAAACAAAGAAAGTTGAATACAAATTCCAGTTGAGTGTGTTTGAAGTAGAAGAACTGAAGACCATCTTTACTGCGGAGAAAGAGGCTTGGGCCAATGAAAATACCGCCTTGATGCAGCGTCCTAAGAAGGCTGAGGCGGCTCTGGAAGAGGTTACCGCTGAACTCATGGTGTTTAAAGAATCGTGTGTCTTGGATGGTTCCTGCAATCTTCGGTAAGTCACCTTGTTACATACTCAAAGTGAGTATTTATCATCATAATATAAGCCGCCACTTAACCCATTGTGTAAACTTTACAGGTCCTAGGAGCAACAATCTGAGTCAAGATACACTGGTAAATCTCAAGGCGGTTTACACGCTTGTGGACCAATTGTATACTGGAGCTCAACGGACTCTTGCCATTATCTCCCCAGCAAATCAAGGACCAAACTTATTAAGCGATGTCTTGAAGAAGCTGTCTATCTTGCCCGCTATGTTCCAAGAAATCAAGCGATCTTGTGCTAGAGCCAGAGTCATGACAGCTTTGAGCCGCTCCAAAGCCTGGGTACCGGAGTTAGACCCGGCGGACGTAGCCAGTGGGTATCCCAACCTCAAGGAAGATGGAACTCCTTTCAACCAAGAAGACTTTGCTGCCTGTGTAAAAGAAATTCGCCCTCATGCAAGAAGATGGCCACTCCTTCGTATAAAGTGATGGACTTAATCCCGCCGATTCGTAAGCACACTTTCGCCCCTGAGATTGACCCGTCTGGTCTGATTGATGATGAGGCTGAATTCGTCGCCCTTCATGGCTTTGACCGGTCCAAACCCAACTTCCAGACAATGGAGGAGGACGAACCGGCAAGGGATGAGTCGCAACCATCAAGCCAGCCAGGCTAGGACTCATGAACCAGCTCCGTTTTATCATCTTCCATATGCGAAACTGAAAAACAGTTTATCCTTTTGGGCTCCAAGTGCCTTGTGATAGGCTAGCTTGAAACTTTGTGTTTTGCTATGCCATCGTGCATATTGTGCTGCTTATAACACTTTTATCCGTCATGCGAAGATATGCTATATATCCTTTATGATATCTACAATTGTGAATCTATTCCAGCATACAACAGATAAATAGTGTCCTGGCAGTTTACGGGTTATAATGCCACAATATGAACTTATCATGATTTATAACCAAGGTTGGTCGAAATAATAATCATATATGATTAAAAAATATATCATACCTATGATATTTGATCACACTTGTTGATTTACCAAGCCGGTGTAGTAAGGGTGATAACCCAAGACTTTGGATACTGATAGTTATCAGAGATTACCGGCTTATGAAAAAACTGGACCGGGTTAATAAACACCGGATATTTACCTTTATTTTATATTGGCAACTTATAGTCGAAGACTAGGCTGGGTTAATAAACACCGGTTAATGTCATATATGACTGAGAAGGCATTATAAGCCTTATTAGTTTTCAATCATGTATCAGTATGCCACAAAAGAAAAAATCTCAAAAAGACATTCAAATCAAACAACAGAAAAAATCCAAGGCTTTCATAGGCCACCAAGCCAAAATATCTTCTTCAATGAAACTAGCATTAGCCACTGGAAGGTACGCGCTTTCCGTGAGCCGGCACTCACATTACCCAATCAACATTTTAACCCGGATAAGTTCAGTTCTTATTTAAAGATAGACTTATCAGGAGTATGCGGGGTCAGAGTAGCATCAAGCATCACAGGCCGATTTATCCAAGTTCCAAGGATGGCGGCTTTATAGCCTGAGCTTCTCCTTGCTATCCGTAAAAACGTGCCCTCTCATGACAAACCGGCGTTTTAACCTTAACGAGTTCAGGGTCTTGTTTAAAAGATTGACTGTTAAGAGTTCGGCGGGTCAATTAGGATTACCTGATGGAGAAGCATCTGGCATACAGGCAGGATAACCCGGGGTTTTAGGTGAATACACTTGGCTTCCAAGCCTGGCTTTTATAGCCTATCACAAGGTTATGAACTCTTTGTTCTTTAGAACAAAAGAGCCCCCAAGTGATATTTTGAGCTATGCTCAAGGGGAACCTATGTTTGAGTCGTGCTTTTGCAACAGACTGTCTTTGGCCCCATGTTTTTTGTATGTGGCCTATAAGCCGGATCAAAGGGTAATTATAACTCTTTTGTATAAAGTAGAAGCCCCCAAGTAATCGAAGACTCAATAATTAGATAGGGAAAAACGACAGAGGCCCTGCTTTAGCAGGGATGCCCGCTTTATTATATATATATACATTGTCAAAATATGTACATTGAAAGAGCCGGTGGCTCAAGTGTAGTATGGCCTAAGTCGAGCAATATTCTAGGGCCGACGAGTCTCCTCCTTTGACATGTGTGAGTCCTTGTGGTCTCGAACATCGATAAGGTAATATGACCCGTTATTTAGATTCGTGCTGACCACAAAGGGTCCTTCCCAAGGTGGGGATAACTTGTGCATATCAGTCTGATCCTGGATAAGCCGGAGCACCAGGTTGCCTTCTTGAAAAGTTCTGGTTTCAACCCGACGGCTATGATAATGGCGCAGATCTTGCTGGTAAATCGCCGAATGAATTGCTTCTATTTCACGCTCCTCATCCAACAGATCAAGTGTTTCTTGACGTTCTCTTTCATTGTCAGCTTCAACATAAGCCGCCACACAAGGCGAGTCATGACGGATGTCACTAGGGAGAACTGCCTCTGCTCCATAAACCATGAAGAAAGGTGTCTATCCCGTAAATCTATTTGGGGTGGTATTGATGCTCCATAACACGGAAGGTAACTCCTCCACCCAACAACCCGGCGTCCTCTGTAGGGGAACCATAAGCCGGGGTTTGATGCCTTTCAAGATCTCTTAGTTTGCTCTCTCAGCTTGACCATTGGATTGAGGGTGAGCCACTGATGACACATCAAGCCAGATATGCTTAGAGAGATTAGTGCCATTGTATGTTATAATGTTGTGTGGAAAGCCAAAACAGAAGATCACCTTCTTCATGAATTGAACCGCCGTTGCTGCATCACACTTACTGACCAGCTCTGCCTCTACCCACTTAGTGAACTTATCAACCACCACCAAAAGGTGGGTCTTCTTATCCTTTGATCTTTTGAAAGGCCCAACCATATCGAGCCCCCAAACTGCGAGCGGCCAAGTAATTGGAATCATCCTTAATTCTTGAGCTAGCACATGGGCTCGGCGTGCAAATTTCTGACATCCATCACACCTGCTGACGAGGTCCTCTGCATCAGCATGAGCTCTTAGCCAATAAAACACATGACGGAAAGCTTTAGCCACAAGGGACTTTGAACCGGCATGATGACCACAATCTCCTTCATGAATTTCTCGTAAGATCTCACATCCCTCTTCTGGAGAAACACAACGTTGAAACACCCCTGTGACACTGCGATAATGTAACTCTCCATTAACAATTGTCATTGACTTAGACCGCCGGGTTATTTGCCTGGCTAAGGTTTCATCCTCAAGTAACTCGCCCCGGGTCATATAGGCCAGGTAAGGGACTGTCCAATCTGTGATTACATGAAGGGTCGCCACCAACTGAGCCTCCGGGTCAAGAATAGCCAAATCCTCCTCTGTAGGAATCTTAACCAATGGGTTATACAAGACGTCAAGAAAGACATTAGGCAGCACCGGCTTACGTTGAGAGCCCAACCAGCTTAAAGCATCTGCCGCTTCATTTTTCCTACGGTCAACGTGCTCAACTTGATAACCTTTGAAGTGACCAGCAATAACATCCACCTCTCGCCGATAAGCCGCCATGAGTGGATCCTTAGAATCCCAAGTACCAGAGACTTGCTGAGCCACCAAATCTGAGTCGCCGAAGCACCTAACCTGGCTTAAGTTCATCTCCTTAGCCATTCGAAGACCGTAGAGCAAGGCCTCATACTCAGCTGCATTGTTAGTACAAGGAAACATCAAATGGAGAACATAAAAGAATTTATCACCTCGAGGGGAAGCAAGAATAACTCCAGCCCCCGAGCCCTCCAATTGCCTGGACCCATCAAAGTGAATAGTCCAATACGTGTTATCTGGCTTTTCCTCAGGCATCTGCAGCTTTGTCCAATCATTGATGAAATCCACCAGCGCTTGAGACTTGATGGCCGTGCGAGGCACATATTTTAACCCGTGAGGTCCAAGCTCAATGGCCCACTTAGCAACCCGGCCAGTTGCCTCCCTATTTTGGATGATATCTCCCAAAGGAGCAGAGCTAACCATAGTGATGGGACGACCCAGAAAATAGTGTTTAAGCTTCTGGCTGGCCAATAACACCCCATATACAAGCTTCTGCCAGTGTGGATACCTCTGCTTGGACTCAATAAGCACCTCACTAATATAGTAAACCGGCCTTTGAACTGGATATTCCTTTCCTGTCTCCTTTCTTTCTACCACAATAGCAACACTGACAGCCCGACTATTACCAGCCACATATAGCAACAAAGGCTCCTTGTCAATAGGGGCTGAAAGTACTGGCGGCTCAACCAACTGCTTCTTCAAATCCTCAAACATTGTATCAGCAGCATCACTCCAGACAAAGTTATATGTCTTTTTCATCATGTGATATAGAGGGATAGCCTTCTCCCCCAACCGGCTTATGAACCGGCTTAACGCTACCATACGACCCGCCAGATGCTGCACATCATTGATACACTCCGACTTAACCAGAGAGGTGATAGCTTTGATCTTCTTCAGATTAGCTTCAATTCCTCTATTAGACACCAAAAAACCCAGGAGCTTGCCTGTCGGTACACCAAAAACGCACTTGGCCGGGTTAAGCATCATCTTGTAAACCCGGAGATTATCAAAGGTTTCCTTCAAATCATCTATCAGTGTCTCTTTCTCTCTGGATTTCACCATAATATCATCCACATAGGCATGAACATTACGCCCAATTTGGCTATGAAGGAAATTTTGCACACACCTCTGATAAGTCGCCTGGGCACTCTTGAGCCCAAAAGGCATAGACACATAGCAGAAGGCTCCAAAGGGAGTTATGAAAGCCGTCTTCTCCTGGTCCTTAACTGCCATCTTGATCTGATGATAACCAGAATAAGCATCCAAAAAACTCAAACGCTCACAACCCGTCGTAGCATCAATAATCTGATCAATACGAGGGAGAGCAAAAGGATCAGCCGGACAAGCCTTGTTTAAATCCGTGTAGTCCACACACATACGCCAAGCGCCATTTTTCTTAAGTACCAGCATCGGGTTAGCCAACCACTCGGGATGGAAAACTTCAATGATAAACCCAGCTGCCAAGAGCCGGGCTACTTCCTCTCCAATGTCCTTCCGTCTCTCCTCATTAAAACGGCGAAGAAACTGTTTGACCGGCTTAAACTTTGGATAAATATTAAGAGTGTGTTCAGCGAGTTCTCTCGGTACACCCGGCATGTCGGAAGGCTTCCATGCAAAGATGTCCCGGTTCTCATGGATGAACTCGATGACCACGCTTTCCTATTTTGGATCCAGATTAGCACTGATGCTGAACTGCTTGGATGAGTCACCGGGAACAAAATCAACCATCTTGGTATCATTTGCCGACTTAAACTTTAACACCGGATCATGCTCTGTGGTTGGCTTTTTCAAAGACGTCATATCTGCCGGGTCAACATTGTCCTTGTAAAATTTCAACTCCTCCGTTGCACAAACTGACTCAGCATAAGACGCATCCTCCTCTTCACACTCCAGAGCTATCTTATGGCTCCCATGCACTGTAATGGTTCCTTTGTGACCCGACATCTTGAGTTGCAGATACACGTAACACGACCGCGCCATGAACTTGGCATAAGCCGGCCGTCCAAACAGAGCGTGATATGGGATGTGGATCTTGACCACTTCAAAGGTCAACTTTTCTAACCTAGAGTCGCGATCATCTCCAAAAACAACTTCCAGAGCTATCTTACCGACTGGATATGCCGACTTACCAGGCACCACGCCATGGAAAACAGTGTTTGACGTCTAAAGATTTTTATCAGTCAACCCCAGGCGACGGAAAGTTTCATAATAAAGGATATTGATGCTGCTCCCTCTGTCCATGAGTGCTTTGGTAAAATTATACCCTCCGACCTACGGTGCAACCACCGAAGCCAAATGACCCAGATTATCAAACCAGGGTGGATGATCTTCCCGACTCCACACGATGGGCTGCTCAGACCAACGTAGATAGCAAGGAACTACCGGCTCAACAGCATTGACTAATCTCTTATGAAGCTTCTGGTCACGCTTACACAAGCTAGTGGTAAACACATGATATTTCCCACTATTCAACTGCTTCTGGTTGCTCTGGTAACCAAATTGTTGCTGTTACTGACCCCCTTGATTACTCTGTTGGTTGTAACCACCCTAGTTGTTGTGATTACCTTGATTTCCTTGGAAACCAGAGTTAGAACTGCCACCGCCATAACCCGGACCGTGAGAGTCGGGCCCAGAACCGCCACCGCCATAACCCGAACCATTAGAGCCGGGCCCAGAACCGCCACCTGGCCCATGGCTGTCATGGAAAAGATTTGAATTTTTGTACTCCTTCATGATGTGGCAATCCTTCCATAGATGCCCGGATGGTCTGTCTTTCGTAGTATGTCATGGGCAGGGCTGATTCAACATACGCTCAAGATTGATACCGGATCCGCCGGCTTGTGGGGGTGGTTTACCCTTACGACGCTGATCATTATTCTGTGCATTGGTGTTAGCCACAAAGTCAAAACTATTATCAGCTTTGTGCTTACCGTTGCCTCCCGGGTTATACTGCTGCCCCTTAGCATTGCTGCTCCTCTTCCCTTCCCCGCTTTATTGTCATCAGACTCGAGGTCTTTGGTACTATCAGAGTCAGCATATTTAACCAGAGCCGCCATGAGTGTCCCCATGTCATTGCAGTGGCGTTTGAGCCGCCCTAATTTCTGCTTCAAGGGCGTGAAACGGCAGTTGTTCTCCAACATCAACACCACTGAGTCGGCATTGATGCGATCCGATGAGTGTAAGATTGTTGATACCCGACGCACCCAATGGGTTGTTGATTCACCTTCTTCTTGCACACAGGAGGCTAAATCCACAATCGACACGGGTTGTTTACACGTATCTTTGAAGTTCTAGATGAACCGGGCTTTCAACTTTGCCCATGACCGATGGAATTGGCAGGGAGCCCCTTCAACCAAGTGTGGGCCGTCCCTTCTAACATTAGGGGAAAATACTTAATACATGCAGCCTCGCTGACATCCAGTAACTCCATGGCCATATCATAGCTCTCAGTCCATGCCTCGGGACTTAAATCGGTCATATAGTTAGGCACCTTGCGAGGGCCCTTGAAATCCTTGGGCAGGCGCTCATTTCGTAGATCTGGTACTAAGCATGGCACGCCCAAGTTTCTAAAGGTTACACCCGGCTCCACAGAGGTGGTTGGACGAACCAGAGTTGGTTGACGATCCATATACTGAGCCGCCAGCTCGGCCTCTCGACGAGCTCTACCTTTATCCACCATGTTTTGAGCATTTGCACCACCGCCTGCCGGGTGACGGTGTCCTGGACTAGGGGGTACTCACCACGTCGTCTCCCGATCTATTAGATTGGGCCGAGGACCCCTGTGGCCGTATACTCATGGGCCAGTTCGGACAACTGCCGCATACAAGGAAGATTCCACAAGACTTGGCGATCAAGACAAGGACTTCTCCCCACCGGCCTATTCGGCTAGGACTCTTGTTAACTTAGGCCTCTGGTGCATTATATAAACCAGGGCCAGGCTAGTCGATAGATCAGATATACACATCAACAATCATACCATAGGCTAGCTTCTAGGGTTTAGCCTCCTTGATCTCGTGGTAGATCAACTCTTGTACTACCCATATCATCAATATTAATCAAGCAGGACGTAGGGTTTTACCTCCATCAAGAGGGCCCGAACCTGGTTAAAACATCGTGTTCCCTGCCTCCTGTTACCATCTGGCCTAGACGCACAGTTCGGGACCCCCTACCCGAGATCCGCCGGTTTTGATACCGACATTGGCGCTTTCATTGAGAGTTCCGCTATGTGATCGACAAAAGGATCGATGGCTCGCCTGCAGATCAACTGCGACTTCGGCATCTTCGTCACCAGCTCGACTGGTCACCTTGGTTCGACCAAGAATTGTGCCCCGTGTTCAGATCACCATGTCCGGACAAGGGCCTTCATCAAACATCAACTCCGATCTCTACCAAGTTCACGGAGGAATCATCTATGGAGCTCGGGGGCTCAACGTCAACATTGCCCTCAAGCGAGCATGCTGTTTTTCTGGACAGCGAACTCGTATCTGCCACCACCACCTCCTCGAGTATCGCTTTGACGATCGCTTTGGTGGAATTGTACGAAATTGAGTCTACAACAACCCTGGAAAATTTCGTCGAGTTCCGATGGAGGAATCTCTGGCAATCCACGATATACCGGAGCCCTGTCAAATCTGGACGGGAATTTGGATGAGTTTAGGGCGTGGTGTCCAGCTTCTAGCTCGGACGTCCTTTGGAAGATCCAACCATTAATCGGCTGCGGAATTCCTATATCTACCACCTCTCAAAATTTCGGCTCAATCCGACCGTCAAAACTCCGGGAACCTTCCGATTAGTGCATCACTTTTCGGATCTGTTTTCTGCGCGAAAACGAATCCGACCCGAGTTCATCTTTTTTATGAACAGGATTTCGGACATCCCTTTTGAAGGAAGTTTTGTATGGGGTATTGTGTTTTGTTCCCGAACACATCCCACTAACTATAAGATCTTTTGAACATGATCTTCAACATCATGCTGGTGTCAAACCAGTCCGGCAATATTACTCCACGGCTGCCGACCTGCGCTAGACACGGCGTCACTTTGTTGAGCCGAGCTCAAATTCTTTGGATCATCATCTCGGCAAGCCGAACAAGAGCCCGGCATCGCGAAGGATAAATCATCACCAACATCGCCGCCCCATGGATTACACGGAGCGGGCATACCGGCATCGCCGCACGGTCGCTTCATCAAGCCGGCATCGACCACGTCACGACCTGCATCGACAGGGCCGCACTATTGCTTCTTCAAGCTGGTGTTCATCATGCCGACCTACTTCGGCTCATCGGCTGACATCGACGCTTCGACATCTTGGCTGGACCGGGGGCTTCGCCATCTCTTCATCAACCTACTCCGGACACTTCGGCGTCACTAGCCGACCAGCTCCGTCACGTTAGTTGGGCCGAGGGCTTTGCATCGGCGAGTCAACCTTTACCAGCATTGCCATGCCGTCGTTTTATCGCCCATCAGGCAATGGGTGTGCGGAGCGGGTCCCAATTTTAGGAATCACCTTCCTTCGGATTGCTACAACAAATAAACCAGGTGCTATTTATCCCAGTATTTTTTGCTTGTTTGGGTTCATTTTTCCCAAGGAATTATTACTCTGATTTGTCCGTCATATGTACACAGGTCTATCAAATGGTGGCTGCATTAACGACAGTCGCATGGTGGTTCGGTCAGTTTCCGTACATAGTCCGGCGAATGCCGCACTCGGAGCTCGGACCGACCTGCGAATTCAGGCTTGGCCACGCCTTTACCGCATCACGCCGACGCCCTGCATCGACTTGACTTCGACGCCAGGCCATATTTCTTTTATTACTCACTTTGCATAAGTTATTTATTATGCAACGATTTTTTTAATTATCATTATTACTATTATCTCCGGTTTGCACTATTTTTTGTGCACAGGAAAATGATCCGGGGACTTCGGTGTCACTCTGCCGGTCTGCATTGATCGTGCTATGTCACCACTTCGGTGTGTCAAGCTCTCCGCTCCGCCACCTTGGGACCGGCTTGAGGGATGGAACCTTGCCCCGCATCAAGCTCGGACCGCGTCATCAATACCGAACACATTAACCAGCTAAGTCGCTTTCATGCTCAAAGCTTTAATTTCTAATTTGTGTTCGGTTCGACCAAGCATTATACTTTTTTGGAAAAAAGTTGCTTGTAAAATTTTTGCCTTGTCCAGACTTTGTTTGTGACGCATAAATTCCAATACCCCGTTCACTTGGGGGCTTCCTTTATGAAGCTTTTCCTGTTGCATATGATTATACTTGTACGGCTTTGTTCCTTGTTCGTGTATTACGCCACAATCTGCACCACATTGACTTAAGCGATTTGCAAGCTGGGTTGCCTCGCTCCTGTGTTTACCCCTACGTTCCCGATTGTTTGGCTAGGGAGTAAAGGGAGCACCTCTGCGATTGTCACGATCGGGTCACCCGAGCCGGACCTCAGACTGGGTGAAGCCGAAAGCTAGCACTCTTATAGTTATTCAATGATGGTCGGCACACAACGGAACTCACGAGTACAAAAAATCTATTGCACAAGTCTCATAATAACAATGAGCACCAAAGAAAGGTATCGGGTGGGGTACTATTTTCTTCGAAGATGCTTCTTACACTTCACGGTAATATAGCATAAGTTCCCTGAGCGCGCTTTGTCTGTTACAGCCTTATGGGATGATTGCCTGGTTATTGGAAACACCGTCGATATTCTCGACCGATGGAGTACATAACACTTTTTCGGTCCTTAACCGAAGAGGGAGAAGCCGACGGTCGGTTAAGACACGTTTAAAGTTCGGTTGAACATAGATATGATATAAGTACTTTGGTACATGCAATCATTCTTCTACCCAAGTCACTTGGGGGCTCTTAAGTTTATTTGAGCCATTTTATAATAAGTGTTCTTCTTCTCAGTCGTTGCAAAGTTTTATTATTATTTATCACTCCTTTTTTCGACACGAGTGTGCGGTCACTAGCCGGGGAGCCTAATTTCTCTCTCAAAGCCGCTAGAGTTTAGTTTGCTAAACTGGCCTGATGAGAAGTACTCCGACCTCGGGATAGGAGGTTGAAGCCGTAGGCTGACCCGCTCGAAGTCTTGAGATAGGATGTATCATGTTAAAGCACGACAGAAGCACTTCTTTTTTCTAAGACCAACTTTTGGATTGGCACCGAACACTTGATATTGTTCAGACGTCATGTTTTTACTGACGTTTCTTGGTTTTCCAAGCATTTTGGCACTTTTAAACTATTTGTGCTTTTCCAGCATTAGTCTCGCAGTGCAATGCTGGACACCTTTAGGGATTCGGCAAAAACATTCTCAGATATTGCTATATATGCATCGGTTTCGAATTGTGTCTTCGGTCAATTGTTGGGTTGCCCGGCTCCTGCACTTGCTTCCTACGTTCTGTTTTATTCGGCTAGGCGTGCAAAGGGAGAACCACTGTGATTGTGCTTCCAGCTCACATGGTTAAGCACCTTAGTGGAGAAAGCTGAAAACTGACTGTCACAATAAGTGTAAACTGGTCAGCGATCCGATGACTATGGTGGGCCATTCATAACATTGGCCGAAGTGTTTACGTCTTGACCTCGACTGTCGCCGAACACTACTGGGGGCTATTAACTGGCCTCCCAAACTAAATCCTCGATATTTTGTTGTTACATTCGAGTTGAGGTTTCATGATCATGCTTAGCATGACAACCCAAAGAAAGGAACCAATAGCGGTACTATTTTCTTTGGAATACATTTCTTCTGTTAAACAATAATATAACATATCTCTCTGCGTACCTTTGTTTATAAAACCGTGTGGCCAGATTGCCTTGTTTGTCGTAAATCTTTGCCCTCATAAAGGCTTTATAAAGTAGGACAAACACTCCTCGGCTACTGGCCGAGGAGGTGGAAGCCGATGGTCAGTCAACAAAGTTTTGTACAATGGGGATCTGAGAATTAATGACGTAAAGTACTTGGATACATAGAGTCATTACACATAATTTATGGATATTGATCCTTAATTCGGCCACCCATGCCCGCATTAAGGCTCGGGGGCTACTGGGCTTCGGGCTTATTATTTACAAATATTAAAGGGGCACATCGATCCCCTGATCTGGTGTTGCCACCCGACCAGTGTCTCGGGGGCTACAGGATTGCTTGTCCAATGCAGAAAATTTTATGTGCAATATAGTTTCCGAGGAGATTTTGATCCTCAGGTTGGTCGGCCGCACCCAACCTGAGTCTTGAGGACTGAGCACGCCGCTTTTGTGTCCCGAAGTATTTTGCCGAGCTAGGACTTGATCCTCAAGCCGATTTTGCAAATCAACCTGAGTCTCAGCGGCTACTGGGATCAGTGGTATTATGTCATCCTTCATGTGCATCTCGGGTTTTAGACCGATACACACCTTGAGGGCTACTGGCTATATATCTCGGCAGAGAATAAATTGCACCAATAAAAAATATTGACAAAAAATCGGCCCATAGTCGGGGTGGTGCACCACCTCGGAAGAAGTCCGGCATAAAGCTCGGGCGCTAGTGGCTGGCTCCATAGAGGGCATTTCCGGCATTAAGCTCGGCTAAACTCCTTCAACTTTTTTGAACCAAGGTGATATGACACCTCGGATATAGTCCGACATTGGAGCCTGGACACAGTCCGGCGTTGGAGCTCGGATATATTTCGGCATTGGAGCTCGGATATATAGTCCGGCATTGGAGCTCGGATACATAGTCCGGCGTTGGAGCTCGGATACATTCCGGCGCTAGAGCTGGGAAGCGGTCCGGCGTTGGTGCACGGCTGCAAAAGATACCTTGAATGCAGTCCGGCGTTGGAGCTCGGATGCAAGAGGACCCTGCCTCCCGGGAACAACTTCAAACCCGAGGCGTGGCATAAAAATAAACAAGGCATTGATAAAGGCCGGAAACTTAAAGGGGCTCCTTGGATACCCGACGTGTAAACTCGTCGAATGCATTTAGGCGATCCTCAAGATCGAAGATAAAGAAGATTTGTTGAACCAGTTTTCAAGACCTGCAACTGAAAGTGCAACTATCCCTAGGTGGTTTTGGTAATTCATAACAACATATAGCTCATTGAGCTAATGCTATTCCAAGATGATTATTTCAGGAAAGCTCAATGATTGGCATGGCATGGATGTGAAAGTGGAACCCTCAAAATGCTAAGGACAAAGGATTGGCTCAAGCTCAAAAGCTCAAGACTCTTCATTTTATATTTTAGTGATCCAAGATCACATTGAGTCTTTAGGAAAAGCCAATACTATCAAGGAGGGATGAGGTGTTGCTTAATGAGCCTCTTGCTTCATGTGCTTAGTGATATGCTCCAAAACCCTCAACTACTTTCCCATATCCAAATATGACCTAAACCCTAAGCCAAACTCGGTCCTACCGATTCTTCCTATCCGGCGCCACCGAGTTTCACTTGTCATAAGCCACTGCCAAACCCTAGCAATTCGGTTCTACCGATAGGGATCTCGGTCTCACCAAGATGGGATTGCAAACTCTCTGTTTCCCTTTTGTAACTTTTCGGTCTCACCGAAAAGAGCGAATCGGTCCCACCGAGATTGCAATGTAAATTCAGTGTTTCCTTTTTGTAACTTTTCGGTCTCACCGAAAGAGCAAATCGGTCCCACTGAGTTTGCCTGACCAACTCTCTGGTTAGCTAATTACCAAATTCGGTCTCACCGAGTTTGTGTAATCGGTCTCACCGAGATTACGTTATGCCCAAACCCTAACCATATCGGTCCTACCGAGTTGCATGTCAGTCCCACCGAAAATCTCTAATGGTCACTAGGTTTACATTTTCGGTCTGACCGAGTTTGTTGATTCGGTCCCACCGAGATTGGAAAACTGTGTGTAACGGTTGGATTTTGTGTGGAGGCTATATATACCCCTCCACCTCCTCTTCATTCGTGGAGAGAGCCATCAGAACACATACACAATTCCAACTCATATGTTCTGAGAAAGAACCACCTACTCATGTCTTGAGACCAAGATATTCCATTCCTACCATATGAATCTTGATCTCTAGCCTTCCCAAGTTGCTTTCCACTCAAATCTTCTTTCCACAAAATCCAAATCCTATGAGAGAGAGTTGAGTGTTGGGGAGACTATCATTTGAAGCACAAGAGCAAGGAGTTCATTACCTACACACCATTTGTTACTTCTTGGAGAGTGGTGTCTCCTAGATTGGCTAGGTGTCACTTGGGAGCCTCCGACAAGATTGTGGAGTTGAACCAAGGAGTTTGTAAGGGCAAGGAGATCGCCTACTTCGTGAAGATCTACCGCTAGTGAGGCAAGTCCTTCGTGGGCGATGGCCATGGTGGGATAGACAAGGTTGCTTCTTCGTGGACCCTTTGTGGGTGGTTGCTTCTTCGTGGACCCTTTGTGGGTGGAGCCCTCCATGGACTCGCGCAACCGTTACCCTTTGTGGGTGGAGCCCTCCGTGGACTCGCGCAACCGTTACCCTTCGTGGGTTGAAGTCTCCATCAACGTGGATGTAGGATAGCACCACCTATCCGAACCACGGGAAAAACATCCGTGTCTCCAATTGCGTTTGACTTCTCCAAACCCTTCCCTTTACATTCTTGCAAGTTGCATGCTTTACTTTCCGCTGCCAATATACTCTTTGCATGCTTGCTTAAATTGTGTGATGATTGCTTGACTTGTCCTACAATAGCTAAAATCTGCCAAGAACTAAAATTGGGAAAAGGTTAAGTTTTTATTTGGTCAAGTAGTCTAATCACCCCCCTCTAGACATACTTTCGATCCTACAAGTGGTATCAGAGCCTTGGTCTCCATTTGCTTTGATCTCCATAGCTTTGGGTGGTCATAGCCTTGGTTTCACAACCTAGGAGAGTATGGCGTCTAGCGAGGGAAATTATCACCGTAGAGGTCCTTACTTTGATGGTACTAATTTTGCTAGTTGGAAGCATAAAATGAAAATGCATATTCTTGGACATAACCCCGCCGTTTGGGCTATTGTGTGTGTTGGTTTGCAAGGTGACTTCTTTGATGGGAAAGAACCAAACCGTGAAGCTACCGCGGATGAGTTGAAGATGTTGAAATACAATGCTCAAGCTTGTGATATTCTCTTCAACGAATTGTGCCCCGAAGAATTCAACAAAATCAGCCGTCTTGAGAATGCAAAGGAAATTTGGGACACTTTGATTGATATGCACGAAGGTACCGACTCCGTCAAGGAATCCAAGTTGGATGTGCTTCAAAGTCAATTTGACAAGTTCAAAATGAAGGATGGTGAAGGTGTCGCTGAAATGTACTCTAGGCTTGCTCTCATCACAAATGAGATTGCCGACTTAGGAAGTGAAGAGATGACCGATAGATTCATCATCAAGAAGATTCTAAGATCCTTGGATGGAAAATATGATACCGTGTGCACATTGATCCAAATGATGCCCAATTACAAAGATCTCAAGCCAACGGAGGTGATTGGAAGAATTGTTGCTCATGAGATGTCACTTAAGGATAAAGAGGAACTTCACAACAAGTCAAGTGGTGCCTACAAAGCCTCATGTGAAGCCCCCACATCATCAAGTGAGAAACAAGACTTCAATGAAGGATTGAGCTTAATGGTGAAGAACTTCATCAAGTTCTACAAGAGTAGAAGCAAAGATAGAAGCTTCAGGTCAAGGTCCTACAATGACAAAAAATCTTCTAGTCGAGAGCGAAACTGCTACAGCTGTGGAAGACCCGGACACTATTCCAATGAGTGTACGGCTCCCTATAAGAGAAGAGAAGATTCTCCAAAAAGAAGAAGCAAAGAATCACCACCAAGAGAGAGAAGGAGTAGAGATGATCGTTATGAATGAAGATACTCACGGAGAAGCAAGGATTCGGAAAGGAAGGAAAAATCATCAAGGAGCTACACAAAACAAAGACATCAAGCTCATGTTGGTGAATGGGTATCCGGTTCCGACTCCGACAGCCACTCCGAGAGAAGTTATTACTCCGGCTCTGAAGATACTCAAGATGAAGGTGTTGCCGGTCTAGCACTTGTGTCAACCAACTCCTACGACATATTTGACTCACCAAATGAAGGAATTGGAAGATGCTTCATGGCCAAAGGTCCTAAGGTAACACACCCCGAGTATGTTGATTTCAATAGTGATGAAGATGACTTGTTAGGTGATGATTTGCTTGTTGACAACTCTAGTGATAAATACTATGATGAAACGTCAATTAATCATGCTAATAAAGATAAAATGAATGACAATGATAAGGAGAAGATTGAGGCTCTAACTAAAGAACTAAACACTCTTAAGTTAGCTCATGAAACTATCTTCGAAGATCATCGAGAACTTTTAAGAGCTCATGAGAAATTACGCTTTGAAAAGCTCAATCTTGAGCAAGAGCATGAGTTCTTAAAAGCAATCAATGATGATCTCCGCAAGAAAAGTTCTTCTTACATTGCCAAGTGTTTACTCTTATCCACTTACATGCCTCAAGTCAAGTCTAGTAACAAGAACAAGAAAGATTCTTTCTCTAGAAGTAACAATGATCATGCTAAATCCAATATTGTTGCTTCTAGTAGTTCTCTTGATTCCACTAATGATTCTCTCAGCCAAGTTACACTTGAGCAAGAAAATAGCTTATTGAAGGGAATTATAGAGAAAGGAGTGTACAAAAGCCTTGCCGGGAGCAAGCAATTCGAGGAAATTGTGCGCAAGCAAGGAATGCACCGGAAGAATCAAGGTGTTGGTTTTGAACAAAAGTTCAACGCCAATGGAGTTGAGTGGGAAGAAGATCAATACCCCAAGACAAAGTTTGTTCCTCAACAAGAGAAGTATGATACTTCTTTCAAAGGGACACAAGCTCAAGATGATCTTCCACCACAAGACTACAAGCAAAAAGGCAAGGACAAGCTTCAAGAGGAAATTGATGCATTTGAAGAAGCTCCTAAGACCTTAGTCAAGTGGATTCCCAAGACTACTTCAAGTTCCACTTCATCAAGTATGACTACAACTCCAAGGATTCCCATCAAGATGATGTGGATCCAAAAGAAGAAGAACTAGAGAGCTCTTGAGGGTGACTCCGCCAACATACTTCACTCTTATCATTTTGGCAAGAACAAGTGCAATCAACTTCCACATCTTGCACTAGTTCAAGGAGTCACAAACCCTCTTGTTGGTAAGACAAGGGACAAGGTAACCAAAAAGTTTTCATGGACATCATTTTGTGTGTGCATCGCTCTATGTCTATGGATATCCTTGTTTGTTCCTTGTGGGACTAACCCATGTAGGTACTGAAAGTGCAATTCACTCAAATGGATAGCTCCAAGTGATCTACATCAACATTGAGCATCCACATCTTCAACATCTACATGAAGTCATCATCGACAAAACCCGAGGTTAGTTCTTCCCTCTAAGGGGGGATATCACATCTAGGGGGAGCTTTACTCTAAGACTTGAGCTAAAGCAACTCTAAAGATGTGAACACAACAATGCTTTATGTAAAAGTGGTAACCCCACTTGAGCTCAAACGATGAGTATGACCTAAGATCAAGTGTTCTCACTTGACTCCTAAGTCAATATACTCATATATAGATGACCTTGTCATCGCAAATTGCTTGATAGATGCTAGAATTGGTTGTGCATGCCTTGTCACATATTTCATTTTCCATCTTATTGTGTGAGCATGCTGGTTGCATATTTTACTCATTCGAGGACATCCACTTGTTGTTTTGATTGTTTGGTTTTATTTCCTTTTGCCAAGTGGATGGACAAGAGTGCCTAAGAACCTCCTCTAGCTATCTATGCTTTTCTCGTCTCAAACTCTATTCATGCTACATCACAAAATTTGATCAAGTCAGATTTGAACCACTCTGTGTGAGGAGCGCTCGGAGTCCCCGATTCGTCATAGACTTAAACTTCCAAAACCTTTTTATGATTCTCGGTCTGACCGATACCCCACTTTCGGTCCTACCGAGATCATTAAGTTGATCTAGGTTTTCGATCTCGGTGCAACCGATTTGAACCTTTCGGTCACACCGAGTTTCAGTAACTGCTTGCAGTTATGAATCTCGGTGCCACCGAGTTGTTCCACTCGGTCACACCGACAGGGTCGGGCTATATATAGTCACGGGCAAAAATTTGGAAATTTCTCCGAACCCCTTTGCCCGCGCGATAGCCTGCTCTGCCAACTTGGTCTCCGGATTGTCTCCTCGCCGCCAGCCGCCTCCAGTCGCTGGTCTCCATCACCGTCAACGGAATTCTACCCCACCATTGCCGCCGTAGCGAGTCTCCGCGGAACTAGGGTATGGACTCGATCTTTGTGCTATTCTCCAATCTGATTCTTAGCACATTGTGATCATCATGATTCTTGCCATGATTGAAACACTCCTATCCAGTCAATGCGCTCGTAGATTAGGTTTGATTCGAAAATTTTAGGGCTAGGTTTCCGCCGAAACCATCTCGGACCCACCGAGTTGAAAAACTCGGTCCCACCGATTTGGCTTATGCCATTGCACAAGTGAGACTCGGTCTGACCGAGAATTACTTATCGGTGTGACCGATTTTGGAACTCTGTGAAACCCTAGCAGTCTTGGTGCCACCGAACTGTGACTCGGTCTGACCGAGTTCACTAGTTTAGGTGCCAAAACTGCTTCGGTATCACCGAGTTTAAAAATCGGTAGATCCGAGATGATTTAGTGGGAAACTAAAACTAATTTTTTGGATCATTCTTTTGCAAAAATCTGTGCATTTTGTGATGCTCATCTATTCTACCTCATCTATAAACTGTTCACAGGGTCAGCAGTTAGCTTGTTCATCATGTCAGACCAGAGTGATAGCCAGAATGTGTCAGAATAGCAAGTGCACATGAGTGAGGGCACTAGTCCCTCCAGCTCTTCAGATGATGGCAGCAGAAGTACCCCAAGCAATTTGCCAAAAGCTGCCACTAGACAGAGGAAGAAGAGAACTTCAGATTCTGAAGATGAAGATTATGTGGCAGAGGAAGAGGCCACATCAAAGAGAGTTGAGCCAGCACAGGGCACAAAGCCAGGCTTAAAGATCAAAAGGCCAGCAGGCAGGCAGCCTATGTCAAAGGCTAGAGCTTCAACTGAAAAGCCTGCACCCAAAGAGCCAGTTCCTGCTGAAGGCAAGAAAAGGAAGGAAAGGGTCAAGAAGACTGTAGACAGAGTGCTTGGATAGGCTTCCATCATGGAAGAGGAAGAGGAAGAAGAGGTTGCTGCACCAGCACCTAAGGCACCTAAGCTTATGGGTGATGCTATCAGGACAGGAGCTGCCACATCTAAGCCCAAAGACGCACTCAAAGCTGCCTCCAAGCCCAAGTCTGCACAAAAGAGGAATACAAGGAGCATCCCAGCTGCTGAGAAGAACAAGGCCCCAGTGCCTGAAGCTGCAGAAGAAGAAGATGAAGAGCAAGTACTTAGAAAGCTCAAGCCCAAGATCCCAGACCACAATGATGCTCATCCTGTGGCTGAGGACATGAAGCTCAGGAGAGACTCAGGGCTGAGGAAATGGAGAGAAGCAGACCCGTATGCTTCAAGGAGAAGGACTGTTGTGGATTACAGATTTCACACCAAGGAACAACAGGACTTCTATGAGATAGTGCTGCTAGACAAGAAGCCCATAGTTTGTGACATGAGATGGGTTGATTGGGAGTACATGAAAGAAAATGAGGAACACTACCCTGGAGTGTATGACAGCTTTAGTGCTTGTGGAGTTGCAGACTTTGTTGGGCAGAAGCTCACAAAGTGGAACGAGGAGCTTATCATGCAATTCTACTCCACAACACACTTCTACCCAGATGGAAGGATTACATGGATGTCTGAAGGTACGAGGTACCAATCCACAGTTGCTGAATGGGCTCAGCTGATTAATGCCCCAGAGGATCAAGCAAATGATTTGGACATTTATGCCAAGAAGAAGATGGATCATAACTCTATGTCCAACATGTACAAGGAAATTCCAAACGAGGTACTTGACACGTTCAAATTTGGCTCTGTGCACTATCTTCTGTCAGGGCTGCCAACAATCAATTGGATACTGAGGCACACCTTATTGCCCAAGTCTGGAGATCACAAGATGATCAGAGGCCATGCGATCAATTTGCTACATATCTTTGATGTGCCACAAAAGTTCAAGGTGATGAGCCTCATGGTAGAGACCATCAAGAGGACAGCAGCAGACCAGAAGAGGAGCTGTGGATATGCCCCACGGATTCAGGAGCTCATCAACTCCAAGATGGGCACGAGCATATACTTATTGGACAAGGAACACCTGCCCATCCGTCCAGATTTTGAGGACAATCAAGTAGTCATGACTGAGAATGAGCCATCATCTGCCCAAGCACAAGCCAAGAAGGAGAAGGCAAGGAAGGAGAAAGCTGCCAAGATGCCAACTCAAGAGGAGGCATCTGAGTATTTCTTGAAGACCAAACAAGAGCAGCTTGGTTACCTGATTGCATCCACCCTGCGGATTGAGAAAGGACTAGCCACCCTAACTCAGAACCAGGCAAGCCTAGAGAGAATCATGGAACAAAAGTTCTATGACTTGGATGTCAAGGTGACAGAGATTCAGACTGCAGTGGAGCAGCTCCAGGATGACATGCAGGAGAGGAGAGGTAGGACTACAACTGATGCCTTTGCTAGAGTGCCACGAGGTCCGAGGTCGTCTGCAGTGCCAGTTGCTGACACCAGAGCCACCACGTCCGCACTAGCTACAGCCTCAGTTCCACCAGCTCCAGCATCTACTTCAGCTCCAACTCCAGCGTCTACTTCAGCGTCTACGGAAGCCTTCATCCTTGTAGTGATCCGGACTCCACCACCACCAGAAGATCAAGCCTGAGTGTCAATCTAGCACTATGCATTTTCTAGGAACTTTTTGGTAACTTGTTGCCAAAGGGGGAGAAAAATGTATAGATCATAGGCTTCGAGAGAGAGAGAGAGTGTTGCTTTTTTCTCTCTTGCTTTATTTGGTGGTTTTTTGAACTTCGTTTGCTTTTGAGTGCTTGAGATACTATGTCATTGCTCGTGAGACATTGATGATCATGTGTTTGATCATAAGCTACACTTAATGTTTGCTTAATGCTATTATCTTATCTATCTTATGTGATCATTCACTATTCTTGGTGATGAGTGCATGTATTTCATTCTTATCATTTTAAGCGCTCCACCAAGATGTATGTGACATGGAAGAGTAACCCATAACTCTAACTCCTTGTGCATTTGCAGTCCGAAGCAAATTTTTAAATATGCACAAATTTAGGGGGAGCTCTTACTTATCACATACTTCTCAAAGCGACGATATATTTCATGCTTATTATCATTTGTCGAAGCTTTGATCTATATGTTGTCATCAATTACCAAAAAGGGGGAGATTGAAAGTGCAACTATCCCTAGGTGGTTTTGGTAATTCATAACAACATATAGCTCATTGAGCTAATGCTATTCCAAGATGATTATTTCAGGAAAGCTCAATGATTGGCATGGCATGGATGTGAAAGTGGAACCCTCAAAATGCTAAGGACAAAGGATTGGCTCAAGCTCAAAAGCTCAAGACTCTTCATTTTATATTTTAGTGATCCAAGATCACATTGAGTCTTTAGGAAAAGCCAATACTATCAAGGAGGGATGAGGTGTTGCTTAATGAGCCTCTTGCTTCATGTGCTTAGTGATATGCTCCAAAACCCTCAACTACTTTCCCATATCCAAATATGACCTAAACCCTAAGCCAAACTTGGTCCTACCGATTCTTCCTATCCGGCACCACCGAGTTTCACTTGTCATAAGCCACTGCCAAACCCTAGCAATTCGGTTCTACCGATAGGGATCTCGGTCTCACCGAGATGGGATTGCAAACTCTTTGTTTCCCTTTCGCAACTTTTCGGTCTCACCGAAAAGAGCAAATCGGTCCCACCGAGATTGCAATGTAAATTCAGTGTTTCCTTTTTGTAACTTTTTGGTCTCACCGAAAGAGCAAATCGGTCCCACAGAGTTTGCCTGACCAACTCTCTGGTTAGCTAATTACCAAATCCGGTCTCACCGAGTTTGTGTAATCGGTCTCACCGAGCTTAAGTTATGCCCAAACCCTAACCATATCGGTCCTACCGAGTTGCATGTCAGTCCCACCGAAAATCTCTAACGGTCACTAGGTTTACATTTTCGGTCCGACCGAGTTTGTTGATTCGGTCCCACCGAGATTGGAAAACTGTGTGTAACGGTTGGATTTTGTGTGGAGGCTATATATACCCCTCCACCTCCTCTTCATTCGTGGAGAGAGCCATCAGAACACATACACAATTCCAACTCATATGTTCTGAGAAAGAACCACCTACTCATGTGTTGAGACCAAGATATTCCATTCCTACCATATGAATCTTGATCTCTAGCCTTCCCAAGTTGCTTTCCACTCAAATCTTCTTTCCACCAAATCCAAATCCTATGAGAGAGAGTTGAATGTTGGGGAGACTATCATTTGAAGCACAAGAGCAAGGAGTTCATTACCTACACACCATTTGTTACTTCTTAGAGAGTGGTGTCTCCTAGATTGGCTAGGTGTCACTTGGGAGCCTCCGACAAGATTGTGGAGTTGAACCAAGGAGTTTGTAAGGGCAAGGAGATCGCCTACTTCGTGAAGATCTACCGCTAGTGAGGCAAGTCCTTCGTGGGCGATGGCCATGGTGGGATAGACAAGGTTGCTTCTTCGTGGACCCTTTGTGGGTGGTTGCTTCTTTGTGGACCCTTTGTGGGTGGAGCCCTCCGTGGACTCGCGCAACCGTTACCCTTTGTGGGTGGAGCCCTCCGTGGACTCGCGCAACCGTTACCCTTCGTGGGTTGAAGTCTCCATCAACGTGGATGTAGGATAGCACCACCTATCCGAACCACGGGAAAAACATCCGTGTCTCCAATTGCGTTTGAATTCTCCAAACCCTTCCCTTTACATTCTTGCAAGTTGCATGCTTTACTTTCCGCTGCCAATATACTCTTTGCATGCTTGCTTGAATTGTGTGATGATTGCTTGACTTGTCCTACAATAGCTAAAATCTGCCAAGAACTAAAATTGGGAAAAGGTTAAGTTTTTATTTGGTCAAGTAGTCTAATCACCCCCCCCCCCTCTAGACATACTTTCGATCCTACAGCAACCGAAGACGAAGAATAGTTCGGAAGAATCAAGGAGCATCCCTAACTTGAAGACCAGTTCAGGGGGCTACTGACGGTGTCCTGGACTAGGGGGTACTCACCACGTCGTCTCCCGATCTATTAGATTGGGCCGAGGACCCCTGTGGCCGTATACTCATGGGCCAGTTCGGACAACTGCCGCATACAAGGAAGATTCCACAAGACTTGGCGATCAAGACAAGGACTTATCCCCACCGGCGTATTCGGCTAGGACTCTTGGTAACCTAGGCCTCTGGTGCATTATATAAACCAGGGCCAGGCTAGTCGATAGATCAGATATACACATCAACAATCATACCATAGGCTAGCGTCTAGGGTTTAGCCTCCTTGATCTCGTGGTAGATCAACTCTTGTACTACCCATATCATCAATATTAATCAAGCAGGATGTAGGGTTTTACCTCCATCAAGAGGGCCCGAACCTGGGTAAAACATCGTGTTCCCTGCCTCCTGTTACCATCCGGCCTAGACGCACAGTTCGGGACCCCCTACCTGAGATCCGTCGTTTTTGACACTGACACCGGGTGATGCCCACGGGGCGGGTTACGATTCCGCCCACTGCTTGACACAGTCGGCCCATCGAGATGCCTGTTGTAACTTCGGCTCGGGCGAGGGGTAGAATGAACTCGATCACGGCTATAAGAATAAGCCTGTTGTTGAACCAGCGCTGTCTGAAGAAGATCTCTAGCCCTCCGTGTCTCAACTGCCGCTGGCGATTCACCTTCAACTGGGATAGCTGCCAATCGAGATGCCGCAGCGATCATGTTATCCAAAGGGTTGGAGTAATGACCCGGTGGCGTCGGCACATGCTGTGGTAGGTTATTGTTCTGATGAGGTGGATCCATCAAGCGCGGTTGGACCAGCATACCTGTCCCAGGTGCTTCGACTCGGTTTACCCCTGTCGGGTTACTGGTTCCTGCTCCTGGCGTGTTAAAAAGATTTCTTGCTTCGTAAACCAACGTCAGACGGGTTTGATGCCTCCTCCTCATGACATCGTTTGAAGCATTCTGATCCAACATGAGCCGGTAAGACTCCGCCTGAATCCATTGTGACTGGGTGTCCAAAGCAGCCCGTTCTTCAGCCATCTTAGCACTTTCTGCATTTAGCTCCTCCTTAGCCTGTGCTATGTCATAGCGCAATCTTGTGATCGCCGCGTTATGTTGATCTTGATCCGCCGGGTTAACCACCGTTGTTAACAGTGTCTTCAATTTATCCAGCAAATTAGTTAAAGCCTGAGCCGACGGGCGCTCAAGGCCTCCTGCCTCGGCAGCCGCTGCCGCCCCTGACCCAGAAAACAGCTCCGCCACAGTTGATGAGTGTTGCACGGGCTATGTACCGGCCATGAAAATTGCAACTCGATTCGGCGGCTCATAGGGGTCTGGAATACTGTCGCCATTGGAACAGCCCCAAGCCGGCCCTCTTGCAGTTGATACAACGATTCGGTCTCACCAGTAGATGACTCGTCATCAGAATAAATGATGTCTCACCACCAGATGCCGATCTATCCTCAGGTTCCACTCCATGGATACATCCCAGGAAGGCACGATTCATGGTGGGCCAAACCCGGGCGGGTCTCGCACGCTGGGTCGTCTCGATGATGTCAGTGCAGATGTCCGGCTCAGGGCCCGGTTCGCCGACCTTGCTGATGAAAACGTGAATTCCGCCGAAGGGGACCCGGTACCCGTACTCAATTGAGCCGGCCTCGGGGCCCCAGCCTGCGTTGTAGATATAGAGCTTGTCGCAGAAACTCTTGGTCATCCAGCCCACGGCGTATCCCTTGATCCCTTCGAAGTTTCCCTTTAAGAACTTGAAACCATCGTGTGATAGCCCCACGGTGGACGCCAACTGTCGTGGAATTGTCACGGCAGATGTCCTAGTGTGAGGACTTAGTCATGGAGCCATCTCGATGAGGTTTGCTTAAAGGGGTTAATCGGTACAATGGACACAAGGAGTTTATACTGGTTCGGCCCCTTACGGTGAAGGTAAAATCCTAATCCAGTTGGAGGTGTTATTGCTAGGGTTTCGATGAGCGGGGAGTGAATACGCTTGACCCGACTCTCGATCTTGTTGTTTCTTGTCCTAAGCTGCCGCTAGGTCGTCCCCATATATACACAGGTTGACGCCCTGCAGTCCTCAGAGTCCCGGCCGGCTTATACAACGTATTCGGCTCGGTGACCTTTCTCATATGCCTTACAATACAAGTTTACATACACGACGGTTTATACTCATGGGCCTTAAGCCGCCTTCGAGTCTGGGCCCTCTACTAAGCCGATCTATGAACCGCTGTAAGATTCTTGGGCTTCATTGAGATAAATCATCTTAGGGATGACCCGGCCCCTCCTGGGTGGGTCATACCTAATAGTTATATCCCCAACAAGTTTCTTCATCCATAACATAACCCTCAGGCACAACAGACAATTCATATCTAGGGGGAGAATCTTCATCATCACTTTCATCAATATTATCAGTTTCAATAATTTCATTCTCTCTAGCCCTAGCAAGTTGTTCATCAAGAAATTCACCTAGTGGCACAGTATTATCAATCATAGAGGTAGTTTCATCATAAGTATCATGCAAAGCAGAGGTGGCATCATCAATAACATGTGACATATTAGAATGAATAGTAGGAGTAGGTGTCGCAAGTTTACTCAAAACAGAAGGTGAATCAAGTGCAGAGCTAGATGGCGGTTCCTTACCTCCCCTCGTAGTTGAGTGAAAAAACTTCGTTCTTTTATCTTTCGAGTTCTTCATAGTGATCATCAGATATAAATCCCAAGTGACTCAAAGAATAGAGCTATTCTCCCCAGCAACAACGCCAGAAAATAGTCTTGATAACCCACAAGTATAGGGGATCGCAACAGTTTTCGAGGGTAGAGTATTCAACCCAAATTTATTGATTCGACACAGGGGAGCCAAATAATATTATCAAGTATTAGCAGCTAAGTTGTCAATTCAACCACACCTGGAAACTTAATATCTGCAGCAAGGTATTTAGTACCAAAGTAATATGATAGTAGTGGTAACGGTAGCAAAAGTAATATTTTTGGTTTTATAGTGATTGTAACAGTAGCAACGGAAAAGTAAATAAGCAAAGAACAATATGTGAAAAGCTCGTAGGCAATGGATCGGTGATGGAGAATTATGTCGGATGCGATCAATCATGCAACAATTATAACATAGGGTGACACAGAACTAGCTCCAGTTCATCAATGTAATGTAGGCATGTATTCCGAATATAGTCATACGTGCTTATGGAAAAGAACTTGCATGACATCTTTTGTCCTACCCTCCCATGGCGGCAGGGTCCTATTGGAAACTAAGGGATATTAAGGCCTCCTTTTATTAGAGTACTCGACCAAAGCATTAACACTTAGTGAATACATGAACTCCTCAAACTATGGTCATCACCGGTAAGTATCACGATTATTGTCACTTCAGAGTTAACGGATCATAACACATAATAGGTGACTATAGACTTGCAAGATAGGATCAAGAACTCACATATATTCATGAAAACATAATAGGTTCAGATCTGAAATCATGGCACTCGGGCCTTAGTGACAAGCATTAAGCATAGCAAAGTCATAGCAACATCAATCTCAGAACATAGTGGATACTAGGGATCAAACCTAACAAAACTAACTCGATTACATGATAAATCTCATCCAACCCATCACCGTCCAGCAAGCCTACGATGGAATTACTCACGCATGGCGGTGAGCATCATGAAATTGGTGATGGAGGAAGGTTGATGATAACGATGGCGACGGATTCCCCTCTCCGGAGCCCCAAACGGACTCCAGATCAGCCCTCCCGAGAGAGTTTAGGGCTTGGCGGCGGCTACATGTCGTAAAACGTGATGAATCCTTCTCTCTGATTTTTTTTCTCCCCAAACACGAATATATAGAGTTCGAGTTGAGGTCGGAGGAGCACCAGGGGGCCCATGAGGCAGGGGCGCGCCCAGGGGGGTAGGCGTGCCCCCACCCTCGTGGACAGGGTGTGGTCCCCTGGCCTTGATTCTTTCGCCAGTATTTTTTATATATTCCAAAAATAATCTCTGTTCATTTTTAGGTCATTCTAAGAACTTTTATTTGTGCACAAAAATAATACCATGGCAATTCTGCTGAAAACAGCGACAGTCTGGGTTAGTTCCATTCAAATCATGCAAGTTAGAGTCCAAAACAAGGGCAAAAGTGTTTGGAAAAGTAGATACGTTGGACATGTATCAAGATTGACCCCCTCCCGATGAGAGGATTGATGGTGATGACGATGGTGATGATTTCCCCCACTCGGAGGGATGTTTCCCCGACAGAACAGCTCCGCCAGAGCCCTAGATTGGTTCCGCCTCGTGGCGGCAAAGTTTCGTCCCGAGAGCTTCCTTATGATTTTTTCCAGGGCGAAAGACTTCATATGGCCAAAGATGGGCACCGAAGGCCTGCCAGGGGGCCCATGAGGCAGGGGGCGCGCTCCCACCCTCGTGGATGGTGGGTGGCCCCCTGTGGTTCTTCCTTCGACCAATATTTTTTATATATTCTAAAAATGACTCCCGTGGAGTTTCAGAACTTTTGGAGTTGTGCAGAATAGGTCTCTAATATTTGCTCCTTTTCCGGCCCAGAATTCCAGCTGCCAGCATTCTCCCTCTTCATGTAAACCTTGTAAAATAAGAGAGAATAGGCATAAGTATTGTGACATAATGTGTAGTTACAGCCCATAATGCAATAAATATCGATATAAAAGCATGATGCAAAATGGACGTATCAGCCGACGACGGGTTGGCGGCCACGACAACCACCTCCCGCCTTCAGGACACGGTGGCGAAGCGGGTGATGGCCATAGTGGCCGGCAGTGGGGTGGCAGCCGCGACGGCCATCTCCCGCCTTTGGGTCGTGGTGGTGGAGCGGGCAATGGCCCTGGCTTTTGACGGTGGTGTGGCGGCAACGGCGGCCGGCAACAGCTACCGACGGGCACCGGCGGCGGAGCGTGTGGTGGGTGTTCCACGCACACCCAACAGGGACGCCACGCGCACTACATACGCTGGGGACTACGCCGTTGTTGTGGTGTAGCCTTCCAACTGGAGATGTCCTCTGATGACGGCGGAGTGGTTGAGCGACGACTACGGACCGGTGCCATTGGCGAATGTGGGAGAAGCAGACGAGATAAGCTACACGGATGGAGTGGAAAATGCGACGCAGGACTCGCCGGCCATGAGGGTTTTTATAGCAGGCCGGTAAGCATTGGGATTTTGAGGGATTTGACCTAGTCGAGCGGGAAGTTTGCGCCGGAACCTGCGAGGTTGCGCGGGAACAGGCTCACCGATGATTCATTGGCGCCACTGTTTGGCAAAAAGAACGCCCCCGCGTGCTGCGCAAGCTTGCGCTGTAAGCCGTCTGCGGCAGCGGGGTGACAAGACGTGCGAGAGGAGGACGAAAGGCCACGTACACATACGGTTAATAGAAAAATGTTTGTGATTTAATTACCTACTATACCACTGTCCTGGTTTATAAGTATGATTTAACTAATAAAATACGAATGCATGTCGCCAAAGATTATATAGTTGAATTTGTATTTGAACATAGTTTCCAATTATATAATTTTTTAAACATGCATTAACATTTTGTTGGTTAAATTTGAGGGAAAAGTATGGCACGGAATATAAAGGAGACTATAGACTAGACGGATGTGATACCATGCGGCTGCTCTCTACGCAGCGACGCAACTGTCGGCCGGCTTGTAGGCGACCATTTCCTGCGTGTTCAACTGCTCTATGTGTGTGGTTGCTTGTCGTTCAGGCGGCCGCGGCACGCTTTGCTCGTGTCCCACCGCGCGCGCCCTGCTCTCGCGTCCCTCTGGGTGCTCTGCCCTCGTTCCTCCATGCGCCCTGCCAGTGTTTTGTGCTGGTGCACGATCACACACATTCGTGTGCAAGCGGTTGCGCCGGGCGCGGCGCGATGATGCAGTTATCCGCTGCAAAAACTGCCATGTGGATGCGCCGAGAATCCACGCCGCTCATCCCCCTTTTATTCATGTGACCATTTACCTTCATCTCTCATCTCACACGACACAATAAGCACACCCACGAGGACACATACAGAGAGGACATCCAGCGATTCCAATGGCGCTCCGCGTGGTTCCAATGGCGCTCCCAGCAGCCGACGACGACAACGCCGGGCGGTTCACCATGCATCACGTAGTGGACACCCACGTGAGGGGGAAGGCCCTCTCGGTGGTGTACACGAAAAATCCGGTCTCGGTGGAGAGCTCCATCCAAACTATGCAGCAGTTCCTTGCCAAGGACAAGTACCGAGTGGTCGGCTTCGACCTCGAGTACACCATCGGTCATGCCGGGCACGATCAGAAGGTTGCCATTGCCCAGTTGTGCGTTCGACATGACGTCCTCGTCTACCACTTCCACCTTGCCACAAGGCCTTGTGAGTGTTTCTCCAGGTTTATCAATAGCTTTGACTACAGTTTCGCTACGGTGGACACCACCAATGATCTAAAAGCGCTCAAGGTTTTGGACTTGAAATGCCCGAATCTTGTCAACATCCAGCACCACTACAAGGTCTGGGGCAGCGAAAAAAGCAAACTAAACTCCTTGGTTGACGTCTCCTCGGCCATTATCGACCCCTACTATGCAAAGATGAAGCAAGAGAGCAATAAGGACAAGAATGCCTGGCACAGTGTGTGGCATAAGAGACTGGATGAACAACATGTCAAGTACGCGGCCATGGACGCGTACACAAGCTACGAGATGTACAGGTGGATCGTTGAACTGAGGAACTGTCTTCTTCCTGACCTAGACGAGGGATCGAGCCAGATAGCAGTAGCGGGAGCGTCACAAGAAGTAGATGACTAGATGATCGTTTCTCCTACTTTAGAATGCATGCAATTGTTTATTGAGGTGTGTGCGAATGATCTGTATAGTCACTTATGTAATTGGATGTTTATTTCAGTTATATATATACATGTTATTCTACTATAGACAGAGCAATTCACACAGCTTATTAGTAGCAATCATCTGTGTTATTATTGGTCTTCGCACACATTTCAGATTATGGACCTATTTGCCGCGTATCACACACATCTTGTTCAGTTGAACCATTTCCATTGTGTTGCCGAATCACACATAGTTCTTCCCAGTGAACCGTATCCTGTATATTGCACACGCCTTCATCTGACTGCCCGTTTCTTTTGTGCATCCTCATCCCAAACAGTTAATTGAGCTGAACTGTATGCCCTACATCGCACATGCAACTAAATTCTGAACCGTGTTTGATGCATCTGTCATTGCAAACATTTTGCACCTTTTGACGGGTTTTTTACACCACCGTTTGTGATTATGGCATCGCACACAGTTTCGTCGAAGGGTTTCTGATCGTAGTGTCGCATTTGGACCATCCTGCAGTAGTGTGTACAAGATTCCACAGATGTTCCTAATGACACTGGCGAAATGATTGCCTGTCGTGTTGTGGACATACAAGAGTTGATCAAGAAGAACCCAATGTTCGAGGACATTGACGATGAAGAAGAAGATGACACTGTGTGGAATTATGATTCATACTGATACACATGGCGAAGATGTTGACGCTGCTGCTGTGGATGAAGATTAGATTGCTTTGTCGTATTTGCCTGTTAGAAGACGTTTTTTTATCTACTATGTGAAATTGTGTTTGCTATGACAACTGAAACCTGATTAACGTGTTGTTTAGTATTTTGCTCTGAGAACATCACTTGTTATGTATGTTGATTCGTGTTTGGTGATTGTATGACGAGTAAAACATGATGATATTGTTGTTTAGTTGTACTCATATTTGGCTGTGAAACTTGAATTTGATGACATAGTTTGCTGTTGGACTACAATTTGCTCGACGTCTTCGAATGGGAACAAAGCTGACCCGACAGGGCCTCTGCTAATTTATTTATTTATTACCAAAAGGGCCTCTGCTATTTATTTATTTATTTATGAGCAAAAGAGGATACCCCCCGATCTCCGTTAATAGAAATCATTAGATGTTCACAACACTACGCCAAGCCTGCTACACAGGTTCCATTCATTACTAGTTTCAGCAAAGTGCTAATGTCATAGCCACTGAATACATCATGAATGCTACGCACACTGCAAATAAAGAGAAAATCATCCTACAGAGCACATCGATTTTGCCCATTTTATTCACAAGCTCTTTCATCTCCCCATTGTTGTCAAGGTCGTTCAGCAGCTGTTTCTTGGCCATGATCAGAGGAGCTGCATCTTTAACCTTCTCCTCTACATCTTCCTCTTCTATCGTTCCTTCAGTTACTTATCCAACACCCCAACCTGCTGGTATTGGGATTCCTCGGCTAACCAAATAATCAGCGTAATTGCATTCCCCCACATTAGCAACTTCCCAGAAATACAAGTCACACAAATCTTCCCTTTTCTGCATGAATCAAATTGGAAGCTCATCCACCAAACTATTAAAAAATCAGCAACTGAAAGCAGCAGAACAACACTTAAACATATTATTACCCCATGATTCGGGCATTTGTAGAAGACTTGGACAGGGTTGAGGATTGTGGTTGAGACGCGACGGATGACTCTATGTGATTTGCAGCAGTGGCACCACACCAACGGCAGCGGGTTGCGATGAGCAACCGGCTACGGTGCATGTGCCGACGGGGGTGTGATGAGACCCACGGGTGATGGTACGGGTGGTGACTTGGCGCATATCTGGTTATTGCCTGCTAAAGAGCAGGTGGACGAGCAGCCAACAGACATGGTTGCTATGGCCAGAGCTTCTGATGCTAGGCAGAGTAAGTAGAGAAGAGGAGAAGCGAACGTTGGATATGTCTGTTTCATTACTTGCAGGGTAGCATAGCACCATATATAGTCATAGTCTAGGTTTGGACTCGAACCAGCTACAGGAGCATGTCTCTCTTTTTTCTAAAACTCAGCAACGTCTCTTTACTGGAAGAATAGCTTGTTCTGTATGCCTTCTCAAGTCTTTGATTTTCTTTCTTTTTTGCGAGGAAGGAAGGAGGACAAAATTGAGAGTTCGTGGGACTCAAACCCAAGGCATCTCGGTTGAATACCAAGGGTGCTAGTCACTTATGTGGCGAACGTTCCCTGGGAGGAGGATGGCAGACGAACGCATTTTCCTCATAGTTTTAGTTGCGATGCAAGATCGAACGGTCGCAGTTTCGGGAATGTTACCAAGCGAACGAGCCTAGTTTTTTTTCTTTATATATATATATATATATATATATATATATATATATATATATATATATATATATATATATATATATAAAAGTATGCTACTTGGTGTCGGCTTAGTCAACAAACGATTGTGCCAACCTTGACCGTTGGATTGACAGTCAACGTCTATCGTGATTCTTCACTCTCTTCTCCCTCCAGCCGCCAAAGCCAAACCAGTGCCGGCGGGACGCCTGCTCCCGCCTCCCACGGCTGGTTGTGCTGTCGTGCACGCATCGTGGCCACATCGCACCCTAAAACTCTTTGCATCTTCCCTGGCTCCTGTTCGTTCCCGTCCGAGGCCTCACCATCATCCTCCGCCCTGGTTCGCTCGCTGCGGCGCCGCCCTCCGGTGTTGTCAACATGGTCAACAACTAAGAGGAATAAGGAGATGACTGTGCATGGTGAGGATGACAGTAGGGACCCAGCAGCGCGCATAGTAATTTTGTTTTTTCGGGACGGAGAAGGGTATCAACTGGGTTGTGCGAGAGTTGCGGCCCGTCTAGCCCAGGCTTTTATTTCATATGTTTAGCACATGACCAGCCTAGTTTGTTTTTTTCCTTTCTGAAAATGTCTAGCCCAGCTATTTTGTTTTTTTACAGAATAACCAACGTAGGCCTACTTGCTTTTCTACGCCCTGCTGAGCCAGAAATCTTTCAAGATGAGGAGGGATGCATTTTGCCCAGAAAATGGACTATAAGTAATAAGAAATGGGCTATAAGTAATAATAAATGGGCTGTAAAATGAAAAAATGCAGCAAACTGGCAATTAGTTCTGTCGGATCACGGGTTCCGACAAACCCTTGAGGTTCGAACTCTGGGGTGCGTGCGAAGTTCTTTCCCTCCTTCCGATCTACGCCCTAGCTCGCTAAGGTCTCGCGGACGAACTCGACGCACTCGCAACACAAAGACACAAGGTTTATACTGGTTCGGCCACCGATGTGGTGTAATACCCTACTCCAGTGCGGTGGTGGTGGATTGCCTCTTGGGCTGATGATGAACAGTACAAGGGGAAGAACAACCTCCTGAGGTTGAGGTGTTCTTGTGCTTGGTGCGCTAAGGGTTGGCCTTTGATCAGATCGGATCTCCCCCCCTCTTTGGTGGTGGCTAGTCCTACTTATATAGGCCCTGGTCCTCTCCCCAAATATTGAGCGGGAAGGGAGCCAACAATGGCGGCCAATTTCAAAGGGGACAGCTAGTACAAGCTATCCTGACAAAAAGGTGGTCTTCGCCTACCAAAGGTTCTAGTGGTGACGCCGTCCTGGGATCCATGGTGACCTCCGTCATGCCGTCCTTCTAGTCTTGGTCTTGTTGCACCGATATGGAAACCTTTGCCTGATGCCTCGGTACTCCACGCTTGCACTTGCCTCCTTAGCACCAAAGAGGAAACAAGGACGATGCATGCGCTGGCGCTCACCTAGCGCCCGCCTGGTGTCGATCGTCATGGCTCACGTCACGAGAGCCTCGCGAGGTTCACCCCGCCTTGATATATCCGCTCCTCGTGAGGCATCCTGGTGAGGCCGCTCCTGAGGAGGTCTTGCATCATCCGCCTCGTGAGGCTTGGCCCCTCGCGAGGGTCTTGAATGCCTTGTTGATGATGATGGGCTGTACAGACCTGCCAGCACAACCACACCATGGGCCGCAGGCAGGCAAAGGATCAAGGCGCGCTCGGGCTTGGCTTCGAGGTGAAGCCAAAGGATCAAGCGTGGAGCACCGCGGGCCCCCAAAAGCCTGCGGCCTCGGCTGACGTGTGGTGGTTGATTGGTCGCGGGCGTCTCCACTTCCCCACACTGCCTCGGCAACTACCCGACTTGTCAAAAAGGTTGGCGCGGACAACGCTTGCCTTCATTGCTTCTTCCTCGCCTTGCTACAGATCCCCTTTCCTGCTTCTTGCTGCCGGAACTTCCAGATCCGCTTCAACCTCGCTCCGCATCGGCGACCAATGGCGCCGCGCAAGGTCAAGTCCTCGATGTGCCCAACATCACGGAGAAGAACCTTGCCACCACGCGCTTGCTGATGACGGGGGCGAGCAATGAATGGGGGAAGACGGGGCTCCGGCTTGCCTTCGACGTGCCGAGGCCTGAGGGAAGCACCTTCTTCCCCTTCTTCTCGAGCAGCATCGCCGCCGGGTTGGTTCCCCCCTTCTCTGATTTCTTTTATGAGGTCCTCGACCACTATGGGCTGCAGGCGTTGCACCTCCATCCCAACTCTATCCTCCTCATGTCCATCTTCTCCTACTATTGCGAGGCGTACCTGGGCGTGATGCCGTCCGTGGTGCTTCTACGCCACTTCTTCTTCCTTCAGTCAGTGATGGACATGTCTCTGGGTGCGCCAACTTCGTCGCATCCGACAAGGCCAACTCAATCTCGAGCACTGGGAGGAGAGCCGACAACATTCGGCCCAAATGGGTCATGATGGACGCTAAGTGCGCCCACCCGCGCCTGGCACTGCCGACGGAGGCGCCCCAGTCTGACAAGGGGTGGCCCCGTGAGGAGCTTACTAATGAGCGGGCGTCGTCGATGCTGGACCAGATGCAGACCGATTTGAAGTCGGGAAATGCGAAGGCGGCCAAGGTGACTGGGGTTATGCTCCTGAGGGAATTCTTGACGCTGCGCGTTGCTCCACTCCAGGCACGCACACGCCCCTTGTGGAAGCTTGGAGATGTGATACGTCTCCAACGTATCTATAATTTTTGATTGCTCCATGCTATATTATCTACTGTTTTGGACATTATTGGGCTTTATTATCCACTTTTATATTATTTTGGGACTAACCTATTAACCGGAGGCCCAGCCCAGAATTGATGTTTTTGCCTGTTTTAGGTTTCGAAGAAAAGGAATATCAAACGGAGTCCAAACAGAATGAAACCTTCGGGAACGTGATTTTCTAAACAAACAAGACCCGGGAGACTTGGACCCTACGTCAAGACACAAAACAGGAGG
>NC_041392.1:448821420-448829393 GCF_002162155.2 Triticum dicoccoides | reverse complement strand
TGTTCCTCCATCGACGTACTCCTTCCTCCTATATATACCTACGTACCCTCAAACGATCAGATATGGAGCCAAAAACCTAATTCCACCGCCGCAACTTTCTGTATCCACAAGATCTCATCTTGCGGCCTGTTCTGGAGCTCCGCCGGAGGGGGCATCGATCACGGAGGGCTTCTACATCAACACCATAGCCTCTCCGATGAAGTGTGAGTAGTTTACCTCAGACCTACGGGTCCATAGTTATTAGCTAGATGGCTTCTTCTCTCTTTTTGGATCTTAATACAATGTTCTCCCCTTCTCTTGTGGAGAACTATTCGATGTAATCTTCTTTTTGCGGTGTGTTTGTTAAGACCGATGAATTGTGGGTTTATGATCAAGTCTATCTATGAATAATATTTGAATCTTCTCTGAATTCTTTTATGTATGATTGGTTATCTTTGCAAGTTTCTTCGAATTATCAATTTGGTTTGGCCTACTAGATTGATCTTTCTTGCAATGGGAGAAGTGCTTAGCTTTGGGTTCAATCTTGCGGTGTCCTTTCCCAGTGACAGTAGGGGAAGCAAGGCACGTATTGTATTGTTGCCATCGAGGATAACAAGATGGGGTTTTCATCATATTGCATGAGTCTATCCATCTACATCATGTCATCTTGCTCAAGACGTTACTCTATTTTTAACTTAATACTCTAGATGCATGCTGGATACCGGTCGATGAGTGGAGTAATAGTAGTAGATGCAGGCAGGAGTCGGTCTACTTGTCTCAGACGTGATGCCTATATACATGATCATACCTAGATATTCTCATAACTATGCTCAATTCTGTCAATTGCTCAACAATAATTTGTTCACCCACCGTAGAATACTTATGCTCTCGAGAGAAGCCAGTAGTGAAACCTATGGCCCCCGGGTCTATCTTTATCATATTGATCTCCTACTACTTAGTTATTTCCTTTTCTTTCTACTTTGCCTTTATTTTACTTTGCATCTTCATCACAAAAATACCAAAAATATTATCTTATCATATCTATCAGATCTCACTCTCGTAAGTGGCCGTGTAGGGATTGACAACCCCTATTTGGTTGCGAGGATTTATTTGTTTTGTGCAGGTACGAGGGACTCGCGCGTAGCCTCCTACTGGATTGATACCTTGGTTCTCAAAAACTGAGGGAAATACTTACGCTACTTTGCCGCATCATCCCTTCCTCTTCGGGGAAAACCAACGCAGTGCTCTAGAGGTAGCAAGAAGGATTTCTGGCGCCGTTGCCGGGGAGGTCTATGCAAAAGTCAACATACCAAGTACCCATCACATACCCTTATCTTCCACATTACATTATTTGCAATTTGCCTCTCGTTTTCCTCTCCCCCACTTCACCCTTGCCGTTTTATTTGCCCTCTCTCTCTCTCTATCCTCCATCTCTTTCTCTATTTGCCTCTTTTGCCCGCTTGCTTTTTGTTTGCTTGTGTGTTAGTTGATTGCTTGTCACGATGGCTCAAGATAATACTAAATTATGTGACTTCACCAATACCAACAACAATGATTTTATTAGCACTCCGATTGCTCCTCTTACCGATGTTGAATCTTGTGAAATTAATAATGCTTTGCTGAATCTTGTTATGAAAGATCCGTTTTCCAGCCTTCCTAGTGAAGATGCCGCTACCCATCTAATAGCTTCGTTGATTTGTGTGACATGCAAAAGAAGAAAGATGTGGATAATCATATTGTTAAATTTAAGCTATTTCCTTTTTCGCTTACGTGCTAAAGCTTGGTTTTCGTCTTTGCCTAAAATAGTATTGATTCATGGAACAGGTGCAAAGATGCTTTCATCTCTAAGTATTTTCCTCCCGCTAAGATCATCTCTCTTAGAAACGATATTATGAATTTTAAGCAACTTGATCATGAACATGTTTCACAAGCTTGGGAGAGAATGAAACTAATGATACGTAATTGCCCTACTCATGGTTTAAATTTGTGGATGATTATACAAAAAATTTATGCCGGATTGAATTTTGCTTCTAGAAATCTTTTAGATTTGGCTGCGGGAGGCACTTTTATGGAAATCACTTTAGGAGAAGCTACTAAACTCCTAGATAATATTATGGTTAATTATTCTCAATGGCATACTGAAAGATCTACTAATAAAAAGGTGCATGTGATAGAAGAAATTAATGTTTTGAGTGGAAAGATGGATGAACTTATGAAATTATTTGCTAATAAGAGTGTTTCTTCTGATCCTAATGATATGCCCTTGTCTACTTTAATTGATAATAATAATGAATCTATGCATGTGAATTTTGTTGGTAGGAACAATTTTGGTAACAACGCGTATAGAGGAAATGTCAACCCTAGGCCTTATCCTAGTAATCCCTCTAATAATTATGGTAATTCCTACAACAATTATTATGGAAATTATAATAAGATGCCCTCTAATTTTTAACCTAATATTAAAGAATTTATTACTTTGCAAAAGAATTCCAATGCTTTGATTGAAGAAAAATTGATTAAGATTGATGATTTGGCTAGGAACGTTGATAGAATTACTCTTGATGTTGATTCTTTGAAACTTAGATCTATTCCACCTAAGCATGATATCAATGAGTCTCTCAAAGCCATGAGAATTTTCATTGATGAGTGCAAAGAAAGAACCGCTAGGATGCGTGCTAAGAAAGATGCCTTTATAAGAGCGTGTTCTTCTAGTTCCTATGAAAATAAAGATGAAGATCTAAAAGTTATTGATGTGTCCCCTATTAAGTCTTTGTTTTTCAATATGAATCTTGATAATTATGGGACTGAATATGATCCACCTTTACCTAGAAGGCGTTCTAAGAATTCGGAATTTTTTGATCTTGATGCTAAAATTGATAAAAGTGGGATTGAAGAAATTAAAACCCTAGATGTTGCTAAACCCACTATTATGGATTTCAAGGAATTTAACTATGAAAATTGCTCTTTGATTGATTGCATTTCCTTGTTACAATCCGTGATAAATTCTCCTCATGCTTATAGTCACAATAAAGCGTTTACTAAACATATCGTTGATGCCTTGATGCAATCTTATGAAGAAAAACTTGAATTGGAAGTTTCTATCCCTAGAAAGCTTTATGATGAGTGGGAACCAACTATTAAAACTAACATTAAATATCATTAATTCTATGCTTTATGTGATTTGGGTGCTAGTGTTTCCACGATTCCAAAGACTTTGTGTGATTTGTTAGGTTTCCGTGATTTTGATTATTGCTCTTTAAACTTGCACCTTGCGGATTCCAGTATTAAGAAACCTATGGGAAGAATTAATGATGTTATTATTGTTTCAAATAGGAATTATGTGCCCGTAGATTTTATTGTTCTTGACATAGATTGAAATCCTTCATGTCCTATTATTCTTGGTAGACCTTTCCTTAGAATGATTGGTGCGATTATTGATATGAAGGAAGGAAATATTAGATTCCAATTTCCATTAAGGAAAGGCATGGAACACTTTCCTAGAAAGAAAATGAAATTACCTTATGAATCTATTATGAGAGCCACTTATGGATTGCCTACCAAAGATGGCAATACCTAGATCTATCCTTTCTTGTTATGCCTAGCTAGGGGCGTTAAACGATAGCGCTTGTTGGGAGGCAACCCAATTTTATTTTTATTCCTTGCTTTTTTCTCCTGTTTAGTAATAAATAATTTATCTAGCCTCTGTTTTGGTTGTGTTTCTTGTGTCTAATTAGTGTTTGTGCCAAAGTAGAACCATTGGGAAGACTTGGGGAAAGTCTTGTTACACTTGCTGTAAAAACAGAAACTATAGCGCTCACGAGAACTGCTTTCATTTTAAATTGGAAAGTGCTATTTAGTTAATTATTTTTTAAGATGATTAATATATAAATTCCTCACGTCCATAAATTTATTTTAGAATTTTTGGTGTTCTAGATCTTGCGCTAGCTACAGATTACTACAGACTGTTCTGTTTTTGACAGATTCTATTTTTCGTGTGTTGTTTGCTTATTTTGATGAATCTATGGCTAGTAAAATAGTTTATAAACCATATAGAAGTTGGAATAAAGTAGGTATAACACCAATATAAATAAATAATGAGTTCATTACAGTACCTGTAAGTGGTCTTTTATTTTCTTTCGCTAACGGAGCTCACGAGATTTTCTACTTTAAGTTTTGTGTTGTGAATTTTTCAAGTTTTGGGTAAAGATTTGATGGATTATGGAATAAGGAGTGGCAAGAGCCTAGGCTTGGGGATGCCCATTTCACCCCCAAGATAATCTAAGGACACCTAAAAGCCAAAGCTTGGGGATGCCCCGGAAGGCATCCCCTCTTTCGTCTACTTCTATCGGTAACTTTACTTGGAGCTATATTTTTATTCGCCACATGAGATGTGTTTTGCTTGGAGCGTATTGTATGATTTAAGTCTTTATTTGTTAGTTTACCACAATCATACTTGCTGTACACACCTTTTGAGAGAGCCATACATGATTTGAAATTTGTTAGAATACTCTATGTGCTTCGCTTATATTTTTTGAGTTATATAGTTTTGCTCTAGTGTTTCAATTATCTTTTAGAGCACGGTGGTGGATTTGTTTTATAGAAACTATTGATCTCTCATGCTTCACTTAGATTATTTTGAGAGTCTTAAATAGCATGGTAATTTGCTTAAAATCCTAATATGCTTGGTATACAAGATTAATAATAACACTTTCTTATGAGTGTGTTGAATACTATGAGAAGTTTGATGCTTGATA
This sequence comes from Triticum dicoccoides, assembly GCF_002162155.2. Taxonomy (NCBI): domain Eukaryota; kingdom Viridiplantae; phylum Streptophyta; class Magnoliopsida; order Poales; family Poaceae; genus Triticum; species Triticum dicoccoides. Next base: position 448,824,660 of record NC_041392.1, on the reverse strand, counting down.
ATTGTTTTGAGATATAAAGATGGTGATATTAAAGTTGTGCTAGTTGAGTAGTTGTGAATTTGAAGAATACTTGTGTTAAATTTTGTGATTCCCGTAGCATGCACGTATGGTGAACCATTATGTGATGAAGTCGGAGCATGATTTATTTTTTGATTGTCTTCCTTATGAGTGGCGGTCGGGGACGAGCGATGGTCTTTTCCTACCAATCTATCCCCCTAGGAGCATGCGTGTAATAATTTGCTTTGATAACTTGTAGATTTTTGCAATAAGTATATGAGTTCTTTATGACTAATGTTGAGTCCATGGATTATACGCACTACTCTCACCCTTCCACCTTTGCTAGCCTCTCTAATACCGCGCACCTTTTCTCCGGTATCATACACCCACCATATACCTTCCTCAAAATAGCCACCATACCTACCTATGATATATTGCCATGCAACTTTCCACCGTTCTGTTTATTATGACACGCTTCATCATTGTCATATTGCTTAGCATGATCATGTAGTTGACATCGTATTTGTGGCAAAGCCACCGTTCATAATTCTTTCATACATGTCGCTCATGAGTCATTGTATATCCCGGTACACCGTCGGAGGCATTCATATAGAGTCATATTTTGTTCTAAGAATCGAGTTGTAATTCTTGAGTTGTAAGAAAAATAAAAGTGTGACGATCGTCATTATTAGAGCATTGTCCCAGTGAGGAAAGGATGATGGAGACTATGATTCCCCCACAAGTCGGGATGAGACTCCGGACGAAAAATAAAAAAAGAGAAAGAAAAGAGGCCATAAAAGGAGAGAGAAAAGGCCCAAATAAAAAAATGAGAGAAAAAGAGAGAAGGGACAATGCTACTATACTTTTACCACACTTGTGCTTCAAAGTAGCACCATGATATTCATAGTAGAGAGTCTCTCATGTTATCACTTTCATATACTAGTGGGAATTTTTCATTATAGAACTTCGCTTGTATATTCCAATGATGGGCTTCCTCAAATTACCCTAGGTCTTCATGAGCAAGCAAGTTGGATGCACACCCACTTAGTTTCCTTTTGAGCTTTCATATACTTATAGCTCTAGTGCATCCGTTGCATGGCAATCCCTAGTCACTCACATTGATATCTATTGATGGGCATCTCCATAGCCCGTTAATACGCCTAGTTGATGTGAGACTATCTTCCCCTTTTTGTCTTCTCCACAACCACCGTTCTATTCCACCTATAGTGCTATGTCCATGGCTCACGCTCATGTATTGCGTGAAAATTGAAAAAGTTTTGAGAATGTCAAAAGTATGAAACAATTGCTTGGCTTGTCATCGAGGTTGTGCATGATTTAAATATTTTGTGTGGTGAAGATGGAGCATAACCAGACTATATGATTTTGTAGGGATAACTTTCTTTGGCCATGTTATTATGAGAAGACATAATTGCTTTGTTAGTATGCTTGAAGTATTATTATTTTTATGTCAATATTAAACCTTTGTCTTGAATCTTTTGGATCTGAATATTCATACCACAATTAAGAAGAATTACATTAAAAATTATGCCAAGTAGCACTCCGCATCAAAAATTCTGTTTTTATCATTTACCTACTCGAGGACGAGCAGGAATTAAGCTTGGGGATGCTTGATACGTCTCCAATGTATCTATAATTTTTGATTGTTCCATGCTATTATATTATCAACCTTGGATGTTTTATATGCATTTATATGCTATTTTATATGATTTTTGGGACTAACCTATTAACCTAGAGCCCCGTGCCAGTTTATGTTTTTTCCTTGTTTTTGAGTATCGCAGAAAAGGAAAATCAAACGGAGTCCAATTGACCTGGAATTTCACGGAGATCATTTTTGGACCAGAAGAAGTCCACGGAGTACCGTAGATGGGCTAGAAGAGTCCCGAGGCCACCACGAGGGCGGGGGGCGCGCCCCCTACCTCGTGGCCGCCTCGGGGACCCCCCTGACTTGTTCCCGACTCCAACACCTCTTATATAACCCCAAACTTCCACAAAGAACCCGAGATCGGGAGTTTCACCGCCGCAAGCCTCTGTAGCCACCAAGAACCAATCTAGACCCATTCCGACACCCTGCTGGACGGGGGAATCCCTCTCCGGTGGCCATCTTCATCATCCCGGCGCTCTCCATGATGAGGAGGGAGTAGTTCACCCTTGGGGCTGAGGGTATGTACCAGTAGCTATGTGTTTGATCTCTCTCTCTCGTGTTATTGATTCGGAATGATCTTGATGTATTGCGAGCTTTGCTATTATAGTTGGATCTTATGATGTTTCTTCCCCTCTACTCTCTTGTGATGAATTGAGTTTTCCCTTTGAAGTTATCTTATGGGATGGAGTCTTTAAGGATTTGAGAACACTTGATGTATGTCTTGCATGTGCTTATCTGTGGTGACAATGGGATATCACGTGATTGACTTGATGTATGTTTTGGTGATCAACTTGCGAGTTCCGTGACCTCGTAAACTTATGCATAGGAGTTGGCACATGTTTTCGTCTTGACTCTCCGGTAGAAACTTTGGGGCACTCTTTGAAGTTCTTTGTGTTGGTTGAATAGATGAATCTGAGATTGTGTGATGCATATCGTATAATCATACCCACGAATACTTGAGGTGACATTGGAGTATCTAGGTGACATTAGGGTTTGTCATCGAGGTTGTGCATGATTTAAATATTTTGTGTGGTGAAGATGGAACATAGCCAGACTATATGATTTTGTAGGGATAACTTTCTTTGGCCATGTTATTTTGAGAAGACATAATTGCTTTGTTAGTATGCTTGAAGTATTATTATTTTTATGTCAATATTAAACCTTTGTCTTGAATCTTTCGGATCTGAATATTCATACCACAATTAAGAAGAATTACATTAATAAATATGCCAAGTAGCACTCCGCATCAAAAATTCTGTTTTTATCATTTACCTACTCGAGGACGAGCAGGAATTAAGCTTGGGGATGCTTGATACGTCTCCAACGTGTCTATAATTTTTGATTGCTCCATGCTATATTATCTACTGTTTTGGACATTATTGGGCTTTATTATCCACTTTTATATTATTTTTGGGACTAACCTATTAACCGGAGGCCCAGCCTAGAATTGGTGTTTTTTGCCTGTTTTAGGGTTTCGAAGAAAAGGAATATCAAACGGAATGAAACCTTCGGGAACGTGATTTTCTCAACAAACAAGACCCGGGAGACTTGGACCCTACGTCAAGACACAAAAGAGGAGG
>NC_041392.1:448773174-448821119 GCF_002162155.2 Triticum dicoccoides | reverse complement strand
CAGGCGCGCCCTCCACCCTCGTGGGCCCCTTGTTGCTCCACCGACGTACTCATTCCTCCTATATATACCTACGTACCCCCAAACGATCAGATACGGAGCCAAAAACCTAATTCCACCACCGCAACTTTTTGTATCCACGAGATCCCATCTTGGGGCCTGTTCCGGAGCTCCGCCGGAGGGGGCATCGATCACGGAGGGGTTCTAGATCAACACCATAGCCTCTCCGATGAAGTGTGAGTAGTTTACCTCAGACCTACGGGTCCATAGTTATTAGCTAGATGGCTTCTTCTCTCCTTTTAGATCTCAATACAATGTTCTCCCCCTCTCTTGTGGAGAACTATTCAATGTAATCTTCTTTTTGCGGTGTGTTTGTTGAGACCGATGAATTGTGGGTTTATGATCAAGTCTATCTATGAATAATATTTGAATATTCTCCAAATTCTTTTATGTATGATTGGTTATCTTTGCAAGTCTCTCCAAATTATCAGTTTGGTTTGGCCTACTAGATTGATCTTTCTTGCAATGGGGGAAGTGCTTAGCTTTGGGTTCAATCTTGTGGTGTCCTTTCCTAGTGACAGTAGGGGCAGCAAGGCACGTATTGTATTATTGCCATCGAGGATAACAAGATGGGGTTTTCATAATATTGCATGAGTCTATCCCTCTACATCATGTCATCTTGCTTAAGGCGTTACTCTGTTTTTGACTTAATACTCTAGATGCATGCTGGATAGCGGTCGATGAGTGGAGTAATAGTAGTAGATGCAGGCAGGAGTCGGTCTACTTGTCTCGGATGTGATGCCTATATACATGATCATACCTAGATATTCTCATAACTATGCTCAATTCTGCCAATTGCTCAACAGTAATTTGTTCACCCACCGTAGAATACTTATGCTCTCGAGAGAAGCCAGTAGTGAAACCTATGGCCCCCGGGTCTATCTTTATCATATTGATCTCCTACTACTTAGTTATTTCCTTTGCTTTTTACTTTGTCTTTATTTTACTTTGCATCTTTATCACAAAAATACCAAAAATATTATCTTATCATATCTATCAGATCTCACTCTCGTAAGTGGTCGTGTAGGGATTGACAACCCCTATTCGCGTTGGTTGCGAGGATTTATTTGTTTTGTGCAGGTACGAGGGACTCGCGCGTAGCCTCCTACTGGATTGATACCTTGGTTCTCAAAAACTGAGGGAAATACTTACGCTACTTTGCTGCATCATCCCTTCCTCTTTGGGGAAAACCAACGCGGTGCTCAAGAGGTAGCAAGATGAAGCAGACAAGGTTCGTCTGAGCCCGGTGGCCCTGCCTGATGACGAGCTGACTACGGTTTTGTGTCTCTTGGTTTGGGACAACCAAGAGTACCCGCTGAGCACCTTTCTTCCTTTGTTCCATCGCAAGGACCGGGAGCAATTCGTTGCTTCCAGGCCGACCTTTGACGCGCGCGGGCTGGTGCCGCCGGCGCTCACTGGGGCCTCCGCAACGCCGAAGCCGGTGGAGGTGTCTTCTGACGAGTCTCGCAAGGAGGAAGAGGAGGAGGAGGTCTGGGGGGAAATCCCCGAGGGAATGGGGGAGAATTTCCCCTTGAGCAAGGTCGACATCCTCCGCGCCCTACCAGACGACGCCGAGGTCGTCTCCCGCCAGAAGGTGAGGGAGCTGCCCCTCATCCCGACAAGGGATAGATCGTCGCTGGTCTCTCGAGATGCTGCCTCCAACGTGGTACCGCTTGGGGCCGGCTCCGTCCCTCCTGCCGCACCGCCTTCTGCCGCCGGAGCCCGCGCGCCCGCTTCTCAAGCCCCGACGCTTTCAGGCTTCAAGCTTCTCAAGCGGAGGGTGGAATACACCGCGGTGGACCAGTAAGTGTTTGCTCTCCATATTGTTTTTGCTCATGTCGCTGCTTCCTGATCTTTGTCTTTGGTTGTCCAGGCCGCTGTCTGCGGCGAAGAAGAGGAAAGAGGGTATGGCGGCTACACCCCCTTCAGCTGAGAAAGGAAACGCGAACGCTCGTGCCTCCCCAGCCCAGTCGTCTTTGCGAGGCCAAGAGGAGCATCGCCGGGAGGAGTCAGCCCCATGGCCCCGCCGGCCCCGGAGGTGCCGGCGTCTGGCCCGGCTGAGGAGGTCCCGACTGCTCCGGAACCCGCAGTCTCCCAGGCCTTGGTGACGGCGTTGCCTCCTCCTTCTATCGTACCTCCACTCCCAGGTTCTTCTACCTCTGTTGCTGTCCTAGAGCGTGCTCTTTTGGAGATGACCCAGTTGCAGGCAGATCTCCTGAGAGAGGACCCGCGCCTGGTGGCCGGGCGCCTGGAGCTCGCCTCCGGCTGGCTTCACTCCAACTCGGTAGTTCATGCGACACTGAGCCAGGCCGTAGCGTCTTACGAGAAGGAGAAGCAGAGCACTGCCAATGCGGCAGCCGATCGTGAGGCGGCACTGAAGCACGCTAAGGCCGCCCGTGACCGCTGCAGAGAGCTGGAGGACGAGCTAAAGAGCCTGTGCGACAGGCACGTGAAAGCACAAGTGCTCCCTGGGTGATTTTGGTAATTAATGTCAAAAATTTTCTTGTTGGACTAATGTTTCTACCTAGTATGTTTCAGAAAAGTTCAACAATGGAGTGGCATGGACTAGAGGATGTGGAACCCCTTCAATATGCTAAGGACAAAGAATTGGCTCAAGCTCAAAGTTCAGGACTCTACATTTTCCATTTTAGTGATCCTAGATCACATTAAGTCCATAGGAAAGCCAATACTATTAAGAAGGGATGAGGTGTTGCTTAATGACTTGCTTGCTCAAAGTGCATAGTGATATGCTCCAAAGCCCTCAACCACTTTCTCACTTCCAAATATGTCCCACACCAAATATCCAACTCGGCCCCACCGATTCTTTCTATCCGGCCCCACCGAGTTTAGTTGACATAGCCACTGCCAGAAACCCTAATCAGTTCGGTCTCACCGATGGGATCTCGGTCTCACCGAGATGGGCTTGCAAACTCTCTGTTACCTATTGCAATATTTCCGGTCCCATCGAGATATACAATCGGCCCCATCGAGTTTGCTTGGCCAACTCTCTGTTTCGCTTATTACCCAAATCAGTCCCACCAAGTTTGAGTAACTCGGTCAAACCGAGTTTTGGATTTACCCTAACCCTAGCACATCGGTCCCACCGAGTTGATCTAGTCGGTCCCACTGAAACACCTAACGGTCACATTATGAACCAAATCGGTCTGACCGAGTTCTCTGAATCGGTCCCACCGAGTTTGATGATTTGTGTGTAACGGTTAGATTTTGTGTGAGGCTATAAATACCCCTCCACCCACTCTTCATTCGTGGAGAGAGCCATCAGAATATGCCTACACTTCCCATACATATTTTCTGAGAGAGAACCACCTACACTTGTGTTGAGGTCAAGATATTCCATTCCAACCACATAAATCTTGATCTCTAGCCTTCCCCAAGTTGCTTTCCACTCAAATCTTCTTTCTACCAAATCCAATCCTATGAGAGAGAGTTGAGTGTTGGGGAGACTATCATTTGAAGCACAAGAGCAAGGAGTTCATCATCAACACACTGTTTGTTACTTCTTGGAGAGTGGTGTCTCCTAGATTGGCTAGGTGTCACTTGGGAGCCTCCGACAAGATTGTGGAGTTGAACCAAGGAGTTTGTAAGGGCAAGGAGATCGCCTACTTCGTGAAGATCTACCCTGGTGAGGCAAGTCCTTCGTGGGCGACGGCCATGGTGGGATAGACAAGGTTGCTTCTTCGCGGACCCTTCGTGGGTGGAGCCCTCCGTGGACTCATGCAACCGTTACCCTTCGTGGGTTGAAGTCTCCATCAACGTGGATGTACGATAGCACCACCTATCGGAACCACGCCAAAAATCTTCGTGTCTTCAAATTGCGTTTGCACACTCCAATCCCTTCTCTTTACATTCTTGCAACTTGCATGCTTTTTTCCGCTGCTCATATACTCTTTGTATGCTTGCATGCTTGCTTGATATGTATTCTGAATGTTTAAACTTGTGCTAATACTCCACATGAAACTAAAGAATTAAAAACTTCAACTTTTCTTGATTAGAGTCTATTCATCCCCCCCTCTAGACACCTCTTCTCGATCCTTTCAATTGGTATCAGAGCATTGGTCTCCATTGCCTTGGTTTAAACACCTTTGGAGGAAGATGGATGTATCTACTTTGGGGAGTCTTAGACGTAGAGTGCCTATTCTTGATGGAGAGTTCTTCTATGAGTGGAAAATAAAATGCTTGAGATTTTCAATGAATATCATTTGAACAAGTACATTACTAGACCTTGTGCACCTCATGTTGATCCTTTGCATCCTACCCTTGATGAGTCTATTGACATGATCCGCAACCTTAGAACTATTAATCTTATCACTAGAGGCTTGCCTAGAAACTTGATTGGATGTTTGCCTACTCTTGATTGTGCCTACACTATATGGAGATTCCTTGAGGAACGTTTTCCAAACTATTCCCTGAAGAACTTATATGAGATTCTTCATAAGTCCATTGCCTTGATTAAGATGAGTTCCAATGATCCCAAATTTGGTGACTGCTTATTTGAGCTTACTAATCTTACGAGTGCCAAAGGAGATGTTGGAATCCTTAGCAATATCATTTCCAAAGCTATTAGAATTCATAAAGATAACCATAGAAATGATCATTTATCTAATGAATTACCCTCTCTAGGAGTTGATCAATCACAAGATGATGTTGAACATGGATACTATGATGAGGATGATGATAGTGACTGTGATCTTGATGATGCAATGAGACACTTTGGTCTTATGGCAAATCTTCGCGGCTACATGGCTGGAGGGAAGGAATGGGTCCTTGATAGTGGATGTACTGATCATATGACTGGAGATAAAGATATGTTTCGTGAGCTTGCTAAAAATGACGGCCCTCGAAAGTATGTCACCTCTGGTGATAACTCAAAGGGTAAGGTGGTTGGCCTAGGTAAGGTGGCCATCTCACATGATAGCTCCATAAAGAATGTCATGCTCGTTGAATCTCTTGGGTACAATTTACTTTCAGTATCTAGACTTGCTGATTTCGGTTTCAATGTCATGTTTACTGAGGTAGATTCCCAAGTGTTTCATAGAGACAACCGTAAAATGGTCTTTACTGGTATACGTAGAGGTGATCTTTACATTGTTGATTTCACTAAAAAGGCTCAACCTAGAACTTGCTTAATTGCTAAATCTTCTAAAGGCTGGTTGTGGCATAGAATACTAGGTCATGTGGGTATGCGAAATATTGATAAGCTCATAAAAGGTGATCATATCCTTGGAATAAAAGATGTCATATTTGACAAGGACAGACTTTGTAGTGCTTGTCAGGCAGGAAAACAGGTTGGAGGAAGTCATCGCGCGAAGAACATCATGACCACGAGAAGACCACTCGAGCTACTTCACATGGATCTCTTTGGTCCTAATGCCTACAAGAGTCTCGGTGGTAACTCATTTGGTCTAGTCATAGTTGATGATTTTTCAAGATTTACGTGGGTGTTCTTTCTTGATGACAAATCGCAGGTCCAAAAGATCTTCAAAAACTTCGCCAGGAAGGCCCAAAATCAATTTGACGTGAAAATCAAGAAGATTCAAAGCAATAACGGAACAGAGTTCAAGAACGCAAATGTGGATACCTTTCTTGACGAAGAGGGGATTTCACATGAGTTCTCAGCTACGTACACACCTCAACAAAATGGAGTTATTGAGAGGAAGAACCGGACTCTTATTGAGATGGCAAGAATGATGCTTGATGAGTACAAGACTCCAAAACACTTTTGGGCGGAAGCGGTTGAGACAGCTTGTCATGCAACAAATCGCTTATATCTTCACAAGCTACTCGGCGAGACGGCATACGAGCTCCTCATCGGTAACAAACCCCAAGTTGGATACTTTTGAGTATTCGGCTCAAAGTGCTACATTCTTGATAAGCATCGTCGTTCTAAATTTGCTCCTAAATCTCATGAAGGTTTCCTACTTGGTTATGGCTCAAACTCTCACACTTACCGTGTCTACAACAATTTCACCCAAAAGGTTGATCAGACGGTAGATGTGAAGTTTGATGAATCTAACGGCTCGCAAGTAGAGAAATTGCCAATTATTGTAAGAGACAAAGACCCTTCGGAAGCAATCCAAGACTTGTCTATTGGCAAGATTCGTCCAACGGAGGTGAAGGAGAGTACCTCGTCCATCCAACTGGAAGCTTCCACCTCACGACAAGGTGAACCAAGAATTGATACGGAAGCATCCACAAGTGGGGCACACCAAGACGAAGAAAACGAGGAAGTACACCAAGATGAACATCAACAACCTCCTTCTCCACCACGACAAGAAAATGACAACGTCAAAAATGAAGAAGGCCAATAAGAAGATCAAGATGAAGAGGACGTTCCACCCCGAGCCAAGCCAAAACTTCCACGAGTTCGAGGAAGAATCGCTAAAGATCATCCCGTCGAGCAAATCTACAATGATATCCAAACCGGGAGAATCACTCGCTCTAAAACTTGTTTGGCTAACTTTTGTGAACATTACTCATTCATCTCTAGCATTGTACCTATGAAGGTTGAAGAAGCATTGGAAGATCCGGATTGGATTAACGCTATGCATGAAGAGCTACACAACTTTGAGAGAAATCAAGTGTGGACATTGGTCGAGAAGCCCGACAACAACCACAACATCATTGGTACCAAATGGGTGTTTCGCAACAAGCAAGATGAAGATGGTCAAGTCGTCGACAACAAAGCTCGCCTAGTCGCCCAAGGCTACACTCAAGTCGAAGGTATGGACTATGGTGAGACATATGCTCCTGTTGCTAGACTTGAGTCCATTCGCATCTTACTTGCTTATGCTAATCACCATGTCACCTTGTACCAAATGGACATTAAAAGTGCTTTTCTAAATGGTGAAATTGAGGAGGAATTTTATGTTAAGCAACCTCCTGGCTTTGTCAATCCTAAGAAACCTAATCATGTTTACAAACTTCACAAAGCCCTTTATGGTCTTAAACAAGCCCCTAGAGCGTGGTATAAATGCTTGACCAAGTTTCTTATTGAAAAAGGCTTTGGAATTGGTAAAATTGATTCTACTCTTTTTACTAAAAGGGTTAATGGAGAGCTATTTGTGTCCCAAATTTATGTTGATGATATTATATTTGGTTCAACTAACCCTCATTTTAGTGAGAAGTTTGGAAAGCTAATGTTGGAGAAGTTTGAGATGTCTATGATGAGTGAACTCAAATTCTTTCTTGGTTTGCAAATCAAGCAAACTAAGGAAGGTACCTTTGTCTCTCAAACAAAGTACACTAAGGACTTATTCAAGAAGTTCAATATGCAAGAATGCAAATGTATGACTACACCCATGCCTACTAGTGGACATCTTGATTTGACCAAAGATGGTGAACCAGTTGATCAAAAAGTTTACTGCTCTATGATTGGTTCATTGTTATATCTATGTGCCTCTCATCCTGATGTTATGCTGAGTGTGTGCATGTGTGCACGATATCAAGCGGCCCCTAAAGAGTGTCATCTTAAGGCCGTGAAAATGATAGTGCGATACTTAATACACACACCAAATTTTGGCATTTGGTATCCTAAGAGGTTTTCTTTCAATCTTGTTGGTTACTCCGATTCGGACTATGCCAGAGACAAGGTTGATAGAAAGTCCACTTCGGGTACTTGTCAATTTCTTGGTAGATCTCTTGTGTCTTGGTCCTGCAAGAAACAAAACTCGGTATCCTTATCCACCGCCAAAGCGGAATACATTGCTGCTGGATCATGTTGTGCTCAACTACTTTGGATGACCCAAACTCTTAAAGATTAAGGGATATATGTGAAACATGTTCCATTGCTTTGTGACAATGAAAGTGCTATTAAGATTTCTCACAATCCCGTGCAACATTCTCGAACTAAGCATATTGAAGTTCGTCATCATTTCATTCGAGATCATGTTGCCAAAGGGGACATTGATCTTAAGCATGTTCGCACCGATAAGAAATTAGCGGATATATTTACCAAACCGTTTGATGAGAAAGTATTTTGCCGTTTGAGAGGTGAATTGAACATCATTGATGCTTCAAACTTGGAGTAGGAACTCCATTTGAATACATGCAAGGCATGAGCCTTTGACTAATCCTTGATGTTTCTTTCATGATGCTATCTATATGTCTTGGATATTTTTTGCACCCTTGCATGCTATCTAACCCTTGTAGGTACTTGGATGAATCTAAATCCATGAGATTGCAACTCACTCATATCTTGAGCAATCTCTACATCATCAAGTCTCTACATAATGGTGGTTGAAGACAAGGAAGCACAAAACTCTTCAAACATATCCTTTGACACATTCTACATTATGATTTATGACGGTCATTTTGGATACACAAGTGCTCTTCCTTGCAAATATAACCCATGTAGGAAGATGAACTCAAAATTCCAAGGTGGTGCTCCCAACTCTTGATGAGCTACATCAACCTTGAGCAACCCACACAAGTTCAACTACATGACCAAGATCAACACCACCACCCAAGGTATGTTATTCCATCTTAGAGAAGCTTTACTCCAAGTCATGGGTTAGAGCAACTCAACAAGATGTGAATATATCAAGATGGTTAAACGAAAAATGGTAACCCCATTTTTGAGCTTAAACGATGAGTATGACCAAAGATCAAGTGACCTCACTTGACTCCTAAGTCAATATACTCTAACATAGGTGACTTTGTCACCGCCTAATTCTAGATTAAGTTCTCTTGTGTTTCCTCTTGCATTTGTCTCATGCATATGTGTTTTCCCCTTTCAAAAAAACTTCATCTAGATCCTTTTATTTCTTTTCTTTCTTGACATTCTGCATTTTCTGTATCCAATTCATTGCAAATCTTTCAGCAAATTCCTTGAAAATCCTTATGAGATCTTAAGTGCCTAGTGAGCTGAGGAAATAAGTGTTTTCTCTGTTATGGACTCGGTCACACCGGTTTGTTTCCTTCGGCCCAACCGAATTCGCTCGGTGCCACCGAAGCAAACAACTCGGTGCTACCGATTTCACTACAGGAAAGACAACTTGCCACTTTTTCTTGCATTCATTTTTGCTCCAGCTCCACTCAATGACTCTTGTCCTCTACCAGCATCACATTCGACTTGCTTTGTGACTCAAGGACCAAACCCTTCTGCAATATAACAAAAATCCAAAAGAGCCCTTCTTGGAAATTGATGTCAAAGGGGGAGAGAGAGATCACATCGAAGCTCTATGCTTAATCATTTCTATAGGAGGAGAGAACACTCAAGGGTAAGAGAGTAAGAAAACCCCAGATGCTTGGTGTTCAAGAGGAGAGAAGTTACATGTCTTTAAGAGGGGAAAGACATGTTCATATTTGATCATATTTGATTGCTTGCATTAGCTCTATTGTCTTTTCTTTTGCTCCGATTTTCTGTTCCCTGTCTTCTCCCAATAACCCACTCAAGATTCAGAGGGAGCAAGACATCTAAGCGGAGGAAATCTCTGATTCTATTGCACATCTTTACCTTTGGGGACATGAATATATCCAATAGAGTACTCAGTACTCACACTCTACATGTCATGCCAGTCTTGGTACCTTTGTGGTTCTTTTGCTTGCTCTGGTTAGTAGATGTATCTGTGTTATCTAACCTTGTTTACTCAGGTCCATTGCCTTCTAAGCCAACTCAAGACCACAAAGTAAGTATATGCATCACAGTCATGTGCATGAGGATTTCTTTCTGATGTACATATTGTTTGCCAGAAGGACTCATGAGCATGAAGACACATTTCCTATTTTTACACCTTTCACTCTGATGCATATAGCCAAGATACATGTAACACATGGCTTACTCTGTCATGCTTATGCATTCACATGCTCCTATGATTCATATTTATATGATTGCATACATATAGGGGGAGCCTTTGCATGTTACATGTCTTTCCAAAGCTTTACTTGTTGTTCTCTATATCTTTATCTAAAGCTTTGATGTATGTTGTCATCAATTACCAAAAAGGGGGAGTGTCGGTGTTCTGGGAACGGGGGTCCCCAGACTTGCCTGCCTGCGGCGTGGCTCAAGTGGGGGCCCAGCGCGGCCCATCTTCATCAGCTCAAGCTCAAGACCCTCGCGAGGGGCCAAGCCTTGCGGGGCGGATGACCGGAAGCTTCCTCAGAGGCAGCCTCATCAGGCGGTCTCGCGAGGAGGAGGAGAGATCAAGGCGGGGGCACCTCATGAGGAGCCCATGACGCCAGCCATGACGATCAAGACCAGGCGGGCGCCAGGTGGGCGCCGGCCTGCGCAGTGTCCTTGTTTCCCCTTTGGTGCAAAGGGGGCAAGCACAGGCCAAGGCATCGGGCAAAGGTTACCATTCCGGTGCAACAAGACCAAGACCAACAGAGCGGCAGGACGGAGGTCATCGTGGAGCCCAAGACGGCGTCATCACTAGTACTTTTGGCAGCCGAAGACCACCTTTGGTCAGGATAACTGGTACTAGATGTTCCCCTTCAAAATGGCCAATTGTTGGCACCCTTCCCACTCATTATTTGGGGAGAGGCCCAGGGCCTCTATAAATAGAGCTAGCCACCACAGAGTAGAGAAGCAGGGAGAGATCTGATAGAACCCTAGCAGAGAGAGAGAGAGAGAGGTGACTGAACTCACCCAAGCAATTCATCGCACCAGCTCAAGAACACCTCTCGCGAGGTAGTTCGTCCCTTGTATTGTTCATCATCAGCCCCTCAGGCAATCCACCACACCACACACTGGAGTAGGGTATCACACCACAACGGTGGCCCGAACCAGTATAAACCTCGCGCCCCTTGTGTTGTTCGCTGTTCCCAGCTTAGATCATGCGAGGAGATTGGACGTAGATCGGTAAGGGAGAGATCTCCACGCACACCCCAGTGTTCGAACCTCAAGGGTCTGTCGGAACCCGAAATCCGACATTTGGCGCGCCAGGTAGTGGTGCACCGGAATCTTTCTTCCGCTGTTCGCGTGTGATCTTCCGTCGTGTCCATGGCTGACGCTCGTCGGGCTCGCGCCGAGCGCCGGGCTGCTCTCGCCACCCGTGTCGCCCAGACGGCGCCCGTCGGCGGACGCCCTCGTCGTTCCCCGTCGCCTGCTACCAACGCCGCCATCGGCCCGGCGGGGAACAAGCAGCAGGCCTCGTCCCAGCATCCTTCGGTGCGGCGGGAGGGCCGCACCGCCACATCGTCACCAACTCCAGCCGCTTCGTTGTCCCACGCCCGTCGCGCCCCCACGGACACGCACGTCGCGCTGCTCCTGGCAAGAGAGCTCCTGCACTACTGCCCCGTCGACGACCTCTACGAGGATTGGCTCGCCCGCATCACCGAGCTCGTCAGCGCCGCAGGGGGCTTCCCCTTGCCGTCCTTTTCGCTGCCTCGTCCTCCCTTCCGCGCAGGAGGCAAGGATCAGGAGGTGCCTCCACCACCTCCTCCCCAAGAAGGCGCCCTGGCTCCAAGGCGCGCAGCCCCAGGGCAAGACCCTCCGCGTCCGGCGCCTGCGCAGCAAGAAAGGAGCTGCCAAGAGATCCCTCGTCCCCAAGAAGGTGCTCGCGCGCTCCCAGCGCCGGCACGCCAAGATCGCGTCCCTGCACCTCCATGCCAAGACCTCGCGCTGCTCCAAGCGGCGGCGTGCGGTAATCCCCAGGAACAAGCCCAGCACCAGCAAAAGGCACCGATGGCCACAGCAGGCTGTCGCGCCCTCACCCCCGAGTTACACGGCGTCGCATGGCCAGGCAAGTTCAAGCCTGACCTGCCCCCTCGCTATGATGGCACGACGGACCCCGCGGAGTTCCTACAGCTCTACGAGCTATGCATCAAAGCCACCAACGGAGACGAAAGGGTCATGGCGAACTGGTTTCCCATGGTGCTCAAGGACGGGGCCCGCACCTGGCTCCTGAACCTGGCTCCTGGCACAATCTCCTCCTGGGACAAGATGCGCACTCGCTTCATCGCCAACTTCCAGGGCACTCGCGACCGGCCCCCGGCCGTGAGCGATCTGCGCCGCATCAAGCAGCAGCAAGGGGAAACCCTGCAGAAATACATCCAGCGCTTCAACAACGCTCGCCTCAAGATCCCCAAGGTGACTGAAGAAGCCATCATCTCGGCCTTCTCCGATGGCATACGCGACATCAAGATGAAGGAGGAGCTAGCAATCCATGAATACCTATGCACATCCCTGGAGTAGTTCAACTTGGCGACCAAGTGCGCCAGGGCTGAGGAAGGGCGCCTTTCCCTCCTCGAACTTCTGGCTGCCGACCCAGAAGGGAAGAAGCCCAAGGCCAAGGATGTGAAGCGCAAGGGGGCTGCCGTGCTTGCAGCAGAACCAGACACCAAGCAAGGCATGGATCAACCTGAGTCATCCAAGGGCAGCCGATACTGCGTGTACCACGACCTCCACACCCACAACACCAACGAATGTCAAGAGCTCAGGGCCATGAGAGATGGACGTGTCGGTCGATGCTCCGAGCGCAACGACAGGGGCTATGGCCGAGGAGGAGGAAGAGGTGGCGGACGATGGGAAGACCATGGCCCTCGCCAAGGGTGGTGTGATCGACCTCGGGAGGATTGCTGGCAGGACCAGCCTCGCGAGGGAGGCTGGAGAGATCAGCCTCATGAGGATCGCCCGCACGGCAACACAGGCCTTCCTCCTCTACCGCCGCCGCCAAGGAGGAACAAAGCCCAGCATCAAGACGAGGAGGCTGGGGGCTTCCAGGAGCCGTGCGCAATCGCTTGCATCTTGGGTGGAGCGCAGGCCCCGGCCTCACAGCGCATCTTCAAGCAGTTTGCTCGCGAGGTGAATGCAGTCCCCCCCAAGCTTGAGGCCGCGCGCCCTCTCATGTGGTATGCATGCGCCATCACGTTCAGCTCAGCGGATCAGCTCAAGTGCGCGGCAACGGCCGGAGTCCTCCTGATGCTTTGCTCCCCGGTCATCAGCAACGTGCAGGTCACCAGGACCCTCATTGACGGCGGAGCAGGACTCAACGTCATGTCCGTCAAGACGTTCGACAATCTCCAAGTGTCGTACGATCAGCTTCAGCCAACCAAGCCATTCTCAGGAGTCACTGATGGTTCCACTGTTCCAATAGGGCAGGTTCGCCTTCCAGTCACCTTCGGGCAGCGTAACAACTACCGCACCGAGCTCATCGACTTCGATGTCGCCCACATCCGTCTGCCATACAACGCCATCCTTAGGTACCCAGCCCTGGCCAAGTTCATGGCAGTGACTCACCATGGATATAATGTCCTCAAGATGCCAGGGAGCGGTGGAGTCATCACCGTACCCTGTGAAGAAAGGGACGCAGTGTGTTCACTTCAGCGCGTGTTCCAAGCCGCAGCAATCGAAGACCCGGACCACAGGAACGGAAGACTTCCCGAGGCGACCCTTAAGAAGAAGAAGGTTTTGCCTAGCCCAAGCCACAAGGAGGCAGGTGGCTCCGGAGGTGTTGCGTCAGGATCTGCGCCCAATCAGGGAGCGCCACCCTCTCTCACATAGGAAGGCGCGCCCGGCGCCCTCCTCGGGCAGGGCTCGAGGGCTCTTTCTTGGAGAGCCACCGACTTTGCCAAGGTCGCGAGGGAGGCGCTCGGGCACCACTTGGAGGGGTGCTTCCAGGCACGTTTCCCTCAGGAAGGTACAAGGCAAGGAAGACCAAACCCACAGGAGTTCATCACAAGAAACACCCAGGAGCTACAGGAGTCGAGGGTCATGCGCTGCAGCCGCCGCTTGCCCACCGTGGCCCCACATCCAGGCGAGGATGGTGGGCTGCACGTCTGCATCGACGTGCCAGGTCTCAACCAAGCCGCGTCTCAGGAGTGTCTCTGGCCTTCACGTGTGGGGCGTTGCGAGGGTCCACCTTACAACTATGTTCGCATGCCTTTCGGCCTGCCGAACGCGATCGCCGCTCATCCGCGCTTGCTGAGGAGCATTCTGGAGGCTCAGGAGATCAGGCACTGCGCGGTCCTAGTGGAGATGGAGATGGCCCTCGGATACCCACCTGTGCCCCCGGAGCCTCCCGAGGCTCCTGGGCCTGGGGGCTCGTGAGGGTCAATGTCTTCATCGCGCATCGCCCACTTCTTCAACATCGCTTCATCTTCAACGGCACCAGGTGACATCTTTCTAAGTTCCGTTTTTAGCTGGGAGCGCTCACAGGGCCGCATCATTCCCAGGTCGCGTGGGTCCATCCATGCGGCATGTATCTATGTTGCTTATGCTCTTTACTTACCTTGATGGGGGCGCCCCTCGGGCTGCATCATCCCCGAGCCACTCAGGCCTAGCCCAACAGCGTTTGATTTTCCCGCGTCTACTTAAAATGAATTTCCTCCTGCGTGCTTAACATACCCGACCTAATCGCCTGCTCGATTGACGCCTACCTATGGAGCCGCTCGCTCTGGCATGGCATTTGCGCACGGGTCCGTCCCTGCAATGCCGATAAACCTGAGTGGTCGAGCTCTGGCCTCCGCAGCCCTGTAAGGCGCCACCTCACCAGTCCCTCATTGCCCCAATCACTTCCCCGGAGCGACAAAAGGTTGGCTGGCAACCGTAACAACAGGTCTTGTTTCTCTTCATGATTGGTGTGTAGGACCTACTCTAGGAGCAATGCTCGGGACGTCGCGAGCTGCCTCTCCCTCTCTCCGGCACGGACCGTTTGCACATTAAAAGGGGGGCGCCTGAGCATCACGACTCATGGGCTCCTACTGGCTCTCCAGCCCTCACCCCTTGGCCTTGATCCACGGCATCGCGACCTGTCATACCAGCGGCGGCTGAGCTCGCTCGAGGGCCGGGACCTGAGGACGTAGAGCATTAAGGAAAGTGCGGGGGAGCGAGAAGAAGCTCGTGAGGACCTAATCCAGCAGCGCCTCAGCTGCCACCACTCGGGCCAGGCGCTTCATCGAGGAACTACACCAAACTCAAGAGATAAGTCACGCCCCTACAAGAGTTGGAACAACGCAGTGCCAAACCCTCGCCCAGTGCGACTCTGTCATGGCGACGTTGCCTTCCTTTCTCTCCCAATGAGGGCTGCTTGAGCACTAAAGGGGACCTCCCGAGCATCGTGACTCGGGGGCTCTTACCGGACCTCGGGCCGCTCACCTCCTGGCCTTGACCACGGCATCGCGACCTGGCATACCAGCGACGGTTGAAGCCTGCCTGGGGACTAGGACCTGTCAGCGTAGAGCGCCAAGTCCTCGTGAGGATAGAAAGGGGGAGCCGAGCCGAGACAGGACAAGCACCTCGCGTTGATTCATATTAAGACATAATGTTCGCAAAAGACATGGCAGGCGCCTTACATACCCCCACAGGGTGTTGCTTCGATTCCTCGCAGGGAACAAAAGTACTAATCCTAAGGAACGCTAATCGCCCGCACCTCCGCAAGGGACGCCATCATCAATAGTGGGCTGCCCAACACCGGCGCCAACCCCATCTAGATCAGTGGCGTCGACGGCTGGACGCAGCTGCCCCTCTCCGAGCACGGCACGAGCTCGGGGGCTCGTAGCTGTCGTTACTCATCTCCGGAGTCGCGAGGAGCTCGGGGGAGCCGCTGGATTCCCCAGCTCCTCCGCTGCTGCCTGAGGAGCTGCTGGGGGCCGATGGGCGGGCCAGGTCCTCGCCAGTTCGTTGCCCCTGCTGCTCTCCCTGGGGCAGCACTCCAGCCGGCGTCCTTCAGCATCGAAGACCTTGAAGAACATCAGGGAGGCTCCATCGTATTCAAGATGAATTACGAGGGCACCTACTGTCCAGCAGACCCGGGCGATTTCTCCCCAGCCCCGGGTCATGAAGACCTTGCCCGGAGCGACGACCGTGACCTCCGCTCCGGTCGCAAGGGTACTGCAGTCAGCGTGCTGCAGCTAGAGCTCCAGAGCCCCGCTTGGCGGCATCTCGAAGGCAAAGGAAGGAGGAAGGTGAATCCAAGAGCTTGGAGGCATGGCGGCATGGAGCACGAGCTCGCGAGAGGAGCGCTTGGCGTGGACTCCAGGAGGAACGACGCGCACCACCGTGACTCGCCGGTGTCGACGGCGGCACCGTCGATGTCGCTCGACGCCTTCTCCCCCAGGACCCATGACACGGGCATACAAGGGTAGCGGAAACCCAGGGGGCGGCCGCTCGTACCAGGGCCTCGGTGCCTCCTGCTGAGCACCCTCATCTCGGTGGCAGAGGACCAGCCGCTTCTTCGGCAGAAGTGGGTCAGGACCCTCTCGGGGGCATTTCCCTTCTCTTCTGCAGAAAACCGGCGGATTGGCGCCACCGGCGTAAGGAGGAGCAAGAACAAGGAAGAAGAAGGAAGGGAGCAGCAGGAAGGGATGGACTGAAGGGGCTCGTGCAGCCCCGTACTTATGGCCGGAGGAGGCCAACCGCCGAGCACCACGATCGCAGGTAATCATGACCGGTTTCTCTACATGCAGGAACTCGTCAAGTCATGCGGTCGCCGAGGCGTCATGGGGAAGCGCAGTCGCCCACGTCCAATCAGTTGCCACGCGGCGCCCAAGGCCGCAGGCTATTGGGGCCCGCGGCGCTTCGCGCTTTCCTCTTCGCTTCCCTGCTAGGCCAAGCCCGGGCACGCCTTGGGCCCGGGGGCTACTGTCGGCGTTCTGGGAACGGGGGTCCCCAGACTTGCCTGCCTGCGGCCTGCGGCGTGGCTCAAGTGGGGGCCCAGTGCGGCCCATCTTCATCAGCTCAATCTCAAGACCCTCGCGAGGGGCCAAGCCTCGCGGGGCGGACGACCGGAAGCTTCCTCAGAGGCAGCCTCATCAGGCGGGCTCACAAGGAGGCGGAGAGATCAAGGCGGGGCACCTCGCGAGGAGCTCGTGACGCAAGCCATGACGATCGAGACCAGGCGGGCGCCAGGCGGGCGCCGGCCTGCGCAGTGTCCTTGTTTCCCCTTTGGTGCAAAGGGGGCAAGCACAGGCCAAGGCATCGGGCAAAGGTTACCATTCCGGTGCAACAAGACCAAGACCAACAGAGCGGCAGGACGGAGGTCACCATGGAGCCCAAGACGGCGTCATCACCAGTACTTTTGGCAGCCAAAGACCACCTTTGGTTAGGATAACTGGTACTAGATGTTCCCCTTCAAAATGGCCAATTGTTGGCGCCCTTCCTGCTCATTATTTGGGGAGAGGCCCAGGGCCTCTATAAATAGAGCTAGTCACCACAGAGTAGAGAAGCAGGGAGAGATCTGATAGAACCCTAGCAAAGAGAGAGAGAGAGAGAGAGGCGACTGAACTCACCCAAGCAGTTCATCGAACCAGCTCAAGAACACCTCTCGCGAGGCAGTTCTTCCCTTGTACTGTTCATCATCAGCCCCTGAGGCAATCCACCACACCACACACTGGAGTAGGGTATTACACCACAACGGTGGCCCAAACCGGTATAAACCTCGCGCCCCTTGTGTTGTTCGTTGTTTCCATCTTAGATCACGTGAGGAGATTGGACGTAGTAGGGGAGAGATCTCCACGCGCACCCCAGTGTTCGAACCTCAAGGGTCTGCCGGAACCGGAAATCCGATAGGGAGATTGAAAGCACAAGTGCTCCCTGGGTGATTTTGGTAATTAATGTCAACATATCTCTTGTTGGACTAATTTTTCTACCTAGTATGTTCAGACAAGTTCAACAATGGAGTGGCATGGACTAGAGGATGTGGAACCCCTTCAATATGCTAAGGACAAAGAATTGGCTCAAGCTCAAGCTCAAGACTGATACGTCTCCAATGTATCTATAATTTTTTATTGCTCCATGCTATATTATCTACTGTTTTGGACATTATTGGGCCTTATTATCCACTTTTATATTATTTTTGGGACTAACCTATTAACTGGAGGCCCAGCCCAGAATTGCTGTTTTTTGCCTATTTTAGGGTTTTGAAGAAAAGGAATATCAAACGGAGTCCAAACGGAATGAAACCTTCAGGAATGTGATTTTCTCACTGAACATGATCCAGAGGACTTGGACCCTACGTCAAGAAAAAAAATAGGAGGCCATGAGGTAGGGGGCGCGCCTACCCCCCCCAGGTGCCCTCCACCCTCGTGGGCCCCTTGTTGCTCCACCGACGTACTCCTTCCTCCTATATATACCTACGTACCCCCAAACGATCAGATATGGAGCCAAAACCCTAATTCCACCACCGCAACTTTCTGTATCCACGAGATCCCATCTTGGGGCCTGTTCTGGAGCTCCGCCGGAGGGGGCATCGATCATGGAGGGCTTCTACATCATCACCATAGCCCCTCCGATGAAGTGTGAGTAGTTTACCTCAGACCTACGGGTCCATAGTTATTAGCTAGATGGCTTCTTCTCTCTTTGTGGATCTCAATACAATGTTCTCCCCCTCTCTTGTGGAGATCTATTCGATGTAATCTTCTTTTTGCGGTGTGTTTGTTGAGACCGATGAATTGTGAGTTTATGATCAAGTCTATCTATGAACAATATTTGAATCTTCTCTGAATTCTTTTATGTATGATTGGTTATCTTTGCAAGTCTCTTCGAATTATCAGTTTGGTTTGGCCTACTAGATTGATCTTTCTTGCAATGGGAGAAGTGCTTAGCTTTGGGTTCAATGTTGTGGTGTCCTTTCCCAGTGATAGTAGGGGCAGCAAGGCACGTATTGTATTGTTTCCATCGAGGATAACAAGATGGGGTTTTCATCATATTGCATGAGTTTATCCCTCTACATCATGTCATCTTGCTTAAGGTGTTACTCTGTTTTCATTAACTTAATACTCTAGATGCATGCTGGATAGCGGTCGATGAGTGGAGTAATAGTAGTAGATGCAGGCAGGAGTCGGTCTACTTGTCTCGGACGTGATGCCTATATACATGATCATGCCTAGATATTCTCATAACTATGCTCAATTCTTTCAATTGCTCAACAGTAATTTTTTCACCCACCGTAGAATACTTATGCTCTCGAGAGAAGCCACTAGTGACACCTATGTCCCCCGGGTCTATTTTCATCATATTGATCTCCTACTACTTTGTTATTTCCTTTGCTTTTTACTTTGCCTTTATTTTAATTTGCATCTTTATCACAAAAATACCAAAAATATTATCTTATCATATCTATCAGATCTCACTCTCGTAAGTGGCCGTGTAGGGATTGACAACCCCTATTCGCGTTGGTTGCTAGGATTTATTTGTTTTGTGCAGGTATGAGGGACTCGCGCGTAGCCTCCTACTGGATTGATACCTTGGTTCTCAAAAACTAAGGTAAATACTTACGCTACTTTGCTGCATCATCCCTTCCTCTTCAGGGAAAACCAACGCGGTGCTCAAGAGGTAGCAAGAAGGATTTCTGGCGCCGTTGCCGGGGAGGTCTACGCAAAAGTCAACATACCAAGTACCCATCACATACCCTTATCTTCCGCATTACATTATTTGCCATTTGCCTCTCGTTTTCCTCTCCCCCACTTCACCCTTGCCGTTTTATTCGCCCTCTCTCTATATACTCCTTCTCTTTCCCGTTTGCCTCTTTTTGCCCGCTTGCTTTTTGTCTGCTTGTGTGTTAGTTTTATTATTTGTCATGATGGCTCAAGATAACGCTAAATTGTGTGACTTCACCAATACCAACAACAATGATTTTATTATCACTCCTATTGCTCCTCTTACCGATGCTGAATCTTGTGAAATTAATACTGCTTTGCTGAATCTTGTCATGAAAGATCCGTTTTCGGCCTTCCTAGTGAAGATGCCTCTACCCATCTAAATAGCTTCATTGATTTGTGTGATATGCAAAAGAATAAATATGTGGATAATGATATTGTTAAATTGAAGCTATTTCCTTTTTTGCTTAGAGATCGTGCTAAAGCTTGGTTTTCGTCTTTGCCTAAAAATAGTATTGATTCATGGAACAAGTGCAAAGATGCTTTTATCTCTAAGTATTTTCCTCCCGCTAAGATCATCTCTCTTAGAAACGATATTATGAATTTTAAGCAACTTGATCATGAACATGTTGCACAAGCTTGGGAGAGAATGAAACTAATGACACGTAATTGCCCTACTCATGTGTCGGCGTTCTGGGAACGGGGGTCCCCAGACTTGCCTGCCTGCGGTCTGCGGCGTGGCACAAAGGGGGGCCCAGCACGGCCCATCTTCATCAACACAGACCCAAGACCCTCGCGAGGGGCCAAGCCTCGTGGGGCAGATGACACGGAGCTTCCTCAGGCACGGCCTCATCAGGCTGGCTCGCGAGGAGGCGGAGAGATCAAGGCGGGGTACCTCACGAGGTGCCCGTGAGGCAAGCCATGACGACCAAAGGCGCCACGCGGGCGCCAGCCGCGCAGTGTCCTCCTTTCCTCTTTGGTGCAAAGGGAGCAAGCGCAGGAAAGAGCATCAAGCAAAGGCACCCGTTTCGGTGCAACGAGACCAAGACCAGTCCAACGGCAGGGAGGAAGTCATTGTGGAGCCCAAGCCAGCGTCACCACCAGAGTCTTTGGCAGGCGAGGACCAGCTTTAGTCAGGATAAGTGTACCAGATGTTCCCCTTCAAAATGGCCAATTGTTGGCGCCCTTCCCGCTCAATATTTGGGAAGAGGCCCAGGGCCTTTGCTTATAAATAGGACCAGCCACCCACAGGGTAGGGGGGTTCGATCGATCGGTTGGAGATCGAAATCAGAGAGAGAATCGAGAAGAGAGAGAGAGAGAGAAGGGTGACTGAACTCCTCCTAGCAGTTCATCCCCCACCAGTCCAGAACAGACCCTCGCGAGGCTGTTCTTCCTTGTATTACTCATCATCATCAGCCCAAGAGGCAATCCACCACACCACACACTGGAGTAGGGTATTACACCACAACGGTGGCCCGAACCAGTATAAACCATGTGTCTCTTGTGCTGTTCTTTCCATAGCTTAGATCTTAGCAAGGCAGAGGGGTGCAGGTAGGTAGGAGGCGAAATCTCCACGCGCACCCCAGTGTTCAAACCTCAAGGGTCTGCCGGAACCCGAAATCCGACATCATGGTTTAAATTTGTGGATGATTATACAAAAATTTTATGCCGGATTGAATTTTGCTTCTAGAAATCTTTTAGATTCGGCCGCAGGAGGCACTTTTATGGAAATCACTTTAGGAGAAGCAACTAAACACCTAGATAATATTATGGTTAATTATTCTCAATGGCATACTGAAAGATCTACTAATAAAAAGGTGCATGCTATAGAAGAAATTAATGTTTTGAGTGGAAAGATGGATGAACTTATGAAATTATTTGCTAGTAAGAGTGTTCCTTCTGATCCTAATGATATTCCCTTGTCTACTTTGATTGAGAATAATAATGAATCTATGGATGTGAATTTTGTTGGTAGGAACAATTTTGGTAACAATGCATATAGAGGAAATTTCAATCCTAGGCCTTATCCTAGTAATCCCTCTAATAATTATGGTAATTCCTACAACAATTCTTATGGAAATTATAATAAGATGCCCTCAGATTTTGAATCTAATATTAAATAATTTATTATTTTGCAAAAGAATTTTAATGCTTTGATTGAAGAAAAATTGCTTAAGATTGATGAGTTGGCTAGGAACGTTGATAGAATTTCTCCTGATGTTGATTCTTTGAAACTTAGATCTATTCCACCTAAGAATGATACCAATGAGTCTCTCAAAGCCATGAGAATTTCCATTGTGAGTGCAAAGAAAGAACCGCTAGGATGCGTGCTAAGAAAGATGCCTTTATAAGAGCGTGTTCTTCTAGTTCCTATGAAAATAAAGATGAAGATCTAAAAGTTATTGATGTGTCCCCTATTAAATCTTTGTTTTGCAATTTGAATCTTGATAATGGTGGGACTGAATATGATCCACCTTTACCTAGAAGATGTTCCAAGAATTCAGAATTTTTTGATCTTGATGCTAAAATTGATAAAAGTGGGATGGAAGAAATTGAAACCCTAGATGTTGCTAAACCCACTATTATGGATTTCAAGGAATTTAACTATGAAAATTGCTCTTTGATTGATTGTATTTCCTTGTTGCAATCCGTGCTAAATTCTCCTCACGCTTATAGTCAAAATAAAGCGTTTACTAAACATATCGTTGATGCCTTGATGCAATCTTATGAAGAAAAACTTGAATTGGAAGTTTATATCCCTAGAAAACTTAATGATGAGTGGGAACCAACTATTAAAATTAAAATTAAAGATCATGAATGCTATGCTTTATGTGATTTGGGTGCTAGTGTTTCCACGATTCCAAAGACTTTGTGTGATTTGTTAGGTTTCTGTGATTTTGATGATTGCGCTCTAAACTTGCACCCTGCGGATTCCACTATTAAGAAACCTATGGGAAGAATTAATGATGTTCTTATTGTTGCAAATAGGAAATGTGTGCCCATATATTTTATTGTTCTTGGCATATATTGCAATCCTTCATGTCCTATTATTCTTGGTAGACCTTTCCTTAGAACGATTGGTGTAATTATTGATATGAAGGAAGGAAATATTAGATTCCAATTTCCATTAAGGAAAGGCATGGAACACTTTCCTAGAAAGAAAATTAAAGTACCTTATTAATCAATCATGAGAGCCACTTATGTATTGCCTACCAAAGATGGCAATACCTAGATCTATCCTTGCTTGTTATGCCTAGCTAGGGGCGTTAAACGATAGCGCTTGTTGGGAGGCAACCCAATTTTATTTTTATTCCTTGATTTTTGCTCCTGTTTAGTAATAAATAAATTATCTAGCCTCTGTTTTGGTTGTGTTTTTTGTGTTTAATTAGTGTTTGTGCCAAGTAGAACCGTTGGGAAGACTTGGGGAAAGTCTTGTTACACTTGCTGTAAAAAACAGAAACTTTAGCGCTCACGAGAAATGCTGCCATTTTTATTTGGAAAGTGATATTTAGTTAATTATTTTTTAATATAATTAATAGATAAATTCCTCACGTCCAGAAATTTATTTTAGAATTTTTGGGGTTCCATATCTTGCGCTAGCTACAGATTACTACAGACTGTTCTGTTTTTGACAGATTCTGTTTTTCGTGTGTTGTTTGCTTATTTTGATGAATCTATGGCTAGTAAAATAGTTTATAAAACATAGAGAAGTTAGAATACAGTAGGTTTAACACCAATATAAATAAAGAATAAGTTCATTACAGTACCTTGAAGTGGTCTTTTGTTTTCTTTCGCTAACGGAGCTCACGAGATTTTCTACTTTGAGTTTTGTGTTGTGAAGTTTTCAAGTTTTGGGTAAAGATTTGATGAATTATGGAACAAGTAGTGGCAAGAGCCTGAGATTGGGGATGCCCATGGCACCCCCAAGATAATCTAAGGACACCTAAAATCCAAAGCTTGGGGATGCCCCGGAAGGCATCCCCTCTTTCGTCCCTTCCTCTTCGGGGAAAACCAACGCAGTGCTCAAGAGGTAGCAAAGACTCTACATTTTCTATTTTAATGATCCAAGATCACATTGAGTCCATAGGAAAGCCAATACTATTAAGAAGGTATGAGGTGTTGCTTAATGACTTGCTTGCTCAAAGTGCTTAGTGATATGCTCCAAAGCCCTCAACCACTTTCTCACTTCCAAATATGTCCCACACCAAATATCCAACTCGGCCCCACCGATTCTTTCTATCCGGCCCCACCGAGTTCAGTTGACATAGCCACTGCTAGAAACCCTAATCAGTTCAATCTCACTGATGGGATCTCGGTCTCACCGAGATGGGCTTGCAAATTCTCTGTTACCTATTGCAATATTTTCGGTCCCACCGAGATATACAATCGGCCCCACCGAGTTTGCTTGGCCAACTCTCTATTTCGCTTATTACCCAAATCGGTCCCACCGAGTTTGAGTAATCGGTCAAACCAAGTTTTGGATTTACCCTAACCCTAGCACATCGGTCCCACCGAGTTGATCCAGTCGGTCCCACCGAAACACCTAACGGTCACATTATGAACCAAATCGGTCCCATCGAGTTTGGTGATTTGTGTGTAACGGTTAGATTTTGTGTGGAGACTATAAATACCCCTCCACCCACTCTTCATTCATGGAGAGAGCCATCAGAATGTGCCTACACTTCCAATACATATTTTCTGAGAGAGAACCACCTACACTTGTGTTGAGGTCAAGATATTCCATTCCAACCACATAAATCTTGATCTCTAGCCTTCCCCAAGTTGCTTTCCACTCAAATCTTCTTTCTACCAAATCCAATCCTATGAGAGAGAGTTGAGTGTTGGGGAGACTCTCATTTGAAGCACAAGAGCAAGGAGTTCATCATCAACACACTGTTTGTTACTTCTTGGAGAGTGGTGTCTCCTAGATTGGCCAGGTGTCACTTGGGAGCCTCCGACAAGATTGTGGAGTTGAACCAAGGAGTTTGTAAGTGAGGGAGTCCTGGATTAGGGGGTCTCCGGACAGCCGGGCTGTATCCTTTGGCCGGACTGTTGGACTATGAAGATACAAGATTGAAGACTTCGTCTCGTGTCCGGATAGGACTCTACTTGGCGTGGAAGGCAAGCTAGGCAATACGGATATGTATATCTCCTCCTTTGTAACCGACCTTGTGTAACCCTAACCCCCTCTGGTGTCTATATAAACCAGAGGGTTTTAGTCCGTAGGACAACATACAATCATACCATAGGCTAGCTTCTAGGGTTTAGCCTCTCCGATCTTGTGGTAGATCAACTCTTGTAATACTCATATCATCAAGAATAAATCAAGCAGGACGTAGGGTTTTAACTCCATCAAGAGGGCCCGAACCTGGGTAAAACATCGTGTTCCCTGCCTCCTATTACCATCCGCCTTAGACGCATAGTTCGGGACCCCCTACCTGAGATCCGCCGGTTTTGACACCGACATTGGTGCTTTCATTGAGAGTTCATCTGTGTCGTCGCCGTTAGGCTTGATGGCTCCTACGATCATCGATAGCGATGCAGTCCAGGGTGAGACTTTTCTCCCCGGACAGATCTTTGTGTTCGGCGGCTTCGCACTACGGGCCAACTCGCTTGGCCATCTGGAGCAGATCGAAAGTTACGCCCCTGGCCACTAGGTCAGGTTTGGAAGCTTAAACTACACGGCCGATATCCGCGGAGACTTGATCTTCGACGGATTCGAGCCCCTGCCTTGTGCGCCACGCGGTCACGATGAGTATGATTTAGCTCTACCATCGCACCATATTCGGGAGATCGCACCGGCAGCCGCTCCGAGCCTCAATTCAGAGCCAGTTACGCCATCCATGGACGGGTGGATAGACCCCGTCACGGAGGCCATATCCTCAGTGGCGATCGAGCCGAATATCGACCTTACCCTTCACGAGAGTCGTGTTGCCAAATTGCCGGACCCTTCTCCGGCCGCGGACTCTGAACCGCCTGCACCCATTCCTATCGAATCGGATTGGGCGCCGATCATGGAGTTTACCTTCGCGGATATTTTTCAGCACTCGCCCTTCGGCGACATACTGAACTCATTAAGGTCTCTCTCCTTGTCAGGAGGATCCTGGCCGAACTATGTCCGGCAGGATTGGGATGCGGATGACAAAGAAATTCGCCGCCCACCCACCACCCACTTAGTAGCCACTGTCGACGACTTAACCGACATGCTCGACTTCGACTCCGAAGACATCGACGGTATGGACGACGATGCGGGAGACGAAGAGGAACCACTACCCACAGGGCACTGGACAGCCGCCTTATCATATGATATATACATGGTGGACACACCCAAAGAAGGCAATGGCGACGAGACAACAGAGGATGACCCCTCCAAGAAGCAACCCAAGCGCCGGCATCAGCAGAGCCGCTCTAAGTCCCGCCAAGGCAAAAGCGGTGATACCAGCATAGGAGATAATAGCACTCCGGACAGTGCCGAAGACGGCAACAATCCTCTCCAGCAAGATTTAGGGTAGGAGGATGGAGAAGCCAGCCCTTTAGAGAGAGCGGCAGATGGAGAGGCGGAGGATGATAATTACATGCCTCCCTCCGAAGACGAGGCAAGCCTCGACGATGACGAATTCGTCGTGCCTGAGGATCCCGTCGAACAAGAGCGCTTCAAGCGCCGGCTTATAGCCATGGCAAATAGCCTTAAGAAAAAGCAACAACAGCTTCAAGCTGATCAAGATTTGCTAGCCGACAGATGGACCGAAGTCCTTGCGGCCGAGGAATATTAACTCGAACGTCCCTCCAAGAGTTACCCAAAGCATAGGTTGCTACCCCGACTGGAGGAGGAAGCATTCAAACCCACATCTCCAGCACATGATGCGGCTGACCGGCCACCTCATGGTCGTGACAGAGAGGCATTTCAGCCAAAATCTCAGTCTGCACTCCAACGCCACTCACATAAAAACATCAAGGCATGGGGAAATACGACGGACCTGCGAGACGTATTGGAGGACAAAGCAAAACATGTAAGATCGATCTACGGATCACGAGGGTGCGCCACTATGCGAGACGATAATCGTCATGCCGGATACAGTAAAAGTAAGTCCGGCCGGGCCGAACACAGTGGGCAAGACTCATTCGAGCTGCATCGCGACATAGCCCAGTACAGAGGCACCGCACACCCCCTATGCTTCACAGACGAAGTAATGGATCATCAAACCCCAGAGGGTTTCAAACCCGTAAATATAGAATCATACGACGGCACAACAGATCCTGCGGTATGGATCGAGGATTTCCTCTTGCACATCCACATGGCCCGTGGTGATGACCTACACGCCATCAAATACCTCCCACTCAAACTCAAAGGACCAGCTCGACATTGGCTCAACAGCTTGCCAGCAGAGTCCATTGGCTGTTGGGAAGATCTGGAAGCCGCATTCCTCGACAACTTTCAGGGCACTTATGTGCGACCACCAGATGCCGATGACTTGAGCCACATAATTCAGCAGCCAGAGGAATCGGCCAGGCAATTCTGGACACAGTTCCTAACAAAGAAAAATTAAATCGTCGACTGTCCGGATGCAGAGGCCCTAGAAGCTTTCAAGCACAACATCCGCGATGAATGGCTCGCCCGGCACCTTGGCCAGGAAAAGCAAAAATCTATGGTAGCCCTCACGACACTCATGACCCGCTTATGTGTGGGAGAGGACAGCTGGTTGGCTCACAGCAATAACATATCAAAGAACCATGGTACTCCGGATACCAAGGACGGCAACGACAGGTCACGTCGCAACAAACATAAGCGCCGCATTAACAGTGACAATACCGAGGATACGGCAGTCAATGCCGGATTCAAAGGCTCTAAACCCGGTCAGCGGAAAAAGCCATTCAAAAGAAGCACTCCGAGCCCGTCTAGTTTGGACCGTATACTCGATCGCTCATGCCAAATACACGGCACCCCCGATGTCATGGATATGGGACATGGGTATCCTCATGAAGGTAGGCCGCGGCCCATCATGGGAGGTGGCCCACCAGGCCGACTTAAACAGTTTGAATAAGACCTGGATTGCTATCCGTCTTGTAATAGAAAAGAGACTAGTCCTAATCCTACTAGGACTCTACATGTAGGCCGGCCCCTTCAACTTATATAAGGAGGGGCAAGGCTCCCCAAGAAGAGGGACAAGTTCCAAAAGTTGGACAAGTTAGGTTTAGACAATAGCTCTCGAGATAGATCACTCTTGTAACCGTGATCATCATCATCAATATCAATGAAGCAGGATGTAGGCTTTTACCTCCACCATGAGGGGCCGAACCTGGGTAAAACATCGTGCCTCTCGTCCCGCTCAACCCCTCTCAAGCTACCACATAGATGTGTTGGCCTCGCGACTAAGTCCTGAAACTAAGGACATCTGCCGTGACAATTCCACGACAGTTGGCGCCCAACGTGGGGCCCGCGCACGGTGGTGTTGAGTTCTTGGAGGGATCTTTTTTAGGGTTCGAGAAGTTTGTAATTTTCAGATGAAGAGCAGATTGGAAAGGATCTACATCGTCTTAGTTCGTCAGTCGAGATCAGGAAAAGAAAAAAA
This sequence comes from Triticum dicoccoides, assembly GCF_002162155.2. NCBI lineage: Eukaryota > Viridiplantae > Streptophyta > Magnoliopsida > Poales > Poaceae > Triticum > Triticum dicoccoides. The sequence continues at coordinate 448,793,217 of NC_041392.1, read as the reverse complement.
ATTGGGTCATCCGTGAGACGTTTACACGCCGGAGTCAGGGCTTCATCGACTTCAACTTCAGCAAGATCGTATCCGGCCAGTTCATCCGTTTTTGGCGTGTGCAAATTCCTTCATCGGCAATGGTTGTGATTCCGACAGGAGACGTGTTGATATTTCATTGATTAAAGCATCAGATCAATCAAGGCATATATATATTGAGTACGGTCTTCAATGTCCGATGAATCGAGGCATCAATCTCTAGTGAAAGTCGAAGGAGGAATTTTCTATCACATGATTAATCGATGCATGATCGGATCGATCTCTAGTTTCCAAAACTACAAGGCAAGGCTACGGCGCCGGGTCACACGCGACCGTCGCGATGTCTCTAGCAATCCAAAAAAAGAAAAAGAAAGGGGTGGCCACGTCTTGAGGATGTGGACATGGACTGGTCAACCGCCCATGATGGATCGATTCGCCCCGTTTGGTCACTCCGTCCTTGCGATGGAGCCGCCTCGCCTCCAGGCGCAACCCTCGCCGGAGCGGCCTCACTACTAAGCCGCCTTCAAACTGAACCTGCTCGAATTCGCCTTCGCCGCCCCTGCTCGGACTTGCCTTCGCCACTCCGAGTCGGTTCCGCCCCGCAGCTCCACCTCCGGTTCTGCTGCTCCTCCGCACCGGATCTGCAGATCGTTTTTCTGCCTCTGTTGCTCCGAGCTGCTATCACTGCCATACCGGTCCGTCTCGGCTCACCTCTACTTGGATTGACTCCGAGTCGTTATCACCTCTTCTGCTCCAAGTCGGCCTCGTCGTTGCGCCGCTGAGTCGCTGGCCCTGCTGGCTCCATGCTCATGTCTGTGTCGTTTGCTGCGGTCCCCCTTCATAGTCGGGCTTTGAGACGCCCGCTACCTCAGCCGCCTTACGCTGTTCTGACTTGCTGGCCTGTTTTTTCACTGGCTCCGCCCCTGCACCAGCCAGCAGCGTTGAACCGGCCGCCCGCCCCTCGCTCCCGCTCAGTCTGGCCTCAGAGCCGCCATGCCTCAACAGCCTCGTCTCACCTCTCCTGCAAGTCGCCGATGAAGGCTGACATCCAAACACCTGTCGATTGTGATAGTTTTTTCAGTTACCGCAGCATCGATGGTTTCAAGGTGTACAAGGCCTGGAGGTTAGTATGCTGATGAAGGGTACGGCGAAGGAGATACCCAGGGCAGTGCGTGCATATACGATGGATCAAAGGCCAATCTGCCTACAATAATGGAATAGGAGTCCAGCGGGCAAGTACCAAACTAGTAAAAATTGCAACAGGATTCAGTTTTCAATAATGGCCAAATTGCCGCTCCCAGCGCGCCTTGACAGGAGAGCTTAATCAATATCAACCAAGCTGGCTTGCACTGCGCCATCTATTCTCCTGTTCGGCGGTTTTTTCGGCTACACGTCTTCAAAAATTCCAGCTTGCGCCGCCGGCTCGAACCGTCAGCTGGGTTACCGATTTGGGACTCCTACGCGGGATCATCTACTGCCTCGTTGCGGTCGACCCCAACGGTCCGCTGGCTTATGCCACATCATAAAAACAAGCTAAGTCACTTTTATATTTAAATTTCATTTTTTCAGTCAATTAAATATATCCGGCACCTTTGAGTTAATCTCGGGGGCTATCGTTTCTTCTCATAAAGTTGAGTCGTAAGGTTACCAAAGAGGACTATTTGCCACGATGCACAGTTCAAACATGGGTGCCTTACATATCAGCAAAATAATTTTATGTTCATTCTTTACTAAGTCAGATGCAACTCGTAACCGACCAAGTAGTGGGTATGGTATTGTCAATCGACTCTAATGCCTATCATGGACTTTGTCGACCCTGAACATATCATATTCCATGAAAAAAGTCCACGCGAAAGCCTACTTAGTCGATTCGAACGATTAACAACTTGAACACAAGTTGACAAATTCATCGAAATTATTATTTAATTTTGTTTTATACATCATGAACGATGTGATGCATTCATGTGTTTTATTTCAGGAACAAAGAGCCTCAAGACAACTCCTCGTGTCGCATCGAGCCTCGGGGGCTATCAAGCCAGAATTTATGAAAAAACAGACTTTGTTCGTTACCAAAACACAAGTTCACAGACCACCGGATTGTTAAAGGCCTAAACAAACCCAGCACTCGGGGGCTACAGATGATATACATACTATGGGAGTTGGAAAAAATTCGGAAAGACCTGGCTAGGGAAGACCCAGCTTGGAGACAGAATCCAGCCTCGGAGGACAACCCGACAACATCAATGTCGATGCTTCATGACCCGGCAATCTCTTCATCCACATTTCGGCATCCATTACGTCAACGACCCGAAAAAAGCTCCATGTTAAAGGAAGACAAAAGCATCAACAAAATCAAGACCTTCCGCCCGACTCTTCGAGTCACCCGAAAGCTCGGGGGCTACTGTTGTGGATATGGGACACGGGTATCCTCATGAAGGTAGGCCGCGGCCCATCATGGGAGGTGGCCCACCAGGCCGACTTAAACAGTTTGAATAAGACCTGGATGCTATCTGTCTTGTAATAGAAAAGAGACTAGTCCTAATCCTACTAGGACTCTACATGTAGGCCGGCCCCTTCAACTTATATAAGGAGGGGCAAGGCTCCCCAAGAAGAGGGACAAGTTCCACAAGTTGGACAAGTTAGGTTTAGACAATAGCTCTCGAGATATAGCACTCTTGTAACCGTGATCATCATCATCAATATCAATGAAGCAGGATGTAGGCTTTTACCTCCACCGTGAGGGGCCGAACCTGGGTAAAACATCGTGCCTCTCGTCCCGGTCAACCCCTCTCAAGCTACCACATAGATGCGTTGGCCTCGCGACTAAGTCCTGAAACTAAGGACATCTGCCGTGACAATTCCACGACACCCGACAAGCCAGCCAACCACACCAACAGGGATTGTTGGGTGTTCAAGGAGGCCATCAAGATAAATGCTGAAAACAAAGATAAGGGGTCACATAGCGATGACGAGGAGGAGCCCTGGCAGCCGAACACCGGAGGACAGAAGAGGTTCCCCCCACAAGTGCGGACGGTGAACATGATATACGCAACCCACATCCCCAAGAGGGAGCGGAAGCGTGCACTCAGGGACGTATATGCGTTGGAGCCAGTTGCCCCAAAGTTCAACCCATGGTCTTCCTGTCCGATCACCTTCGACCGCAGGAACCACCCCACTAGTATCCGTCATGGCGGATTCGCCACATTGGTCCTAGATCCAATCATTGATGGATTTCACCTCACTCGAGTCCTTATGGATGGCAGCAGCAGCCTAAACCTGCTTTATCAAGACACAGTGCGCAAAATGGGTATAGACCCCTCAAGGATCAAACCCACAAAAACGACCTTTAAAGGTGTCATACCAGGTGTAGAGGCCCATTGCACAGGCTCAGTCGCACCGGAAGTGGTCTTCGGATCCCCGGATAACTTCCGAAGCGAAGAGTTAATCTTCGACATAGTCATGTTCCGCAGTGGCTACCATGCACTGCTCGGGCGAACCGCATTCGCGAGATTCAATGCGGTACCACATTATGCATATCTCAAGCTCAAAATGCCAGGACCTCGAGGGGTCATAACAGTCAATGGAAACACAGAGCGCTCTCTCCGCACGGAGGAGCACACTGCGTCCCTCGCAGCAAAAGTGCAAAGCAGCCTCTGAAGGCAATCCACTAGTTCGGCGATTAAGGACCCGCACACCTTCAAGCGCGCCCAGAGTAATCGGCAACTGGACCGCCTGGCACGTTCTGAGCTCACATAGCAATGTGGCCCCCACCCTGGTCCCAGCCAAACGGCGAAATCCATGCCACGCATACATAATTACGCATTAAAAATACCATGGGCACAGGTGGGGAGGGGGGCACGACTACGGCACGCCCCAAGACGCGGCTTCAACCGCACGAGGGGCTTCTCGCTTTGTTATTTTTCTCTTTCAGGACTTTAATCTCTGGAAACCCTGTCCGGCAGCATGATTGCCGAACACATGATGCAGCAACCAAGGAGGCAGAAAGCTACGTCACACCACGGAACTCCCAGGTGGATTACGATAACGAGTGAAATATTTGCTTTAATACTATTCCTCAGCTTGCCCTTGGAAGGGACATGTCAAACGGTCCTACTTTTTGCTTATCGCACTACTTGTATCATTCTACTTTAACGCACCTTTTTAAATAAACAATGCATAGCATTAAGACTATTATTGCATTCTTCCTTTCTATATATATATATATATGTTCATTCATGACATCTAGCACCCGTACACTCTGGTACGGCCAATACGCTAGGGGCTTAAGCATACCCCATAATACGGCGTGAGAAGTCCGAACACTTTCGACAGTGCGGCACCCCGAACTTATAGCATTATATGCATCAGCTCCGAATCATGTCTTGGGTCAATAGTTGGGTTTGCCCGGCTCCCATGTTTTGGTACCTTACGTTCCGCTATATCTGCTAAGGTAGCACTGGGAGAACTACTGCGATTGTGCCCCGGTTCTGCTGGGCTAAGCACCTCAGCAGAGAAAGCTAAAACTGACTGCCATGATAAGGCGAGAGACTGGTCGCTGTTCGAGAGGTTTCAAGTCCCTAAAGACTTATGCCGCTTAGAGCGAGGAGTCGGCCCTGTCCAGCTTAAGGCGTGTATTGCGCCCCGAATTCGGCCTTCCGAATAATAGGGGCTTCGCCGAAATTTAAAATTATAGAATTATATGGCTAAGTAAGAGTGATAACGCGTTATAGTCCGATTGCCTTGTTCGTTGTGCTGAGCACCTCCCTCAAAGGACCCAAAAATGGGAACAAGAGTGCTCAGGTTTATCCCGAACACCCCAGCACTCGTGGCGTGGGGGCAGAAGCCGACGACTAGCCATCTCTCAGATTTGATAAACAGCCGAACAGAAGGTAATATTTTAAATTCAGACAAGTGTTGCATAGCGCATATGAACAAACTTTCATAATACAGGATTACACGAGCAAGTTTATTCAAATATTACATCTTTCGCACACTCGTCCGCTACAAGACGGGCACCCATCGGGACACCCTCATAGTACATCTCGGGGTGGCGATGCTCCTTGCCCTACGGCGGCCCCTCCTTCACCAGCTTCACGGCGTCCATCTTAGCCCAGTGCACCTTCGCACGGGCGAAAGCCCGATGTGCACCTTCGATGCAGACGGACTGCTTGATGACATCTAGCCATGGGCAGGCATCCACAAGCCGCCTCACCAGGCCGAAGTAGCTGTTGGGAAGGGCGTCGCCAGGCCACATCCGGACTAGAAAGCCCTTCATGGCCTGTTCGGCCGCCTTGTGCAGCTCGACTAGTTGCTTCAGCTGGTCGCTCAGAGGCATCGGGTGTTCGATCCCAGTATACTAAGACTAGAACAGCTTCTCCATTGAGCTTCCCTCCTTGGCCTGGTAAAACTGTGCAGCATCCGACACGCTGCGGGGCAAATCTGCGAATGCTCCTGGAGAGCTCCGGACTCGGGTAAGTAACAAGTAATTTGCTTTCACATGCTTGCTTTGCATATTGAATGCCTTACCCGCCGCTATCTTCTTCATTGCATCAATCTCCTAGAGGGCCTTTTGGGCCTCAGCCTTGGCATTCTTTGTGCTCTCGAGGGCCACGGCAAGCTCGGACTCTCGCGTCTTCAAGTCAAGCTCCAACGCCTCGTGCTTCGTCACGAGAACGTGGAGCTCTTGCTGCACCTCGCCCACCCATGCCTCCTGCCATTCCCGCTTGGTGCACTCCTTGGCCGCTTTGTTTTCGGCCTTGGATAGCGCTTGCTTCAGGGTCGCCACCTCGGTCGTGGCCCTTGGCAAATTTACGATGATCCTGTCATTTTGCAATCGCATTCTTTTTATATATATCCATAGACTAGGTACTACTTACCTTTGTTCTCCTCGAGCTGCCTATTGGCAAGGCCGAGCTCTTTCTTGGACCCTTCGAGGTCCTGCTTCAGTGCGGCGACCTCCGCAGTCAGTGAGGCAGAGGCCAGCAGCGAAGCCTGCATACGCATATAGACATACTTATATTAGACTCCTGTGATATTATTTGATCCTCTATCGGCTTTTCTTTGTGAACACTGAACAGAGCATCAGGGGCTACTGTCTATGCAGTAATATTTTTCCTACATTTCAAATACTTACCTCAAAGCCTGTTAGAAGGCTGGCACAGGCTTCAGTCAGTCCGCTCTTGGCGGACTGAACCTTCTGGATCACCACACTCATAATAGTGCGGTGCTCTTCATCGATGGAAGCGCTGTGAAGCGCTCCCAGAAGATTGTCTGGTGCCCCTGGATGGGCAGAGGTCACCGGCACAGGCATCTTGCCCATTTTAGAAGGAGGCCGCCTGCCCGAGTCCGGAACAACTGGAGGTTCCGACGTGGTGTTCGGCTGAGGGCCGAACTCGGAGCCCTTGGGAGCCCTCAAGAGCCTTACTCCCTCTGCTCCTGGAGTTCGGAAGGTCTCCTTGAGGCGCCTCCGGGATTGTCTCCCCTCGACCCGGTGCCTCTTGAGACAATAGCTTGGCATTGTCCATAGGGCAAGGGGAGGTGGTGGTCGGAAGTGGATCGCTATCCATGTCCGACGAGTCCAAGGAGCCGCCCAACGAAGATACGTCGATACGGGCTTGGGGCGGTTTGCATAATCATATTCGGCGTTAGGAGAAGCAGTGCGACAAAAGTATGCTATAAGTTACTCTGGCATCTGAATACTTACGACTTCGCCAGGGGCTTGGCCCTGAGCAGCCACTCGTCTTCGCCTTCGGCGGCGGTGGTGGAGTAGTCCGGAAGGAGGGTCCTCCCCTTCTTGGACCCTTCAGCCCCCCCGGTCAGGGTGGCCTTCCTTTTCTTGTCTCCCCTGACTGGAGGGGGAGCGTCTTCATCTTCCTTCTCGCCTTCGGGGGAGGAGTGCGTCAAAGAGTCATCGGACGATGAGTCCGGTACTACCTAGCGTCGGGAACTCTTTCGGGTTCCCTTGGCCTTCTTGGTCTTCTCCGGCACCTCGTAAGGAGCCGGAGTCAGCATCTCCGTCAGGAGAGCGTCCGCGGTGTCTTCGGGCAGAGGGGCCGGACAGTTGATCTTCTCCGATGCCCCCACCCAGTCCTATCAAAGGCATGGGAGCTCAGACCCCACACGTGGTTAAGCTATAGGAAGTAAAAATCCTACCAGATGTACAAAACTTACCGGATTCGCAGGGCGCTTCGCGCTTAGCCCGCGGTCCTCGGTTAGAGGGGGAGGGACCTCGGCGCCCTTGAACAGCACCCTCCAGACGTCCTTGTGCGTCGTGTCGAAGAGCTCGCTCAGAGTCTGGTGCTGGGCCGGGTCGAACTCCCACAAGTTGAAATCCCGTTGTTGACACGGGAGGATCCGGCGGAAGAGCATGACCTGGACTATGTTGACAAGCTTGAGCTTCTTGCTTGCCAAATTCCGGATACATTTCTGGAGTCCGTCCAGCTCCACCGATGTACCCCAGGATAGGCCCTTCTCTTTCCAGGAGGTGAGCCGCGTGGGGATTCCGGATCGAAACTCGGGGGCCACCACCCAGTTGGTGTCGCGCGGCTCGGTGATGTAGAACCACGTCGACTGCCACCCCTTTATGGTCTCCATGAAGGAGCCTTCAAGCCATGTAACATTGGGCATCTTGCCCACCATGGCTCCGCCGCATTCTGCTTGTTGGCCTCCCACCACCTTCGGCTTGATATTGAAGGTCTTTAACCATAGGCCGAAGTGGGGCCGGATGCGGAGGAAAGCCTCACACACGACGATGAACACCGAAATATTGAGGATGAAGTTCGGGGCTAGATCATGAAAGTCTAGCCCATAGTAGAACATAAGTCCACGGAGGAAGTGGTGGAGGAAAACTACCCTCTCGTGAGGTTCCGAGGTAGGAACAATCTGCCCCGCAGCGGGCAGCCGATGCGCGCAATTCGCCGCTAAGTATCCGGCTCCGTGCAGCTTCTTGATGTGTCCCTCTGTAACGGAGGAAGCCATCCATTTGCCTCCCGCTCCGGACATGTTTGGAGAAGGTTGAGGGGGAGGATGTGGACTTGGGCGTTAGAGCTCGAATGCGCAAGAACGGATGAGCAAGGAGGAAGAAGGCGTGGGTGGAGAAAGGTTAAACCTTATCCCTTTATAAGGGCGGACGAAACTATGCGCCCCCACTAGCCTGGTAAAACTCGCTTATCCCCCAAGCGCCGTAATTGATGGCACGGTTGGGTTGCCCACGCCCGTATTGATGAGAATCCCGTAATAAGGGGGACACGATCTCTGCTTTGACAAGACATGTCAAGAAACCGCCTCGCGTTATGTGCGGGGCTGGTTAAAGAAAAACGGTTCGAATAATCACCGAGCCATGGCATGATGTCATGTTGCCAAAACGTGTCAGCAGATTAGATTTGTGGAAATATTATTCTCTCTACGGTGGTATGTGGAACTTATTTTGCAGGGTCGGACAATATCCTGTTATTCAAACTCTTCTGTGGTGTATCCGGAGGAGGACCCGCCTTGCAATGTCGAAGACAACACTGCGCGCTGGACTCATCGTCATTGAAGCCTGGTTCAGGGGCTACTGAGGGAGTCCTGGATTAGGGGGTCTCTGGACAGCTGGACTATTGGACTATGAAGATACAAGATTGAAGACTTCGTCTCGTGTCCGGATAGGACTCTACTTGGCGTGGAAGGCAAGCTAGGCAATACGGATATGTATATCTCCTCCTTTGTAGCCGGCCTTGTGTAACCCTAGCCCCCTTTGGTGTCTATATAAACCGGAGGGTTTTAGTCCGTAGGACAACATAAAATCATACCATAGGCTAGCCTCTAGGGTTTAGCCTCTCCGATCTTGTGGTAGATCAACTCTTGTAATACTCATATCATCAAGAATAAATCAAGCAAGACGTAGGGTTTTACCTCCATCAAGAGGGCTCGAACCTGGGTAAAACATCGTGTTCCCTGCCTCCTATTACCATCCACCTTAGACGCACAGTTCGGGACCCCCTACTCGAGATCCGCCGGTTTTGACACCGACAGTAAGGGCAAGGAGATCGCCTACTTCATGAAGATCTACCCTAGTGAGGCAAGTCCCTCGTGGGCAACAGCCATGGTGGGATAGACAAGGTTGCTTCTTCATGGACCCTTCGTGGGTGGAGCCCTCCGTGGACTCGCGCAACCGTTACCCTTCATGGGTTGAAGTCTCCATCAACGTGGATGTACGATAGCACCACCTATCGGAACCACGCCAAAAATCTTCATGTCTCCAAATTGCCTTTGCACACTCCAATCCCTTCTCTTTACATTCTTGCAACTTGCATGCTTTACTTTCCACTGCTCATATACTCTTTGTATGCTTGCATGCTTGCTTGATATCTATTGTGAATGTTTAAACTTGTGCTAATACTCCACATGAACCTAAAGAATTAAAAACTGCAACTTTTCTTGATTAGAGTCTATTCACCCCCCCCCCCCCTCTAGACACCTCTTCTCGATCCTTTCAGCATGCCAAAGAAGCACGCAGCCGCCAAGTGTAGGAGGAGGAGATGAAGGCCCGGGAGGACGCCATCAAGAATCGTGACGCTGAGTTGGGAGAGTTGGGGAAGACGTAGGCCGCCGAGCGCAGACGGCTGGAAGAGCTGGATCGGAAGGTGAAGGCGAGGGAAGCCGATCTTGATGCCAAGGCACGGGTTCTGGCCGAAGACCGTGTGGCCTTTGCCGGCCTCGAGGAGAGGTCTCGCATGGCACTGATGACGCTCTATGAGCATGGCTTGGACATGCCGCTGACCACCGAGGAGGATGGCCCCGCCCTGCTGCTTCCTCTCTTGGTGAAGGCGCTCGAGGAAGTCGTGGATGGTATCGGTCCTATGGCAGAGGTAGAAGACCGCGTCCTGTCTTCAGCTGCATTGACTCGTGTCTTCAGCCATCTGCACCTTCGCGACCCCAGCGCTTGTCTTGACGAGCTGCTGGAGCCTGTGGCTGATGATCACTGTGCAGCCATCGCCGCAGCCGTGCAAGGTCAGGTGGAAGCCCTATTGAAGAAGTTCCGCGGCTTTGCCTCCGCACCCTTGTCCGGCGATGCCGCCGATCCTGCGGCTGGTGGTGCAGGTGCAGGCGACGTTACCAAAGGAGGAGTGCCTTCTGCAGGCGATGGTGGTGTCCAGGGGTGACCTGCGGCTACTCTCCTGTTTCATTCCTGTAATATGCATCAGGCCTCGTGGAGGCGTTAAACTTTCATTTGGTATTGTGAGGACAATATCTTTTGTAATATTTGCTTCAAGATTTTGAAATTTTCCTCTTATCCTCTTTGTGTTCTGCGTCGGCAGAGCCCGGCCCCGCGCATACCTCAACCACCGTTGGGCCGACCGAAGACCAGGACGGAGCAAGGAGTGAGGGGCTATGTGACCAGTTAGGCTCCTGAGTCGCGATGCTCAGGAGTCCCCCTTGACGCGCAAACAGCTTACAGGAAGAGTACACAAGGATAGATTAATGTTCTATGTCGGTAGAGCCCGGCCCCGTGCATACCTCAACCGCCATTGGACCGACCGGAGACCAGGACGGACCAAGGAGTGAGGGGCTATGTGACTAGTTAGGCTCCTGAGTCGCGATGCTCAGGAGTCCCCCTTGACGCGCAAACAATTTCCATACCTGCCCTCGTCGAGGCCTCAGGAGGGGTGTGCGACGACCAGGTCCAGGAGACCTGTTTGAGCGGCTTGCGCTTGGGCGTGACCCGAGCATAGTCCCTAGGCCCGGGAGACCTGGTTGGGTGGCATACGCTTGGGCGTGACCCGAGCGCAGCCCCCGTGTCCAGCCCCCTCGCGCGGCTCTCCCGAGGGGAGGCATTGCGATGAGGTCAGACGCTGAGCTCTGGGGCTCCCTGAGGTTGGTACGACCATGGAGTCGCCCTTAGTTGTTTATCACTAGCACGGAGCATAGTGCTTCCACTTGTGCATGGGCATAGCCGCTCCTCGGCAGTGTCGACGGCCAGCATGGAGCATGGTGCTTCCACTTGTGTGTGGGAGGGGGCCCCTTCGGGAGGAGCCCCCGGGGCGTCTACAGCCCCGCCCTGACACGTGGCTTGCACGGGAGGGCTGCGAGGTGTATCTGGGCATTGGCGAGCCAGCTCGGGACTCACGAGGTCCTACCTCAAGGCGGGTTGCGCCTGGTCTTGAATCCTTGATAGTTGTGCGTTCTTGTGAGACGGTTAGGTGCAAGCGCTCTACGTCCTCAGGTCCTGGCCCTCGAGCGAGCTCAGCCGCCGCTGGTACGCCAGGTTGTGATGCCATGGTCAAGGCCAGGGGGTGAGGGCTGGAGAGCCAGTAAGAGCTCGTGAGTCGCGATGCTCAGGAGCCCCCCTTTTAACGCGCGAGCGAATTGCATGATAGAGGGGCGGACCCGTGGCAGGTGGTAATCGGGAAGATCAAGCATGGAAGGAAATTCAGCTTGGGTAAATGCACAAAGATACATGCCACCGGGTCAGGCCCGAGCGGCTTGGGGATGATGCAGCCCGAGGGGCGCCCCCAACAGGGTAAACTAAAGACATAAGCAAAAGAGATACATGCCACAGGGACGGACCCACGCGGCCTGGGAATAATGCAGCCCGAGGGGCGCTCCCAGCTAAACGAACTTGGAAAATGTCACCTGGTTCTATCGATGAAGGAGAGTTGGTGTAGCTGAAGGCACGCGGCGAAGGGGTCGTTCCTCATGAGCCACCGGGGCCCTGAGCCTCGGGAGGCTCTAGGGGCTCAGGTGGTTCCCTGAGGACTGTCTCCATCTCTACCAGGACGGCGTGGTGCCTGGCCTCCTGAGTCGCCAGGACACGCTACAGGTTGCGCCGATAGGCTGACGACACGCTCGGCAAGCCGAAGGGCATGCGAACGTAGCTGTGTGGTGGACCCTCGCAACGGCCCACGCGCGAAGGCCAAAAAGGCTCCTGAGATGCGTCCCTGTTGAGCCCTGGTACGTCGACGCAGATGTGCAGCCCGGCATCCTCGCCTGGATGGGGAGCTGCGCCTCGTGAGTGGCGGTCGCCGCACATGGCCCTTGCGTCTTGCGGTTCCTGAGTGGTCTTGATGATGAACTCATGAGCGGTGGGCACTCCTTTCCCTGTGTTCTCCTAAGGGAAACGTGTCGCGAAGCACGCCTCCAAGTGGTGCCCGAGCACCTCCCTCGTGATGTTGGCAAGGTCTAAGGCCCTCCAGAAGAGAGCCCCCAAGCCATGCCCGAGGAGGGCGCTGGGTGCGCCTTCCTATGTGACAGAGGGAGGTGCCCCTGGAGCGGGCGCTGATCCTGACGAGGTTCTAGCCACGACGCCACCCTCCTGAGGTCCGGCACGGTGCAGCTGCTTCTTCTTCTTGGGGATGGCCTCGGGAGGATCCTCGCTCTTATTGTCGGGGTCGTCGATTGCGGCAGCTTGGAAGGCGCGCTCGAGGGAGCACACCGCATCCCTCTCTTCGCACGAGACCGTGATGATTCTGCCGCTTCCTAGCATCTTCAGGACATTGTAACCGTGGTGTGTCACCGCCATGAACTTGGCCAGGGCTGGATATCCGAGGATGGCGTTGTATGGCAGACGGATGTGCGCGACGTCAAAGTCGATGAGCTCGGTGTGGTAGTTCTTGCGTTCCCCAAAGGTGATAGGGAGGCGGACCTGCCCTATCGGTGTGGTGGAATCGTCGGTCACTCCCGAGAAAGGCTTGGTAGCTTGAAGCTGCTCATATGGCACTTGGAGGTTGTCGAACGTGTCGACGGACAGGGCATTGAGCTCTGCGCCGTCGATGAGGGTCTTGGTAACTTGCACGTTGCTGATGACTGGTGAACAAAGCATCGAGAGGGCGCCAGTGGTGGCTACGCACTTGAGCTGATCTGCCGAGCTGAAGGTGATGGCGCACTGGGACCACCTGAGTGGGCGCATGGCCTCGAGCTTGCGGAGGACTGCATTCACCTTCACGAGTGAACTGTTTGAAGCTACGCTGCAAGGCTGGGGCCTGCGCGCCGCCCAAGATGCAGGCGATTGCGCGTGGCTCCTGGAAGCCCCCAGCCCCCTCGTCTTGATGGTGGTCGTCATTCCTTCTTGGTGGTGGCGGCAGTGGGGGAAGACCGGTGTTGCCTTGAGGGCAATTCTCACGAGGCTGGTCCCTCCAGGCGCCCTCGCAAGGATGATCCTACCAGCGACCCTCACGAGGCCTGTTGCGCCACTCCTGGCGTGGACCACGGTCGTCCCAGCGTCCGCCTCCACGTCCTCCTCCTTGGCCGTAGCCCCGGTCGCTGCGCTCGGGGCGTCGACCGCAGTGTTCTTCGCGAATGGCTCTGAATCCTTGACAGTCACTGGTGTTCTGGGTGTTCAGGTTGTGGAAGGCGCAGAATGGTCGGCTGTTCTTGGACGGCTCGGGTTGGTCTCTGCCTCGCTTGGTGTCCGGATCCGCTGCGAGCACGGTTGCTTCCTTGCGCTTCACGTCCTTGGCCTTGGCCTTCTTCTCCTCTATGCCCGTAGCTGGCAGCTTGAGGAGGGAAAGGCGCCCCTCCTCAGCCCTTGCGCACTTGGTTGCCAGGTTGAACAGCTCCTGAGATGTGCATAGCTCCTCGTGAATAGTGAGGTCCTCCTTCATCTTGATGTCCCGGACGCCGTCAGAGAACGCGGAGATGATGGCCTCGTCCGTAACCTAGGGGATCTTGAGGCGAGTGTTGTTGAAGCGCCGGATGTACTTCTGGAGGGTCTCTCCCGGTTGTTCACCGACGGGAGCCGTCTGAGCAACGCGGGCAGTGAGGGCAGCCCGACGCTCAGCTCGAGCGCGGCGAGCGTCCGCCAAAGAGATGACGGAGCGGCAGAGCGCCGATTGACGGAAGGGAAGCTTCGGCGCACCCCTACGTGGCGCGCCAAATGTTGGATCACGGGTTCCAGCAAACCCTTGAGGTTCGAACTCTCGGGTGCGCGCGAAGTTCTTTCCCTCCTTCTGATCTACGCCCTTGCTCGCTAAGGTCTTGCGGACGAACTCGACGCACTCGCAACACAAAGACACAAGGTTTATACTGGTTCGGGCCACCAATGTGGTGTAATACCCTACTCCAATGCGATGGTGGTGGATTGCCTCTTAGGCTGATGATGAACAGTACCAGAGGAAGAACAGCCTTCTTAGATTGAGGTGTTCTTGTGCTTGGTGCACTAAGGGTTGTCCTTTGATCAGATTGGATCTCCCCCCTCTTCGGTGGTGGCTAGTCCTACTTCTATAGGCCCTGGTCCTCTCCCCAAATATTGAGCAGGAAGGAAGCCAACAACGGCAGCCAATTTGAAAGGGGACAGCTAGTACAACCTATCCTGACAAAAGGTGGTCTTTGTCTGCCAAAGGTTCTAGTGGTGACGCCGTCTTGGGATCCATGGTGACCTCTGTCGTGCCGTCCTTCTGGTCTTGGTCTTGTTGCACCGATATGGAAACCTTTGCCTGATGCCTCGGTACTCCACGCCTGCACTTGCCTCCTTAGCACCAAAGAGGAAACAAGGACGCTGCGCGCGCCGGCGCTCGCCTGGCGCCCGCCTGGTGTCGATCGTCATGGCTCACATCACGAGATCCTCGCGAGGTTCGCCCCACCTTGATATCTCCACTCCTTGCGAGGCAGCCTGGTGAGGCCGCTCCTGAGGAGGTCTTGCGTCGTCCGCCTCGCAAGGCTTGGCCCCTCGCGAGGGTCTTGAATGCCTTGTTGATGATGATGGGCCGTACAGACCTGCCAGCACAGCCACGCCATGAGCCGCAGGCACGCAAGTCTGGGACCCCCGTTCCCAGAACGCCGACAAGTTCCAAAATACTTTTTTTTCTTTTGGATTTTGATATTTTAAATCTCATTGTTTTTGTGCGGGTAAAATTTCAATGGATTTAAGTTAAGGTATGTTTAGTTTTTAAATTAATTTGGATTTGGCTAGAAATTTCAGGATGTATGCTGTTTGGGACAGATTTGGAGACTGACTTGTGGGTCTACTAGGTTGACGTGTACGAAAGGCTTTGTCAACTTGGTCCACAAACGATTCTAGCAGCAGTGACCGTTGGATGTTAATCCAACGGCCGTGTTGCTTCTTCAATATCTGATCTTCTTGCTCTAGTCGCCCAAACCAGCGCCGGTGGGACTGCCTACTCCCGCCTCCCGTGGCCGGCTGTGCTGCCGCACAGGCCGCACCGCCCCACCCTATTCCATTGCTGGCCAGGCCATTCCTCTACTCACCCGCACCTCCAGTTATTTTCCGGCGACGGCAGCCGGACCAGTAAACCCTCGTACTCCCCACCGCATGGGCAACCACTGTCGATTCTTCCCCGGCTTCGTGTCGTTCCCTTCCTAGGCCTCGTCGTCGTCCACCGCCCTGGTGCTCTCGGCACGGCGTGGTCAACATGGTCAACGAACGACATCCATCAGACATGCACTGTACATGGAGAGGTTGGCAGCTAGGTCCACGGCCGCACATAAGGAAATGCATCCTTATTACGCGCAAAATAATGATTCCTCCACCTGACATCTAGGACCCACCGGAAGGGCCTCTGTATTTCGTGAAAAAAACGTTCCTCCCGCTGACAAGGCGGACCCACCAGCTATATCTTTGCACGCAAGGAAGTGTCTCCTTATTATGCACAAAAAATGAATACTCCCCTGCTAGCTGGGACCCAGCACAGTGGGAGGCTGACTTGGGCCTACTAAGTTGACGGGGACGGAGGGCTTTGTCAACTTAGTCAATATCAACGATTCTAGCTCCAGTGACCATACAATGTCCATACAACGGTTGTAGTGCTTCTTCAACCTCTGGTCTTCTCGCTCCAGCCACCCAAAGCAGCGCCGGTCGTGTCGCCTGCTCCTGCCTCCTGTGGCAGGCTATGCTGCCGCGGAGGCCTCACCGCCCCCCTACTACTCCCACCACTGGCCAGGCCATCCCTCCACTGACCCACACCCCATGTTATTCTGTGGCGACGGCAGCCTCACACTGAAGCCAAACCGGTGAACCCTCGTACTCCTCTCCACGTGGGCATCCACTATAGCATCTTACCCAGCTCCGCGTCGTCCCCTTCCTAGGCCTCGCCGTCGTCCACCGCCCTGGTACTCTCAGCGCGGCGTGGTCAACGTGGTCAAGGAATGACTTCCATCGGAAGAGTACTATATGTGGAGAGGCTGACAGCTGGGTCCATGGCCGCAGCAAGGAAGTGCCTCCTTATTACGTGGAAAATAATGATTCCTCCACCTGACACCAGGGACCCACTGAACGGGCCATCGTATTCCATGAAAAAAACATTTCCTCCCTGACAGTCGGGACCCACCCGGTTGAAGTGTACGTAGAGTTGTCATTCTGGTCGCGAACGTGTACGTACATATTGGTCGATGTAGAGGCGTGCACGTGTGATAGTAGAGGCGCACACATGTCGTAATAAAGGTGCGCACATAGCATGTACAAGTACGTACATCGGCCAGGGTGCAATAAAGTAAATACGGCCACGTACGTACATACGGGCGGGGTCTCGAATCCCTACTCGCGCATACGTACGGCCAGGGCTCGTGTACATGGCTGTGGCTGGGTCGGAACGGAGAAAATGCATCGTCGTTGTGTTCATGGGAGGCAACTGAATGCGTCGTGTTCATCAGGAGGCAACGGAACGCGTGCTCTTCATCGGGAGCCAACCGGCTTGGACGGAACAACCAATGGAAATGAGGCCTGGCGTACCGCAGACTGGAGGAAACGGCCTTGTGTTTGACTGGCCACGGTGGAAACGGGATCCTGTTCATCGGGAGGGGTCTGGCATACCGCAAAACGGAAGAAACAGGCCTCCTACGGTGGAAACGGGGTCCTGCTGATCATGAGGGGTGTGGCGTATCGCAAAACGGAGGAAACAGACTTGTGTTGTAGCGCTATGGTCGAAACAGGGGTCCTGTTCATCGGGAGGGGTGTGGCGTACCACAAAACGGGACTCCACGAGATACTATTCATCTCCACCGTCAACCTCCTCCAGCCTCCACGCGCTCCTGTTCATCCACTGTCGACCTCCTCCAGCCTCCACCTGTGACTGTTCATCCACGGGCATCTGTTCATCCAGCCTCCACCGTGCGCTCCTCCACCGGCTACTGTTCAACCAGCCCTCTCCACGGGGTCCTGTTCAACTACCCCTCCACGGGATACTGTTCATCCAGCCCTCCACCGGCTATTTTTCAACCAGCCCTCCATCGGCTACTGTTCATCCAGCCCTCCACAGGGTCCTGTTCATCCAGCCCTCCATGGGGTCCTGTTCATCCATCGGCTCGATCGATCGGGGTACTGTTCATCTAGCGGCAATGGCCTCTACTACCATGGGGTCCTGTTCATCCATCGGCTCGATCGATCGGGGTACTATTCATCTAGCGGCAATGGCCTCTACTACCATGGGGTCCTGTTCATCCAACCCCCACCGGGAACTGTTCATCCAACCCCCCCAACAACGCTCATTGTTCATCCAGAGGTAGCATCGATCGGCTTCAGTTAGCAGTAGTAGCGAAGGAATCACTCGGGTTCAGTTAATAGCAAGGGATCGATAGATCGCTCGGGTTCAGTAACGCGTAGCCTGCAGTGCAATCGCTCGGGTACAGTTAGAGCCCAACGCCTCGCTCGGGTTCAGTTAGAGCGCAACGCCTCGCACACACGTGCATACGTACAAGAGAAACGCGCATCGCTCGGCCCCCGATCACCCACCGTAACCAGGAACTCCCTCGATATTTTCCTCGCCCTCGCTTCTACCACAATTTTCTCCCTCATGGACGGCCCAAAGAATGTCATGCAGCTGCGTCTCCAGCCCGCCTAGGACGAAAAGCCAATTTTCTGTCATGATTTTATATCATAGAAGTAGGAACCCACCACATCTATGATGATACCGGGTTTTGTCACAATTATCGCCATAGAAGTGTCATAAGTATGACAGAAAAAAATTCGTTCGGCCCAAAATGTCACGGATGTGTCTTTTTTTTGTAGTGACATGACCGAGACACCTCTCCGGTCAATAACCAATTGCGGCAACTGGATGCCCATATTGGCTCCTACATATTCTACGAAGATCTTTATCAGTCGAACAGTTATGACAACATACGTAATTCCCTTTGTCCATCGGTATGTTACTTGCCCGAGATTCGATCATCGGTATCTTCGTACTTAGTTCAATGTAGCGACCCAATCCCAATGGACCTAGTCTCTGTGCTTAAGTGTCATCCCTGGATCGGAATTGCTGACACACACACAGACTCGAGGATTTATAGCAGAGTTCAATCACACACTTATCACATCGAGTGTCTCAAAAGAGAACTTGTTACAATAATATGGCTGAAGACCATCTAAATAAGAGAACTGCGGAAGCATCAAAGATAAATGAGTCCATCCAACTCCACGGCAAAACTGAGTGCATGACAACGACCTATCGCACCTTACTCTTCGTCTGAAAATTCTGCAACATGATATGTTGCAGGCGTGTAGGTCAGCACATGGAATATGCTGGCAAGATAACACTATAGAGCAATGAACAAATAACAGCTATCACTACATGCATATTTGGCTGGTGGAGGCTCTAAGTTTAACATTTTGCATAAAGCCAAGTTTTCCCTACAACAAAGGAGTAGATTTTATTTAACTACCAAATTTATGTCATTAATGAGAAGGTAACCCCAACTCAATCCCAAAATAATAAGTATAACCCAAAAATATTAATTAAGTAAAGTATATGAGATCAAATCAATAATTCAAGCACCAGATACTCAGATGTCCATAACCGGGGACACAGCTAATAATGATTAGTTTGTACACTCTGCAGAGGTTTGCGCACTTTTCCCCACAAGACTCGATCTCCTCCGTTGAATTTCTCGCACGGCATGATGTTTGAGAAACGGATGATCGAGACACAGTCTTTCCGAGGAGGTCTCCTTAACCGATAGATAGGTCGGTACACCTACAATCCCCTACATCTTCTAGCCCATCATGGAAAGGATTCCCACAACTTACTTAACTGTGCCAGAGCCCATAATGGCTTGTGGCTGCACATGGAAGTTTCTGAGCATGAATAATCTTATGATCCCTTTGAGCCTGCGTGGCATTCCATAGGATGATCACAAGGGAACCCGGGATCTCCTAGGACAACACTGGATTCCCCAGGTGCCCACAACCATTCCACCCAGATGTGTATTAAAGTAGCCACCTAAAGTTTCCCTTAGATAATATTACTCTCGCAGCTTTCATGAATCTCACATACCAATCCCCGTCTACGAGCATAGCAAAACAGTATGAGCATAACGTATAATATCCCGGGGTTGATAAAAGACAATAGGTTCCTACCTCATCAACTACTTAACCACACCCACATGTTACCAATCCTACTGATGCAATGTTTGAGGGTTGTGACTAATGCATAAAAACCGGGTAGTAAAGGGATATGATCAAAGTGTTACTTGCCTTGCTGAGGATCGGGAAACCCTAGAGATTCATAGTAGCAAGCCTCGCACTCCGGAAACTCTATCGTAAACAAACAATAGCATACGTAAGCACTCAAGCATAAGATGTAAAGGTAAAATAAAAATAAAAATATCTAAACAAAAAGTTCAAGTGAAGAGCTTCCATTTGCAAAAAGAATTAATCGAATCAGAGCTAAGAAACTCAAACTGCGATCAAACGAATTTCAAATTCAAAACTGCTTGAAACCAAATTTTAAATTTTCATAAACATGTTTAAGTTGGTTATCTAAATAGAGGGGAACGTAATGAAGAATTTGGGGTTGGTTTCATTGGATTTGGATAAGCGAGCAAAAAGTTGTGGGGTTTAAAGATCAGGGACTAATCTATAAGAAAACTAATCGCGGATAGGTCCCTGGCCAAAAATAAAACTAAAAAGAAAAATCTAATGAACGAATGTTCGCTAATAGGAACTAACATATGAAAACGTTCACTAACAGATCTAAACAAACGAATGTTCACTAATTAAACTAACCTAATGAAATAAACCGATCTAAAAGAAAAACCGAAACTAAAAAAACCGGGGCGGGTTTTCCGGAGTTATACCACTTCACGAAAATAAACTGG
>NC_041392.1:448703187-448772539 GCF_002162155.2 Triticum dicoccoides | reverse complement strand
GGTGCGGGCGGCGGCTATGGCGGCGTGGGCGGCGGCTCGGGGAGGCGGCGGGGCTTGGTGGAGGAGAGGGCCGGGGGGCGGCGGCTTATAAGGAGCCCGGGGGGTCCGACTTGGGCAGGGGGCCGGCCGGCGGCGTGTTGCGCTTGGACTCCGGAGGAGTCTGGCTCGGGCGGGAGGTGGAAGGCAGCGGCGTGGTTTGGGTCGGCTGGGCTTCGGCCCAGTCGGTCCGATTTTTTAAATTCGCCGCGAAGAAAAATCCAAATAAAATAGAATAAAAATCCTAAAATTTCAGAAATAATTTTCACCGTCCTCTCCTGATATTTAGGACAAAGTGAATATTTTTCTGGGCTAAATGCAATTTTTAAAAAATACACATTTTCCCCTAATTTAACCGAATAAAATTCCAAATAAAATTCAAATAAAAATTATTATTTTTAAAAATTAAATTTCCAATATTTCCTAGCTATTTTTGAAGAAGTCGTATTATCTTCTCTCATTATTTATTTATTTTGGAAATAATAGGAAAAAATAATTTCAAATAAAAAATCACTTTGATCCAATTTTCCAATTTTGAAAATTCAAAAACGATTTTTTGTGAAAACCTCCAACTCTCTCAAATGTTCCTTGAGTTGCTTAAGGTCTCTAGGATCAAAATGTCCAAATAAACCAAATTCAAAATGCACAAATCATGGATGCATATGATAACCTAATGATTAACATCCAAATTGAAAATTGGGATGTTACAAACCTACCCCCCTTAAGATGAATCTCGCCCTCGAGATTTGGGTTGGCTAGCAAAAAGGTGTGGGTGGTCTTTCCATAGGTCTTCTTCTCGCTCTTAGGTGGCTTGTTCCTCGGTATGGTGACTCCAGTAAACTTTGCAAAACTTGATGACCTTGTTGCATGTAATCGATTGGCGAACTCTAAAATCTTGACGGGTTTCTCCTCATAAGTCAGGTCACTCTCCAACTGAATTGCTTCCAGGGGCACTGTATCTCTCAGAGGAATATTCGCCATCTCTGCATGGCACTTTTTCAACTGGGAAATGTGAAACACATCATGAACTCTTGACAATCCTTCGGGTAATTCCAACTTGTAGGCAACTTCTCCCATACGTTCCAAAACTCGGTATGGTCCTATAAATCTTGGTGCTAACTTTCCTTTGACTCCAAATCGTTTAACTCCTCGAAGTGGTGACACACGAAGATATGCTCTGTCTCCGATTTTATAGGCTACCACCTTGTGCTTACTATCGGCATAACTCTTCTGCCTGGACTGAGCTACCTTCAGTCTATCGCGAATCAACTTGACTTTCTCCTTAGACTCTCTGATTAAGTCTGGCCCGAACAATTGTTGGTCTCCAACTTCATCCCACATCAATGGTGTCCTGCACCTCCTTCCATACAAAGCTTCGAAAGGGGCCATCTTCAAACTAGCATGGTAGTTGTTGTTATATGAGAACTATGCGTAAGGCAAATTATCATCCCAACTAGACCCATAGTCTAGCACACAAGCTCTCAACATGTCCTCCAAAATCTGATTGACTCTCTCGGTCTGTCCATCTGTCTGCGGATGAAAGGTTGTACTGAACTCTAGCCTGGTTCCCAAAGTCTGGTGTAACTAATTTCAAAACTTCGGGGTAAATTGTGTTCCTCTATCTAATACAATGGTCCTCGGAACTCCATGTAGACATACGATCCTGGTCATATAGATCTTGGCCAACTTCGCACTCGTATAAGTGGTTTTCACAGGGATAAAGTGGACCACTTTGGTCAAGTGATCAACTACAACCCAAATGGAATCATATCCTGAAAGTGTCCTGGGTAATCCGGTGATGAAATCCATGCTAAGCTTATCCCACTTCCATTCGGGTATCGGCAAAGGCTAAAGTAATCCGGCTGGTTTCTGGTGCTCTGCCTTGACTCTCTGACAGACGTTGCATACTGCTACATACTCAGCAATATCCTTCTTCATACATGTCCATCAGAAACGTTCCTTCAAATCCAAATACAACTTGGTGTCGCCTGGGTGAATTGAGTATGGTGAGTCATGAGCTTCCTGAAGAATTAACTTCCTGGTCTCTGGGTCATTGGGCACATAAATATGATCCTCAAACCATAAAGTTTTGTGTTCATCCTCACGAAAACCTTTGGCCTTTCCTTTATTCATCTTCTCCTTTATCTCCGCAATCTCTTTATCAGTCTTCTGGGCTTCTCGAATCTTTCCCAACAACATGGACTGAACTTCCAACGCTGCAACAAAACCTCTCGGAACTATCTCCAAGCGAAGTTCTCTCAGATCGTCGGCTAATTTTTGAGGTAGTCCTCTGGTTATGAGAGTATTAACATAACTCTTGCGGCTCAAGGCGTCTGCTACTACATTTTCCTTTCCTAGATGATAATGCAGCTTCATGTCATAATCCTTTATGAGCTCCAGCCATCTCCTCTGCCTGAGATTCAACTCCTTCTGGGTGAAGATGTACTTCAAACTCTTATGATCCGTGTATACATAACAATGATTTCCAATCAGAAAATGTCTCCAGGTCTTGAGCGCATGCACTACGGCCACTAACACCAAATCATGTATGGCATAATTCAACTCATGAGGTCGAAGCTGGCGTGAGGCATATGAAACAACTCTTCTGTCTTGCATAAGTACGCCTCCAAGTCCCTGGCGAGAAGCTTCACAATATACTTGGAAATCCTTGCGTATATCCGAAAGAATTAGCACTGGGGCTGTAACTAAATGTTTCTTCAATTCCTAAAAACTGGCCTCACATTCCTCGGTCCATTTAAACTTGGTGTCCTTTGATGTCTACTACACAACCTTCTTCTTGTAGACGTTGTTGGGCCTCCAAGTACAGAGGTTTGTAGGACAGTAGCAAATTTCCCTCAAGTGGATGACCTAAGGTTTATCAATCCGTGGGAGGCGTAGGATGAAGATGGTCTCTCTCAAACAACCCTGCAACCAAATAACAAAGAGTCTCTTGTGTCCCCAACACACCCAATACAATGGTAAATTGTATAGGTGCACTAGTTCGGCGAAGAGATGGTGATACAAGTGCAATATGGATGGTAGATATAAGTTTTTGTAATCTGAAAATATAAAAACAGCAAGGTAACTAATGATAAAAGTGAGCACAAATGGTATTGCAATGCGTTGAAACAAGGCCGGGTGTCGGTGTCAAAACCGGCGGATCTCGGGTAGGGGTCCCGAACTGTGCGTCTAGGCCGGATGGTAACAGGAGGCGAGGGACACGAAGTTTTACCCAGGTTCGGGCCCTCTCAATGGAGGTAAAACCCTACGTCCTGCTTGATTAATATTGATGATATGGGTAGTACAAGAGTAGATCTACCACGAGATCGAAGAGGCTAAACCCTAGAAGCTAGCCTATGGTATGATTATTGTTGTCTATGTTGTCCTACGGACTAAAACCCTCCGGTTTATATAGACATCGGATAGGGTTAGGGTTACATAGAGTCGGTTACAATGGTAGGAGATCTACATATCCGTATCGCCAAGCTTGCCTTCCATGCCAAGGAAAGTCCCTCCCGAACACGGGACGAAGTCTTCAATCTTGTATCTTCATAGTCCAGGAGTCCGGCTGAAGGTATAGTCCGGCTATCCGAACACCCCCTAATCCAGGACTCCCTCAGTAGCCCCTGAACCAGGCTTCAATGACGACAAGTCCAGCGCGCAGATTGTCTTCGGCATTGCAAGGTGGGTTCCTCCTCCAAGTACTTCGTAGAAGATTTTGAACACAAAGGTAGTGTCCGGCTCTGCAAAATAAGTTTCCACATATTGCCATAGAGAGAATAATATTTACACCAATCTAATCCGCTGACGTATTCCGTAGCGTGACACACAAGGGCCAAGCCTTTATCCATTTCATTATCCCACCTCAGCGCGTTATGCGAGGCGGTTTCCTTGGCACGTCTTGTTAAAGCAGAGATCGTGTCCCCTTATCCCGGGATTCTCATCAATACGGGCGTGGGTAACCCAACCGCGCCATTGGTTACGGCGCTTGGAGATAAGCGAGTTTTACCAGGTTGGTGGGGACATGTAGTTGCGTCCTCCCATATAAGGGGATAAGGATCCACCTTTCCACCTACACCTTCTTCCTCCTTCGCCTATCCATTCTTGCGCACTCGAGCTCCAGCGCCCAAGTCCGCACTCCCCACCTCAACCTTCCCCAGCCATGTCCGGAGCGGGAGGCAAGTGGATGGTCTCCTCCGTCACGGAGGGACATATCAAAAAGCTGAGGAAGGCCGGATACCTGTCTAACGACATCGCGTACCAGCTCCCCGAGAAGGGGCAGCTCATCCCCACCCCTAGGCCCCATGAGAGGGTGCTGTTCCTCCCCCATTTCCTTCGCGGACTGGGCTTCCCTCTCCACCCATTTGTCCGGGGGCTCATGTTCTACTACGGCCTGGATTTCCATGATCTGGCCCCGAACTTCGTCCTCAACATCTCGGTGTTTATCGTCGTGTGTGAGGCCTTCCTCCGCATCTGCCCCCATTTCGGCCTATGGCTCAAGACTTTCAACGTCAAGCCGAAGGTGGTGCACGACAACCAGGCGGAGTGCGGAGGCGCCATGGTGGGCAAGATGGCCAACATCCTATGGCTCGAGGGCTCCTTTGTGGAGACCCTGAAGGGGTGGCAATCGGGGTGGTTTTACATCACCGAGCCGCGCGACACCGAATGGGTCGCACCCCCCGAGTTTCGATCCGAACCCCCCATGCGGCTCACCTCCTGGAAGGAGACGGGCCTGTCTTGGGGTAAAAAAGGAGAGCTGACCGGACTCCAAACATGCATCCAAACCCTAGCGGACAAGAAGCTCAAACTTGTCAACGTAGTCCAGGTTATGCTCATCCGCCTGATCCTCCCGTGTCAACAATGGGCTTTCAACCTGTGGGAGTTCGACCCGGCACGGCACCAAACTCTAAGCAGGCTCTTCGACACGACGTACGAAGATGCCTGGAAGGTGCTTTTCAAAGGCGTCGAGGCTCCCGCATCCGCTACCGAGGATTGCGGATTCAGTGCGCAGTGTCATGCTCTCGCGATAAGCTATTTTTTTCTTTTACAAGGTATAAGTTTTTCATAGTTTGACTCCATGCGGGGTCTAAGCTCCCTTACCTTTGATAGGATTGGCAGGTGACGTCCGGACAGATCAACTGTCCGGCTCCTTTGCCCGAAGGTCCAGCGGACGCTCGCTTGGCGAAGCTGTTGGTTCCGGCACCCTATGTGGTGCCGGAGAAGAAGGCCGCGAAAAAGGCCGCGGGGACTCGAAAGAGTGCCCGGCGCCAGGAGGTGTCGGATCCATCATCCGATGGTTCCGAGGCGCATTCCTCCCGTGAAGACGAGGAGTAAGAAGAGGAGAACTCTCCCCCTCCAGCGGGAGGAGAGAAGAAAAGGAAGGCCGCCCTCTCTGGGGAGCCCGGAGGGTCCAAGAAGGGGAAAACCCTTCCTCCGGACTACTCCACCGACGCCGACGGCGGAGAGGAGTGGCAGCCCAGGGCCAAGCCCCTAGCAAAATTGTAAGTATCCGGATACCAGAGTAATTCGTAGTATTTGTTTATTGCACAGCTTTCCCTTACGTCGAATATGTTTATGCAGCCCACCCAAAGACTGGCTCGACGCGTCATCGAGCGGCTCACTGGACTCGTCGGATGTGAACTCGCTTCCGACGGCTTCCTCCCCCCACCCTACGGACGACACCGAAGTGTTGTCCCAACAGGTTCCAAGCTGGGAGGAGCTGGTCCTGGAGGCGTCGCAAGGCGACCTTCCGGATTCCAGGAGTAAAGGGGATGAAACCCCCCAGGGCTCCAAGTCTGGCTCTAGGCCGGACACCGGAGTCCGGTGGGGGACCTCCTTCCAAGAGGAGCAAGCCCGCCGCGCCGGTGACCTCCGTCCATCCGGAGGCGCCAGACAATCTGTTGGAGGCGCTCCAAGGCGCCTCCCTTGACGAGGAGCACCGCACTATTATGAGTGCGGTGGTCCAGAAGGTTCAGTCCGCCAAGAGCGGACTGACTAAAGCTTGTACTAGCCTTTTGACAGGATTTGAGGTAAGTAAAGAATGTGTAAATAATAGTACCGCATAGACAGTAGCCCCTGATTCTCTGTTTGGCGTTCGGGAAGAAAAGCCGAATAGAGGATCAAATAGAATTCGCAGGAGTCTAACAAAAATGAGTCAATATGCATATGCAGGCTTCCCTGCTTGCGTCCGCCGCACTGACTGCGGAAGTGGAAACGCTAAAGCAGAACCTCGAGCGGTCCGAGCAAGAGCTCGAGCGAGCCAAGAAGCAGCTTGAGAACAATTAAGGTAAGAAATACCTTGTTTTTAAATATATATATATAAAAAGGTGCAATTGCAAAGAATGACAGGATTATCGTGGCTATTTCAAGGGCCACGTCTAAAGTGGCAACCCTTAAGCAAGCGCTGGTCGAGGCCGAGAAGAGGGCGGCCTCGGAGCGCACCGAGCGGGAGAAGTATGAGGACGAGGTTGGCAAGGTGCAGCAAGAACTCCAGGCTCTCATGGAAAAACATGAGAGTTTGGAGCTTGACTCAAAGACACAAGCGTCCGAGCTCGCGGTGGCTATTGAAAATGCCAAGTCTGCCAAGGCCGAATCCCAGAAGACCCTCCAGGAGTTTGATGAGGTGAAGAAGATAGCGGCGGGTAAGGCATTCTTTATGAAAAGCAAACACATAAATGTGAGTTACTTGTTACTTACCCGAATCTGGAGCTCTCCAGGAGCGTTCGCAGATCTTCCCCGGAGTGTGCCCGATGCCGCCGCATTCTATCGAGCCGAGGAGGGCAGCTCGACAGAGAAGGTGTTCTGGTCTCAGTATGCTGAGGCCGGACACCCCGTGCCCCTGAGCGACCAGCTGAAGCAACTAGTCGAGCTCCACAAGGCGGCCGAACAGGCCATGAAGGGCCTCATTGTTCGGCTGTGGCCTGGAGGGGCTCTTCCTGGGAGCCATTTCGGGCTGGTGCGGCGGTTGGTGGAGGCCTGTCCAAGGCTCGAAGTCATCAAGCGCTCCGTCTGCATTGAAGGTGCCTGTAGGGCCCTTTCCTGTGCTAAGGTGCACTAGGGCAAGCTGGATGCTGAGAAGCTGGTGAAGGACAGGCCATCGCCGGGGAAAGAGCACCGCAAGCCAGAGAATTACTATAAGGATGTTCTGAAGGGTGCCTGCCTGGTGGCGGATGAATGTTCTAGGGATGTAATTTTTGAGTGAAACTTGCTCGTTTTGTCCTGTGCGCTGAAAACTTGTTTATATGCGCTAAGCAATGCTGTTGGAATTTAAAATATTACCTTCTATGCGGCTGTTTATCAATTCTGAGAGATGGCGAGTCGTCGGCTTCTGCCCCCGTGCCGCTAGTGCTAGGGTGTTTGGGGATAAACCTGAGCGCTCTTTTTCCCATGTTTGGGTCCTTCGAGGGAGGCGCTCAGCCCAACGAACAAGGCAATCGGACTATAATGCGTGAACACTCTCACTTAGCCATAGAATTCTATAATTTTAAATTTCGGCGAAGCCCCTGGTATTCGGAAGACCGAGTTCGGGGCGCTATCCACGCCTTGGCCGGACAGAGCCGACTCCTCGCCCTAAGCGGCATAAGTCTTTAGGGACTCGAAAAACCTCTCGAATAGCGACCATCTCTCGCTTCATCATGACAGTCAGTTTTAGCTATCTCCACTGAGGTGCTCGACCCAGCTCAACTGGGGCACAATCGCAGTGGTTCTCCTAGTGCTACCTTAGACGATATAGCAGAATGTAAGGCACCAAAACATAGGAGCCGGGCAAACCCAACTATTGACCCAAGACATGATTCGGAGCCGATGCATATAATGCTATAAGTCCGGGGTGCCGCACTTGTTAAAGTGTTCAGACTTCTCACACCATATTGAGGGGCACTAAAGCCCCTGGCGTATTTTGGCCATACCAACGTGTATGGGTGCAACATGTCGTTAAGGAACATATATAAAGAACAAAGGTAATGCAAAAATAGAAGAAAGCTATGCATTGTTTATTAAAAAGGGCTGCGATCAAAGCAGAACAATACAAATAATGCGATAAGTGGAAGGTTGGACTAGTTAACATGTCCGTTCCAGGGGCAAGCTGCGGAATAGTATGTCGAACAGGTATACTGCTCGTGATAGAGACCACTTGGGAGTTCCGTACTACGGCGTGGCTTGTCTGCTTCCCTGGTTCTTGCATCGTTTGTGCGGCAATTGAACTGCCGAACAGGCCTTCCGAAGGATGGAGTCCTGAAAGTAAGAGAAAATTAAAAAAATTGGCAGCCCCTGGTACGGTTTAAGCCGTATTTTTGGGCGTGCCGTGATGGTGCCCCTCCCCCTGTACCTATGGTATCTCTAGAGCGTAGTTATGTACGCGAAGTACTGGCGTCGCCTTTTTGTGAGGGTTGGGGTTGGGGACGCATTGCTACGCCTACTCGGATCATGCCAGGCGGTCTTGTTGTAGGTTACTTCGGGCACGCTTGATGGTGTCCGGTCGTTTAGTGGCCGGACTGGAGAACTGCCTGGAGAGGGTGCTTTGTACTTCCGCTGCAAGGGCCGCCGTGTGATCCTCCGTTCGGAGGGGGCGTTCGGTGTTTCCATTGACCGTAATTACTCCTCGAGGGCCTGGCATCTTGAGCTTAAGGTATGGGTAGTGCGGTACCGCATTGAACTTAGCGAATGCGGTTCGCCCGAGCAGTGCGTGATAACCACTGCGAAACGGGACTATGTCAAAGATTAACTCCTCGCTTCGGAAATTATCCGGAGATCCGAAGACCACTTCAAGTGTGACTGAGCCTGTATATTTGGCCTCTACACCTGGTATTACGCCTTTAAAGGTCGTTTTGGTGGGCTTAATCCTCAAGGGATCTATGCCCATTTTCCGCACTGTATCCTGGTAAAGCAGGTTCAGGCTGCTGCCGCCGTCCATAAGGACTCTAGTGAGATGAAATCCGTCAATAATTGGGTTTAGGACCAATGCGGCGAATCCGCCATGACGGATGCTAGTGGGATGGTCCCTTCGATCAAAGGTGATCGGGCAGGAGGACCATGGGTTGAACTTTGGGGCGACTAGCTCTACCGCGTATACGTCCCTTAACGCGCGCTTCCGCTCCCTTTTGGGGACGTGGGTTGCATATATCATGTTCATCGTCCGCACTTGTGGGGGGAAACCCTTCTGTCCACTGTTGTTCGGCGGCCGGGGCTCCTCGTTGTCATTGCTATGCAGCCCCTTGTCTTCATTTTCGGCGTTTAACTTGCATGCCTGCTTGAACACCCAACAATCCTTGTTGGTGTGATTGGCCGGCTTTTCGGGGGTGCCATGTATCTGGCACAAGCGGTCGAGTATTCGGTCCAAACTGGATGGGCCCCTAGGATTCCTTTTGAATGGCTTTTTCCGCTGACCGGATTTAGAGCCTCTGAAGCCGGCATTAACTGTTGTATCCTCAGCATTGTCACTGTTAATGCGGCGCTTCTGCTTGTTGCGACGCGACCTGCCACTGCTGTCCCTGGTGTCCGAATTACCAGGGTTCTTGGTCATATTGTTGCTACGAGCAAGCCAGCTGTCTTCTCCCGCGCAAAAGCGGGTCATGAGTGTCGTGAGTGCTGCCATAGATTTCGGCTTTTCCTGTCCAAGGTGCCGGGCCAGCCACTCATCACGGATATTGTGCTTGAAGGCTGCTAGGGCCTCAGCGTCCGGACAGTCGACTATTTGATTTTTCTTTGTTAGGAACCGTGTCCAGAATTGCCTGGCCGATTCCTCTGGCTGCTGAATTACGTGACTTAGGTCATCGGCGTCTGGGGGTCGCACATAAGTGCCCTGGAAATTGTCGAGGAATGCGGCTTCCAGGTCCTCTCAACAACTGATTGATCCTGTTGGCAAGCTGTTAAGCCAATGCCAAGCTGGTCCTTTAAGCTTGAGTGGGAGGTATTTGATGGCGTGGAAATTGTCGCCGCGGGCCATGTGGATATGAAGGAGATAATCCTCGATCCATACCGCAGGATCTGTTGTGCCATCATATGATTCGATGTTTATGGGTTTGAAACCCTCGGGGATTTGATGATCCACTATTTCGTCTGTAAAGCATAGTGGGTGTGCGGCGCCTCTGTATTGGGCGATATCATGACGTAGCTCCAATGAGCTGTGTTCGGCCGTGCCAAATTTGTGGCCGATGTGACGATTACCGTCTCGAGCCGTGGGGCACCCACGCGATCCGTAGATCGATCGTGTTTGCCTTGCCTTGTCCTCCAACATGTCTCGTAAGTCCGGTGCATATTCCCGTGCCTTGGTACGGGGTGCGGCTTGAGTGGAGGGCCGGGAGGCCTCTCTGTCGCAGCCACGAGGTGGCCGGTCGGCCGCATCAAGTGCTTCCTCCTCTAATCGGGGTAGCAACCTGCGCTTTGGGTAGCTCTTGGAGGGGCATTCGAGTTTATGCTCTTCGGCCGCAAGGACTTCAGTCCATCTGTTGACCAGCAAATCTTGATCAGCTCTAAGCGGTTGCTATTTTTTCTTGAGGCTTCTTGCCGTGGCCATAAGCCTGTGTTGAAAATGCTCTTGCTCGACGGGATCCTCCGGCACGACGAATTCATCGTCGTCGAGGCTTGCCTCGTCTTCGGAGGGAGGCATATAATTATCGTCCTCGACCTCTCTGTCTGCCGCTCTCTCATGAGGGCTGGTTTCTCCATCCTCCTGTGCTAAGTCTTGCTAGAGGGGGTTTTCTTCGGCACTTTCCGGAGTATTATTATCTCCCGTGCTGGAATCACCGTATTTGTTTTGGCGGGATTTTGAGCGGCGCCGCTGACGCTGGCGCTTAGGCTGTTTCTTGGAGGGGTCATCCTCCGTTGTTCCATCGCCATCTCCCTCTTTTGGGGTGTCCACCATGTATATGTCATATGACGAGGTGGCTTTCCAGGGCCTAGTAGGCACTGGTTCTTCATCATCTCCTTCATCGGCGTCCATACCGTCGATGTCTTCGGAGTCGAAGTCGAGCATGTCGGTTAAGTCGTCGATAGTGGCTACAAAGTGGGTGGTGGGTGGGCTTTGAATTTCTTCATTGTCCGTACCCCAACCTTGCTGACCTTAGTTCGGCCAGGGCTCTCCTGATAAAGAGAGAGACTTCAGTGACTTCAGGATATCGCCGAAAGGCGAGTGCTGAAAGATGTCCGCGGCAGTGAACTCCATGATCGGCGCCCAATCGGATTTGTTTGGCAGGGGCGTGGAGGGTTCGGACTCCGGAGAGGAGTCTGGCTCCTTGGAGTCACGAGTCTCGCAGAGTACGGAGCTGGTGTTCGGCTCAATCGCCGTTGGGGTCGCAGCCCCCGGGGTGGCGTCCAACCGCCCATCCTCGATCGGCGCAGTTGGCTCTGAATTAAGGGTCGGAGCCGATGCGGGTGCGGCCTCCAGGGCACTGTTCGGCGGCAGAGCTAGATCATGCTCGTCGTGATAGTGCAGCGCGCTCGGCGGTGGCTCGAATCCGTCGAAGATCAAGTCCCCGCGGATGTCAGCCGTGTAGTTTAAACTTCCAAATCTGACCTGACGGCCAGGGGCGCAGCTTTCGATCTGCTCCAGACGGCCAAACGAATTGGCCCACAGTGCGAAGCCGCCGAAGACAAAGATCTGTCCAGGGAGGAAGGTCTCACCCTGGACTACATTGCTATCGATGATCGTAGGAGCCATCGAGCCTGACGGCGACGACACAGAGGAACTCTCAATGAAAGCACCAATGTCAGTGTCAAAACCGGCGGATCTCGGGTAGGGGGTCCCGAATTGTGCGTCTAGGCCGGATGGTAACAGGAGGCGAGGGACACGAAGTTTTACCCAGGTTCGGGCCCTCTCGATGTAGGTAAAACCCTACGTCCTACTTGATTAATATTGATGATATGGGTAGTACAAGAGTAGATCTACCACGAGATCGAAGAGGCTAAACCCTAGAAGCTAGCCTATGGTATGATTATTGTTGTCTATGTTGTCCTACGGACTAAAACCCTCCGATTTATATAGACACCGGATAGGGTTAGGGTTACATAGAGTCGGTTACAATGGTAGGAGATCTACATATCCGTATCGCCAAGCTTGCCTTCCACACCAAGGAAAGTCCCTCCCGGACACGGGACGAAGTCTTCAATCTTGTATCTTCATAGTCCAGGAGTCCGGCTGAAGGTATAGTCCGGCTATCCGAACACCCCCTAATCTAGGACTCCCTCACCTGGGGTTCATACTTTCACTAATGAAAGTTCTCTCAACAATAATAACATAATTGGATCATATAACTATCCCTCAACATGCAACAAAGAGTCACTCCAAAGTCACAAATAGTGGAGAACAAACGAAGAGATTATTGTAGGGTACGAAACCACCTCAAAGTTACTCTTTATGATCGATCTATTCAAGAGTTCGTAGTAAAATAACACGAAACTATTCTTTCCGTTTGATCAATCCTAGAGTTCGTACTAGAATAACACCTTAAGACACAAATCAACCAAAACCCTAATGTCACCTAGATACTCCAATGTCACCTCAAGTATTCGTGGGTATGATTATATGATATGCATCACACAATCTCAGATTCATCTATTCAACCAACACAAAGAACTTCAAAGAGTGCCCCAAAGTTTCTACCGGTGAGTCAAGACGAAAACATGTGCCAACCCCTATGCATAAGTTGACGAGGTCACGGAACTCGCAAGTTGATCACCAAAACATACATCAAGTGGATCACGTGATATCCCATTGTCACCGCAGATAAGCACATGCAAGACATACATCAAGTGTTCTCAAATCCTTAAAGACTCCATCCGATAAGATAACTTCAAAGGGAAAACTTAATTCATCACAAGAGAGTAGAGGGGAAGAAACATCATAAGATCCAACTGTAATAGAAAAGCTTGCAATACATCAAGATCGTTCCGAATCAAGAACACGAGAGAGAGAGAGATCAAACACATAGCTACTGGTACATACCCTCAGCCCCAAGGGTGAACTACTCCCTCCTCGTCATGGAGAGCGTCGGGATGATGAAGATAGCCACCGGAGAGGGATTCCCCCATCCAGTAGGGTGCCGGAGCGGGTCTAGATTGGTTCTCGGTAGCTACAGAGGCTTGCGGCGGTGGAACTCCCGATCTCGGGTTCTTTCTGGAAGTTTGGGGTTATATAAGAGGTGTTGGAGTTCGGAACAAGTCAGGGGGTCCCCGAGGCGGCCACGAGGTAGGGGGCGCGCCCCCCGCCCTCGTGGTGGCCTCGGGACTCTTCTGGCCCATCTACGGTACTCCGTGGACTTCTTCTGGTCCAAAAATGATCTCCGTGGAATTCCAGGTCAATTGGACTCCATTTGATTTTCCTTTTCTGCGATACTCAAAAACAAGGAAAAAACAGAAACTGACAATGGGCTCTAGGTTAATAGGTTAGTCCCAAAAATCATATAAAATAGCATATAAATGCATATAAAAAATCCAAGGTTGATAATATAATAGCATGGAACAATCAAAAATTATAGATACATTGGAGACGTATCAAGCATCCCCAAGCTTAATTCCTGCTCGTCCTCGAGTAGGTAATTGATAAAAACAGAATTTTTGATGTGGAATGCTACCTAACATATTTATCCATGTAATTCTCTTTATTGTGGTACGAATATTCATATCCGAAAGATTTAAGACAAAAGTTTAATATTGACATAAAAGTAATAATACTTCAAGCATACTAACAAAGTAATCATGTCTTCTCAAAATAACATGGCCAAAGAAAGCTATCCTGACAAAATCATATAGTCTGGCTATGCTCTATCTTCATCACACAAAATATTTAAATCATGCACAACCCTGATGACAAGCCAAGCAATTGTTTCATACTTTTGATGTTCTCAAACTTTTTCAATCTTCACGCAATACATGAGCGTGAGCCATGGACATAGCACTATAGGTGGAATAGAATGGTGGTTGTGGAGAAGACAAAAAGGAGAAGATAGTCTCACATCAACTAGGCGTATCAATGGGCTATGGAGATGCCCATCAATAGATATCAATGTGAGTGAGTAGGTATTGCCATGCAACGGATGCACTAGAGCTATAAGTGTATGAAAGCTCAAAAAGAAACTAAGTGGGTGTGCATCCAACTCGCTTGCTCACGAAGACCTAGGGCATTTTTAGGAAGCACATCATTGGAATATACAAGCCAAGTTCTATAATGAAAGATTCCCACTAGTATATGAAAGTGAAAACATAGGAGACTCTCTATCATGAAGCTCATGGTGCTCCTTTGAAGCACAAGTGTGGTAAAAGGATAGTAGCATTGCCCCTTCTCTCTTTTTCTCTCATTTTTTTGTTTTTGGGGGGGCCTTCTCTTTTTTTATGGCCTCTTTTTTCTACTTTTTCGTCTGGAGTCTCATTCCGACTTATAGGGGAATCATAGTCTCCATCATCCTTTCCTCACATGGGACAATGCTCTAATAATGATGACCATCACACTTTTATTTACTTACAACTCAAGAATTACAACTCGATGCTTAGAACAAAATATGACTCCATATGAATGCCTTCGGCGGTATACCAGGATGTGCAATGACTCATGAGTGACATGTATGAAAGATCTATGAACGGTGGCTTTGCCACAAATACGATGTCAACTACATGACCATGCAAAGCAATATGACAATGATGGAGCGTGTCATAATAAACAAAACGGTGGAAAGTTGCCTAGCAATATATCTCGGAATGGCTTTGGAAAGGCCATGATAGGTAGGTATTGTGGCTGTTTTGATGAAGGTAAATGGTGGGTTTATGGTACCGGCGAAAGTTGCGCTGTACTAGAGAGGCTAGCAATGGTGGAAGGGTGAGAGTGCGTATAATCCATGGACTCAACATTAGTCATAAAGAACTCTCATACTTATTGCAAAAATCTATTAGTTATCAAAACAAAGTACTACGCGCATGCTCCTAGGGGGATAGACTGGTAGGAAAATACCATCGCTCGTCCCCAACCGCCACTCATAAGGAAGACAATAAATAAATAAATCATGCTCCGACTTCATCACATAATGGTTCACCATACGTGCATGCTACAGGAATCACAAAACTTTAACACAAGTATCTCCCAAATTCACAACTACTCAACTAGCATGACTCTAATATCACCATCTTCATATCTCAAAACAATCATCAAGTATCAAACTTCTCATAGTATTCAATGCACTCTATATGAAAGTTTTTATTATACCCATCTTGAATGCCCATCATAGTAGGACTAATTTTATAACCCAAGCAAATTACCATGCTATTCCAAAGACTCTCAAAATAATATAAGTGAAGCATGAGAGTTCATCTATTTCTATAAAATAAAACCACCCCCATGCTCTACGAAGATATAAGTGAAGCACTAGAGCAAACGACAAACTACTCCGAAAAATATAAGTGAAGCTCAGTGAGTAGTCGAATAATTATGCAACTATGTGAAGACTCTCTAACATTTAATAATTTCAGATCTTGGTATTTTATTCAAACATCAAGCAAAATAAAATAAAATGACGCTCCAAGCAAAACACATATCATGTGGTGAATAAAAATATAGCTCCACGTAAAGTTACCGATGAACGAAGACGAAAGAGGGGATGCCTTCCGGGGCATCCCCAAGCTTAGGATTTTGGTTGTCCTTGAATATTACCTTGGGGTGCCTTGGGAATCCCCAAGCTTAGGCTCTTGCCACTCCTTATTCCATAGTCCATCTAATCTTTACCCAAAACTTGAAAACTTCACAACACAAAACTTAACAGAGAACTTGTAAGCTCCGTTAGTATAAGAAAATAAATCACCACTTAGGTACTGTTGTGAACTCATTATAAATTCATATTGGTGTAATATATACTGTATTCAAACTTCTCTATGGTTCATACACTTCGATACTACTCATAGATTCATCAAAATAAGCAAACAACACATAGAAAACAGAATCTGTAAAAAAATAGAACAGTCTGTAGTCTGTATCAAACGTATACTTGTGGAACTAACAAAATTCTGAAATAAATTGGTGGACGTGCGGAATTTTTCTATTAATCATCTGCAAAAAGAATCAACTTAATAGCACTCTCCAGTAAAAAATGGTAGCTAATCTCGTGAGCGCTAAAGTTTCTGTTTTTTACAGCAAGATCACAAAGACTTCACCCAAGTCTTCTCAAAGGTTCTACTTGGCACAAACACTAATTAAAACATGAAATCATATCTAAACAGAGTATAGATGAATTATTTATTACTAAACAGGAATAGAAAGCGAGGAACAAAAATAAAATTGGGTTGCCTCCCAAAAAGCGCTATTGTTTAACGCCCCTAGCTAGGCATGATGATTTCAATGATGCTCACATAAAAGATAATAATTGAAACATAAAGAGAGCATCATGAAGAATATAACTAGCACATTTAAGTCTAACCCACTTCCTATGCATAGGGATTTCGTGAGAAAAAAATATATGCAAACAAGAATCAACTAGCATAGGGAGGCAAAACAAGCATAACTTTAAAACTTTAAGCACATAGGGAGGAAACTTGATATTATTGCAACTCCTACAAGCATATATTCCTCCATCATAATAATTTTCAGTAGCATCATGAATGAATTCAACAATATAACCATCACATAAAGCATTCTTTTCATGATGCACAAGCATAGAAATTTTATTACTCTCCACATAAGCAAAATTGTTCTCATTCGGGATAGTGGGTGTCGGTGTCAAAACCGGCGGATCTCGGGTAGGGGGTCCCGAACTGTGCGTCTAGGCCGAATGGTAACAGGAGGCGAGGGACACGAAGTTTTACCCAGGTTCGGGCCCTCTCGATGGAGGTAAAACCCTACGTCCTGCTTGATTAATGTTGATGATATGGGTAGTACAAGAGTAGATCTACCACGAGATCGACGAGGCTAAACCCTAGAAGCTAGCCTATGGTATGATTATTGTTGTCTATGTTGTTCTATGGACTAAAACCCTCCGGTTTATATAGACACCGGATGGGGTTAGGGTTACATAGAGTCGGTTACAATGGTAGGAGATCTACATATCCGTATCGCCAAGCTTGCCTTCCACGCCAAGGAAAGTCCCTTCCGGACACGGGACAGAGTCTTCAATCTTGTATCTTCACAGTCCAAGTACAGAGGTTTGTAGGACAGTAGCAAATTTCCCTCAAGTGGATGACCTAAGGTTTATCAATCCGTGGGCGGCGTAGGAAGAAGATGGTCTCTCTGAAACAACCCTACAACCAAATAACAAAGAGTCTCTTGTGTCCCCAACACACCCAATACAATGGTAAATTGTATAGGTGCACTAGTTCGGCGAAGAGATGGTGATACAAGTGCAATATGGATGGTAGATATAAGTTTTTGTAATCTGAAAATATAAAAACAGCAAGGTAACTAATGATAAAAGTGAGCACAAATGGTATTGCAATGCGTTGAAACAAGGCCGGGTGTCGGTGTCAAAACCGGCGGATCTCGGGTAGGGGTCCTGAACTGTGCGTCTAGGCCGGATGGTAACAGGAGGCGAGGGACACGAAGTTTTACCCAGGTTCGGGCCCTCTCGATGGAGGTAAAACCCTACGTCCTGCTTGATTAATATTGATGATATGGGTAGTACAAGAGTAGATCTACCACGAGATCGAAGAGGCTAAACCCTAGAAGCTAGCCTATGGTATGATTATTGTTGTCTATGTTGTCCTACGGACTAAAACCCTCCGGTTTATATAGACATCGAATAGGGTTAGGGTTACATAGAGTCGGTTACAATGGTAGGAGATCTACATATCCGTATCGCCAAGCTTGCCTTCCATGCCAAGGAAAGTCCCTCCCGGACACGGGACGAAGTCTTCAATCTTGTATCTTCATAGTCCAGGAGTCCGGCTGAAGGTATAGTCCGGCTATCCGAACACCCCCTAATCCAGGACTCCCTCAGTAGCCCCTGAACCAGGCTTCAATGATGACAAGTCCGGCGCGCAGATTGTCTTCGGCATTGTAAGGCGGGTTCCTCCTCCAAGTACTTCGTAGAAGATTTTGAACACAAAGGTAGTGTCCGGCTCTGCAAAATAAGTTTCCACATATTGCCATAGAGAGAATAATATTTACACCAATCTAATCCACTGACGTATTCCGTAGCGTGACACACCGGGGCCAAGCCTTTATCCATTTCATTATCCCACCTCAGCGTGTTTTGCGAGGCGGTTTCCTTGGCACGTCTTGTTAAAGCAGAGATCGTGTCCCCTTATCCCGGGATTCTCATCAATACGGGCGTGGGTAACCCAACCGCGCCATTGATTACGGTGCTTGGAGATAAGCGAGTTTTACCAGGCTGGTGGGGACATGTAGTTGCGTCCTCCCATATAAGGGGATAAGGATCCACCTTTCCACCTACGCCTTCTTCCTCCTTCGCCTATCCATTCTTGCGCACTCGAGCTCCAGCGCCCAAGTCCGCACTCCCCACCTCAACCTTCCCCAGCCATGTCCGGAGCGGGAGGCAAGTGGATGGTCTCCTCCGTCACGGAGGGACATATCAAAAAGCTGAGGAAGGCCGGATACCTGTCTAACGACATCGCGTACCGGCTCCCCGAAAAGGGGCAGCTCATCCCCACCCCTAGGCCCCATGAGAGGGTGGTGTTCCTCCCCCATTTCCTCCGTGGACTGGGCTTCCCTCTCCACCCATTTGTCCGGGGGCTCATGTTCTACTACGGCCTGGATTTCATGATCTGGCCCCGAACTTCGTCCTCAACATCTCGGTGTTTATCGTCGTGTGCGAGGCCTTCCTCCGCATCTGCCCCCATTTCGGCCTATGGCTCACGACTTTCAACATCAAGCCGAAGGTGGTGCGCGGCAACCAGGCGGAGTGCGGAGGCGCCATGGTGGGCAAGATGGCCAACGTCCTATGGCTCAAGGGCTCCTTTGTGGAGACCCTGAAGGGGTGGCAATCGGGGTGGTTTTACATCACCGAGCCGCGCGACGCCGAATGGGTCGCACCCCCCGAGTTT
Organism: Triticum dicoccoides; assembly: GCF_002162155.2. Lineage (NCBI taxonomy): Eukaryota > Viridiplantae > Streptophyta > Magnoliopsida > Poales > Poaceae > Triticum > Triticum dicoccoides. The sequence goes on along the minus strand of NC_041392.1, from coordinate 448,753,531 downwards.
TGATCCGGACCCCCCATGCGGCTCACCTCCTGGAAGGAGATGGGCCTGTCTTGGGGTAAAAAAGGAGAGCTGACCGGACTCCAAACATGCATCCAAACCCTAGCGGACAAGAAGCTCAAACTTGTCAATGTAGTCCAGGTTATGCTCATCCGCCTGATCCTGCCGTGTCAACAACGGGCTTTCAACCTGTGGGAGTTCGACCCGGCAGGACACCAAACTCTAAGCAGGCTCTTCAACACGACGTACGAAGATGCCTGGAAGGTGCTTTTCAAAGGTGCCGAGGCTCCCGCATCCGCTACCGAGGATTGTGGATTCAGTGCGCAGTGTCATGCTCTCGCGGTAAGCTGTTTTTTCTTTTACAGGGTATCAGTTTTTCATAGTTTGACTCCATGCGGGGTCTAAGCTCCCTTACCTTTGATAGGATTGGCAGGTGACATCCGGACAGATCAACTGTCCGGCTCCTTTGCTCAAAGGCCCAGCGGACGCTCGCTTGGCGAAGCTGTTGGTTCCGGCACCCTATGTGGTGCCGGAGAAGAAGGCCGCGAAAAAGGCCGCGGGGACTCGAAAGAGTGCCCGGCGCCAGGAGGTGTCGGATCCATCATCCGATGGTTCCGAGGCGCATTCCTCCCGTGAAGACGAGGAGTAAGAAGAGGAGAACTCTCCCCCTCCAGCGGGAGGAGAGAAGAAAAGGAAGGCCGCCCTCTCTGGGGAGCTCGAAGGGTCCAAGAACGGGAAAACCCTTCCTCCGGACTACTCCACCGACGCCGACGGCGAAGAGGAGTGGCAGCCCAGGGCCAAGCCCCTGGCAAAATTGTAAGTATCCGGATACCAGAGTAATTCATAGTATGCGTTTATTGCACAGCTTTCCCTTACGTCGAATATGTTTATGCAGCCCACCCAAAGACTGGCTCGACGCGTTGTCGAGCGGCTCACTGGACTCGTCGGATGTGAACTCGCTTCCGACGGCTTCCTCCCCCCACCCTACGGACGACACCGAAGTGTTGTCCCAACAGGTTCCAAGCTGGGAGGAGGTGGTCCTGGAGGCATCGCAAGGCGACCTTCCGGATTCCAGGAGTAAAGGGGATGAAACCCCCCAGGGCTCCAAGTCTGGCTCTAGGCCGGACATCGCTCCGGAACCTTCAAAGGTTCCAGAGTCCGGTGGGGGACCTCCTTCCAAGAGGAGCAAGCCCGCCGCGCCGGTGACCTCCGTCCATCCGGAGGCGCCAGACAATCTGTTGGAGGCGCTCCAAGGCGCCTCCCTTGACGAGGAGCACCGCACTATTATGAGTGCGGTGGTCCAGAAGGTTCATTCCGCCAAGAGTGTACTGACTAAAGCTTGTACTAGCCTTTTGACAGGCTTTGAGGTAAGTAAAGAATGTGTAAATAATAGTACCGCATAGACAGTAGCCCCTGATGTTCTCTTTGGCGTTCGGGAAGAAAAGCCGAATAGAGGATCAAATAGAATTCGCAGTAGTCTAACAAAAATGAGTCAATATGCATATGAAGGCTTCCATGCTTGCGTCCGCCACACTGACTGCGGAAGTGGACACGCTAAAGCAGAACCTTGAGCGGTCCGAGCAAGAGCTCGAGCGTGCCAAGAAGCAGCTCGAGGACAATGAAGGTAAGAAATACCTTGTTTTTAAATATATATATATAAAAAGGTGCAATTGCAAAGAATGACAGGATTATCGTGGCTATTTCAGGGGCCACGTCTAAAGTGGCAACCCTTAAGCAAGCGCTGGTCGAGGCCGAGAAGAGGGCGGCCTCGGAGCGCACCGAGCAGGAGAAGTATGAGGACGAGGTTGGCAAGGTGCAGCAAGAACTCCAGGCTCTCATGGAAAAACATGAGAGTTTGGAGCTTGACTCAAAGACGCGAGCGTCCGAGCTCATGGTGGCTATTGAAAATGCCAAGTCTGCCAAGGCCGAATCCCAGAAGACCCGCTAGGAGTTGGATGAGGTGAAGAAGATAGCGGCGGGTAAGGCATTCTTTATGAAAAGCAAACACATAAACGTGAGTTACTTGTTACTTACCCGAATCTGGAGCTCTCCAGGAGCGTTCGTAGATCTTCCCCGGAGTGTGCCCGATGCCGCCGCATTCTATCGAGCTGAGGAGGGCAGCTCGACAGAGAAGGTGTTCTGGTCTCAGTATGCTGAGGCCGGACACCCCGTGCCCCTGAGCGACCAGCTGAAGCAACTAGTCGAGCTCCACAAGGTGGCCGAACAGGCCATGAAGGGCCTCATTGTTCGGCTGTGGCCTGGAGGGGCTCTTCCTGGGAGCCATTTCGGGCTGGTGCGGCGGTTGGTGGAGGCTTGTCCAAGGCTCGAAGTCATCAAGCGCTCCGTCTGCATTGAAGGTGCCCGTAGGGCCCTTGCCTGTGCTAAGGTGCGCTAGGGCAAGCTGGATGCTAAGAAGCTGGTGAAGGACGGGCCATCGCCGGGGAAAGAGCACCGCAAGCCAGAGAATTACTATAAGGATGTTCTGAAGGGTGCCTGCCTGGTGGCGGATGAATGTTCTAGGGATGTAATTTTTGAGTGAAACTTGCTCGTTTTGTCCTGTGCGCTGAAAACTTGTTTATATGCGCTAAGCAATGCTGTTGGAATTTAAAATATTACCTTCTGTGCGGCTGTTTATCAATTCTGAGAGATGGCGAGTCGTCGGCTTCTGCCCCCGTGCCGCTAGTGCTGGGGTGTTCGGGGATAAACCTGAGCGCTCTTTTTCCCATGTTTGGGTCCTTCGAGGGAGGCACTCAGCCCAACGAACAAGGCAATTGGACTATAATGCGTGAACACTCTCACTTAGCCATAGAATTCTATAATTTTAAATTTCGGCGAAGCCCCTGGTATTCGGAAGACCGAGTTCGGGGCGCTATCCATGCCTTGGCCGGACAGAGCCGACTCCTCGCCCTAAGCGGCATAAGTCTTTAGGGACTCGAAAAACCTCTCGAACAGCGACCATCTCTCGCTTCATCATGACAGTCAGTTTTAGCTTTCTCCACTGAGGTTCTCGACCCAGCTCAACTGGGGCACAATCGCAGTGGTTCTCCTAGTGCCACCTTAGCCGATATAGCGGAATGTAAGGCACCAAAACATAGGAGCCGGGCAAACCCAACTATTGACCCAAGACATGATTCGGAGCCGATGCATATAATGCTATAAGTCCGGGGTGCCGCACTTGTTAAAGTGTTCAGACTTCTCACACCATATTGAGGGGTACTAAAGCCCCTGGCGTATTTTGGCCGTACCAACATGTATGGGTGCAACATGTCGTTAAGGAACATATATAAAGAACAAAGGTAATGCAAAAATAGAAGAAAGCTATGCATTGTTTATTAAAAAGGGCTGCGATCAAAGCAGAACAATACAAATAATGCGATAAGTGGAAGGTTGGACTAGTTAACATGTTCGTTCCAGGGGCAAGCTGCGGAATAGTATGCGGAACAGGTATACTGCTCGTGATAGAGACCACTTGGGAGTTCCGTACTGCGGCGTGGCTTGTCTGCTTCCCTGGTTCTTGCATCGTTTGTGCGGCAATTGAACTGCCGAACAGGCCTTCCGAAGGATGGAGTCCTGAAAGTAAGAGAAAATTAAAAAAATCGGCAGCCCCTGGTACGGTTTAAGCCGTATTTTTGGGCGTGCCGTGATGGTGCCCCTCCCCCTGTACCCATGGTATCTCTAGAGCGTAGTTATGTACGCGAAGTATTGACGTCGCCTTTTTGCGAGGGTTGGGGTTGGGGCCGCATTGCTACGCCTGCTCGGATCATGCCGGGCGGTCTTGTTGTAGGTTACTTCGGGCGCGCTTGATGGTGTCCGGTCGTTTAGTGGCCGGACTGGAGAACTGCCTGGAGAGGCTGCTTTGTACTTCCGCTGCAAGGGCCGCCGTGTGCTCCTCCGTTCGGAGGGGGCGTTCGGTGTTTCCATTGACCGTAATTACTCTTCGAGGGCCTGGCATCTTGAGCTTAAGGTATGTGTAGTGCGGTACCGCATTGAACATAGCGAATGCGGTTCGCCCGAGCAGTGCGTGATAACCACTGTGAAACGGGACTATGTCAAAGATTAACTCCTCGCTTCGGAAATTATCCGGAGATCCGAAGACCACTTCAAGTGTGACTGAGCCTGTATATTTGGCCTCTACACCTGGTATTACGCCTTTAAAGGTCGTTTTGGTGGGCTTAATCCTCAAGGGATCTATGCCCATTTTCCGCATTGTATCCTGGTAAAGCAGGATCAGGCTGCTGCCGCCGTCCATAAGGACTCTAGTGAGATGAAATCCGTCAATAATTGGGTCTAGGACCAATGCGGCGAATCCGCCATGACGGATGCTAGTGGGATGGTCCCTTCGATCAAAGGTGATCGGGCAGGAGGACCATGGGTTGAACTTTGGGGCGACTAGCACTACTGCGTATACGTCCCTTAACGCGCGCTTCCGTTCCCTTTTGGGGACGTGGGTTGCATATATCATGTTCATCGTCCGCACTTGTGGGGGGAAACCCTTCTGTCCACTGTTGTTCGGCGGCCGGGGCTCCTCGTTGTCATTGCTATGTAGCCCCTTGTCTTCATTTTCGGCGTTTAACTTGCATGCCTGCTTGAACACCCAACAATCCTTGTTGGTGTGATTGGCCGGCTTTTCGGGGGTGCCATGTATCTGGCACAAGCGGTCGAGTATTCGGTCCAAACTGGATGGGCCCCTAGGATTCCTTTTGAATGGCTTTTTCCGCTGACCGGATTTAGAGCCTCTGAATCCGGCATTAACTGCCGTATCCTCAGCATTGTCACTGTTAATGCGGCACTTTTGCTTGTTGCGACACGACCTGCCACTACTGTCCCTAGTGTCCGAATTACCAGGGTTCTTGGTCATGTTGTTGCTACAAGCAAGCCAGCTGTCTTCTCCCGCGCAAAAGCGGGTCATGAGTGTCGTGAGTGCTGCCATAGATTTCGGCTTTTCCTGTCCAAGGTGCCGGGCCAGCCACTCGTCACGGATATTGTGCTTGAAGGCTGCTAGGGCCTCAGCGTCCGGACAGTCGACTATTTGATTTTTCTTTGTTAGGAACCGTGTCCAGAATTGCCTGGCCGATTCCTCTAGCTGCTGAATTACGTGACTTAGGTCATCGGCGTCTGGGGGTCGCACATAAGTGCCCTGGAAATTGTCGAGGAATGCGGCTTCCAGGTCCTCTCAACAACTGATTGATCCTGTTGGCAAGCTGTTAAGACAATGCCAAGCTGGTCTTTTAAGCTTGAGTGGGAGGTATTTGATGGCGTGGAAATTGTCGCCGCGGGCCATGTGGACATGAAGGAGATAATCCTCGATCCATATCGCAGGATCTGTTGTGCCATCATATGATTCGATGTTTACGGGTTTGAAACCCTCGGGGATTTGATGATCCATTATTTCGTCTGTAAAGCATAGTGGGTGTGCGGCGCCTCTGTACTGGGCGATATCATGACGTAGCTCCAATGAGCTGTGTTCGGCCCTGTCGAATTTGTGGCCGACGTGACGGTTACCGTCTCGAGCCGTGGGGCGCCCACGTGATCCGTAGATCGATCGTGTTTGCCTTGCCTTGTCCTCCAACATGTCTCGTAAGTCCTGCGCATATTCCCGTGCCTTGGTACGGGGTGCGACTTGAGTGGAGGGCCGGGAGGCCTCTCTGTCGCAGCCACGAGGTGGTCGGTCGGCCGCATCAAGTGCTTCCTCCTCTAATCGTGGTAGCAACCTGCGCTTTGGGTAGCTCTTGGAGGGGCATTCGAGTTTATGCTCTTCGGGCACAAGGACTTCAGTCCATCTGTTGACCAGCAAATCTTGATCAGCTCTAAGCGGTTGCTATTTTTTCTTGAGGCTTCTTGCCGTGGCCATAAGCCTGTGTTGAAAACGCTCTTGCTCGACGGGATCCTCTGGCACGACGAATTCGTCGTCGTCGAGGCTTGCCTCGTCTTCGGAGGGAGGCATATAATTATCGTCCTCGACCTCTCTGTCTGCCGCTCTCTCATGAGGGCTGGTTTCTCCCTCCTCCTGTGCTAAGTCTTGCTGGAGGGGGTTTTCTTCGGCACTTTCCAGAGTATTATTATCTCCCGTGCTGGAATCACCGTATTTGTTTTGGCGGGATTTTGAGCGGCGCCGCTGACGCCGGCGCTTAGGCTGTTTCTTGGAGGGGTCATCCTCCGCTGTTCCATCGCCATCTCCCTCTTTTGGGGTGTCCACCATGTATATGTCATATGATGAGGTGGCTTTCCAGGGCCTAGTAGGCACTGGTTCTTCATCATCTCCTTCATCGGCGTCCATACCGTCGATGTCTTCGGAGTCGAAGTCGAGCATGTCGGTTAAGTCGTCGACAGTGGCTACAAAGTGGGTGGTGGGTGGGCTTTGAATTTCTTCATCGTCCGTACCCCAACCTTGCTGAGCGTAGTCCGTCCAGGGCTCTCCTGATAAAGAGAGAGACTTCAGTGACTTCAGGATATCGCCGAAAGGCGAGTGCTGAAAGATGTCTGCGGCAGTGAACTCCATGATCGGCGCCCAATCGGATTCGATTGGCAGGGGCGTGGAGGGTTCGGAGTCCGGAGAGGAGTCTAGCTCCTTGGAGTCACAAGTCTCGCAGAGTACGGGGCTGGTGTTCGGCTCAATCGCTGTTGGGGTTGCAGCCCCCGGGGTGGCGTCCAACCGCCCATCCTCGATCGGCGCAGTTGGCTCTGAATTAAGGGTCGGAGCCGATGCGGGTGCGGCCTCCAGGGCACTGTTCGGCGGCAGAGCTAGATCATGCTCGTCGTGACAGTGCAGCGCGCTCAATAGTGGATCGAATCCATCGAAGATCAAGTCCCCGCGGATGTCAGCCGTGTAGTTTAAATTTCCAAATCTGACCTGATGGCCAGGGGTGTAGCTTTCGATCTGCTCCAGACGGCCAAACGAATTGGCCCACAGTGCGAAGCCGCCGAAGACGAAGATCTGTCCAGGGAGGAAGGTCTCACCCTGGACTGCATCGCTATCAATGATCGTAGGAGCCATCGAGCCTGACGGCGACGACACAGAGGAACTCTCAATGAAAGCACCAATGTCGGTGTCAAAACCGGCGGATCTCGGGTAGGGGGTCCCGAATTGCGCGTCTAGGCCGGATGGTAACAGGAGGCGAGGGACACGAAGTTTTACCCAGGTTCGGGCCCTCTCGATGGAGGTAAAACCCTACGTCCTGCTTGATTAATATTGATGATATGGGTAGTACAAGAGTAGATCTAGCATGAGATCGAAGAGGCTAAACCCTAGAAGCTAGCCTATGGTATGATTATTGTTGTCTATGTTGTCCTACGGACTAAAACCCTCCGATTTATATAGACACCGGATAGGGTTAGGGTTACATAGAGTCGGTTACAATGGTAGGAGATCTACATATCCGTATCGCCAAGCTTGCCTTCCACACCAAGGAAAGTCCCTCCCGGACACGGGACGAAGTCTTCAATCTTGTATCTTCATAGTCCAGGAGTCCGGCTGAAGGTATAGTCCGGCTATCCGAACACCCCCTAATCTAGGACTCCCTCACCTGGGGTTCATACTTTCACTAATGCAAGTTCTCTCAACAATAATAACATAATTGGATCATATAACTATCCCTCAACATGCAACAAAGAGTCACTCCAAAGTAACAAATAGTGGAGAACAAACGAAGAGATTATTGTAGGGTACGAAACCACCTCAAAGTTACTCTTTATGATCGATCTATTCAAGAGTTCATAGTAAAATAACACGAAACTATTCTTTCCGTTTGATCAATCCTAGAGTTCGTACTAGAATAACACCTTAAGACACAAATCAACCAAAACCCTAATGTCGCCTAGATACTCCAATGTCACCTCAAGTATTCATGGGTATGATTATACGATATGCATCACACAATCTCAGATTCATCTATTCAACCAACACAAAGAACTTCAAAGAGTGCCCCAAAGTTTCTACCGGTGAGTCAAGACGAAAACATGTGCCAACCCCTATGCATAAGTTGACGAGGTCACGGAACTCGCAAGTTGATCACGAAAACATACATCAAGTGGATCACGTGATATCCCATTGTCACCGCAGATAAGCACATGCAAGACATACATCAAGTGTTCTCAAATACTTAAAGACTCCATCCGATAAGATAACTTCAAAGGGAAAACTCAATTCATCACAAGAGAGTAGAGGGGAAGAAACATCATAAGATCCAACTGTAATAGAAAAGCTTGCAATACATCAAGATCGTTCCGAATCAAGAACACGAGAGAGAGAGAGAGATCAAACACATAGCTACTGGTACATACCCTCAGCCCCAAGGGTGAACTACATCCTCCTCGTCATGGAGAGCGTCGCGATGATGAAGATGGCCACCGGAGAGGGATTCCCCCATCCAGCAGGGTGCCGGAATGGGTCTAGATTGGTTCTCGGTGGCTACAGAGGCTTGCGGCGGTGGAACTCCCGATCTCGGGTTCTTTCTGGAAGTTTGGGGTTATTTAAGAGGTGTTGGAGTCCGGGACAAGTCAGGGGGTCCCCGAGGCGGCCACGAGGTAGGGGGCGCGCCCCCCGCCCTCGTGGTGGCCTCGGGACTCTTCTGGCCCATCTACGGTACTCCATGGACTTCTTCTGGTCCAAAAATGATCTCCGTGAAATTCCAGGTCAATTGGACTCCGTTTGATTTTCCTTTTCTGCGATACTCAAAAACAAGGAAAAAACAGAAACTGACACTGGGCTCTAGGTTAATAGGTTAGTCCCAAAAATCATATAAAATAGCATATAAATGCATATAAAACATCCAAGGTTGATAATATAATAGCATGGAACAATCAAAAATTATAGATACATTGGAGACGTATCAAGCATCCCCAAGCTTAATTCCTGCTCATCCTCGAGTAGGTAAATGATAAAAACAGAATTTTTGATGTGGAATGCTACCTAACATATTTATCCATGTAATTCTCTTTATTGTGGTATGAATATTCATATCCGAAAGATTCAAGACAAAAGTTTAATATTGACATAAAAGTAATAATACTTCAAGCATACTAACAAAGTAATCATGTCTTCTCAAAATAACATGGCCAAAGAAAGCTATCCTGACAAAATCATATAGTCTGGCTATGCTCTATCTTCATCACACAAAATATTTAAATCATGCACAACCCTGATGACAAGCCAAGCAATTGTTTCATACTTTTCATGTTCTCAAACTTTTTCAATCTTCACGCAATACATGAGCATGAGCCATGGACATAGCACTATAGGTGGAATAGAATGGTGGTTGTGGAGAAGACAAAAAGGAGAAGATAGTCTCACATCAACTAGGCGTATCAACGGGCTATGGAGATGCCCATCAATAGATATCAATGTGAGTGAGTAGGTATTGCCATGCAACGGATGCACTAGAGCTATAATTGTATGAAAGCTCAAAAAGAAACTAAGTGGGTGTGCATCCAACTCGCTTGCTCACGAAGACCTAGGGCATTTTTAGGAAGCACATCATTGGAATATACAAGCCAAGTTCTATAATGAAAGATTCCCACTAGTATATGAAAGTGAAAACATAGGAGACTCTCTATCATGAAGATCATGGTGCTCCTTTGAAGCACAAGTGTGGTAAAAGGATAGTAGCATTGCCCCTTCTCTCTTTTTCACTCATTTTTTTGTTTTTGGGGGGCCTTCTCTTTTTTTATGGCCTCTTTTTTCTACTTTTTCATCCGGAGTCTCATTCCGACTTATAGGGGAATCATAGTCTCCATCATCCTTTCCTCACATGGGACAATGCTCTAATAATGATGACCATCACACTTTTATTTACTTACAACTCAAGAATTACAACTCGATACTTAGAACAAAATATGACTCCATATGAATGCCTTCGGCGGTATACCAGGATGTGCAATGACTCATGAGTGACATGTATGAAAGAATTATGAACGGTGGCTTTGCCAAAAATACGATGTCAACTACATGACCATGCAAAGCAATATGACAATGATGGAGCGTGTCATAATAAACAGAACGGTGGAAAGTTGCCTAGCAATATATCTTGGAATGGCTATGGAAAGGCCATGATAGGTAGGTATTGTGGCTGTTTTGATGAAGGTAAATGGTGGGTTTATGGTACCGGCGAAAGTTGCGCTGTACTAGAGAGGCTAGCAATGGTGGAAGGGTGAGAGTGCGTATAATCCATGGACTCAACATTAGTCATAAAGAACTCACATACTTATTGCAAAAATCTATTAGTTATCAAAACAAAGTACTACGCGCATGCTCCTAGGGGGATAGACTGGTAGGAAAATACCATCGCTCATCCCCGACCGCCACTCATAAGGAAGACAATAAATAAATAAATCATGCTCCGACTTCATCACATAATGGTTCACCATACGTGCATGCTACAGGAATCACAAAACTTTAACACAAGTATCTCCCAAATTCACAACTACTCAACTATCATGACTCTAATATCACCATCTTCATATCTCAAAACAATCATCAAGTATGAAACTTCTCATAGTATTCAATGCACTCTATATGAAAGTTTTTATTATACCCATCTTGAATGCCCATCATAGTAGGACTAATTTTATAACCCAAGCAAATTACCATGCTATTCCAAAGACTCTCAAAATAATATAAGTGAAGCATGAGAGTTCATCTATTTCTATAAAATAAAACCACCGCCATGCTCTACGAAGATATAAGTGAAGCACTAGAGCAAACGACAAACTACTCCGAAAAATATAAGTGAAGCTCAATGAGTAGTCGAATAATTATGCAACTATGTGAAGACTCTCTAACATTTAAGAATTTCAGATCTTGGTATTTTATTCAAACATCAAGCAAAATAAAATAAAATGACGCTCCAAGCAAAACACATATCATGTGGTGAATAAAAATATAGCTCCACGTAAAGTTACCGATGAACGAAGACGAAAGAGGGGATGCCTTCCGGGGCATCCCCAAGCTTAGGATTTTGGTTGTCCTTGAATATTACCTTGGGGTGCCTTGGGAATCCCCAAGCTTAGGCTCTTGCCACTCCTTATTCCATAGTCCATCTAATCTTTACCCAAAACTTGAAAACTTCACAACACAAAACTTAACAGAGAACTTGTAAGCTCCGTTAGTATAAGAAAATAAATCACCACTTAGGTACTGTTGTGAACTCATTATAAATTCATATTGGTGTAATATATACTGTATTCAAACTTCTCTATGGTTCATACACTCCGATACTACTCATAGATTCATCAAAATAAGCAAACAACACATAGAAAACAGAATCTGTAAAAAAACAGAACAGTCTGTAGTCTGTATCAAACATATACTTGTGGAACTAACAAAATTCTGAAATAAATTGGTGGACGTGAGGAATTTGTCTATTAATCATCTACAAAAAGAATCAACTTAATATCACTCTCCAGTAAAAAATGGTAGCTAATCTCGTGAGCGCTAAAGTTTCTGTTTTTTACAGCAAGATCACAAAGACTTCACCCAAGTCTTCTCAAAGGTTCTACTTGGCACAAACACTAATTAAAACATGAAATCATATCTAAACAGAGGATAGATGAATTATTTATTACTAAACAGGAACAGAAAGCGAGGAACAAAAATAAAATTGGGTTGCCTCCCAAAAAGCGCTATTGTTTAACGCCCCTAGCTAGGCATGATGATTTCAATGATGCTCACATAAAAGATAATAATTGAAACATAAAGAGAGCATCATGAAGAATATAACTAGCACATTTAAGTCTAACCCACTTCCTATGCATAGGGATTTCGTGAGAAAAAAAATATATGCAAACAAGAATCAACTAGCATAGGGAGGCAAAACAAGCATAACTTTAAAACTTTAAGCACATAGGGAGGAAACTTGATATTATTGCAACTCCTACAAGCATATATTCCTCCATCATAATAATTTTCAGTAGCATCATGAATGAATTCAACAATATAACCATCACATAAAGCATTCTTTTCATGATGCACAAGCATAGAAATTTTATTACTCTCCACATAAGCAAAATTGTTCTCATTCGGGATAGTGGGTGTCGGTGTCAAAACCGGCGGATCTCGGGTAGGGGGTCCCGAACTGTGCGTCTAGGCCGAATGGTAACAGGAGGCGAGGGACACGAAGTTTTGCCCAGGTTTGGGCCCTCTCGATGGAGGTAAAACCCTACGTCCTGCTTGATTAATGTTGATGATATGGGTAGTACAAGAGTAGATCTACCACGAGATCGAGGAGGCTAAACCCTAGAAGCTAGCCTATGGTATGATTATTGTTGTCTATGTTGTTCTACGGACTAAAACCCTCCGGTTTATATAGACACCGGATGGGGTTAGGGTTACATAGAGTCGGTTACAATGGTAGGAGATCTACATATCTGTATCACCAAGCTTGCCTTCCACACCAAGGAAAGTCCCTTCCGGACACGGGACAGAGTCTTCAATCTTGTATCTTCACAGTCCAACAGTCCGGCCAAAGGATATAGTCTGGCTGTCCGGACACCCCCTAATCCAGGACTCCTTCAGTAGCCCCCGAACCAGGCTTCAATGACGATGAGTCCAGTGCGTAGATTGTCTTCAGCATTGCAAGGCGGGTTCTCCTCCAAATTCCATGTACCTGTTTGAATAAAGTCCGGTTTCTTGTAGATGTTGCACTCCTTGGCTTCTACGCCCAATAATGGCCGCTCCCCACGTGTCAAACGAATATGAAAATTCTAAGTGTTTTTACATTCACACCCCTAGCCACGTAAATGAGCTGCCCTATTTAAGGGGACGAGGATTTAGATCCAATCCACACCCTCTCCCCTCTACGAGTGTTCATCAGAGCGCATCCGACAAAGGTCCATTCCACAATGGCCAGCTGTCGCAACTCCTCCCCTCGCCCTTCTAGCCCTAAGCCTGGATATTGGGAGAGATGTTCCATCCCGTATAGCGAGCTAGTGACACTCCAGACCAAGGGATTTCTCCCCCCGGCCTATATGGTCCCGGTTCGAGCCGGTCTTGCCATCTACAACGGCGGAGAGCAAGCAGAGAATGCCCCTAATCCCTCCAAAGGAGAGCGGGTGTGCCTCGTCCCTTACTTAGTAAGGGGGCTCGGATTTCCAATCCATCCATTTCTCCGGGGGTTGCTGGAGTTCTACGGCCTCCAGCTACATAATCTCACGCCTGCCTCAGTACTGCATATCGCGGGCTTTGTAGCCCTCTGCGAGCTGTTCTTGGGTGTGGAAGCTCATTTAGGACTATGGAAGGAGCTATTTTGCCTCGTGCCCCGTTCCAAGAAGGGGTCAATGTATCAAGTGGGCAGAGCCGAAGTGTGGTGCATCGCCGGGACCAGATATCTGTCCGGAACCCCAAAGAAGGCGTCCGAAGACTGGCCCTCGGAGTGGTTTTATATAGAAGACGTCCCGCTGTCGGATCCTGTCCGGATCGGCCTCCCTGAATTCAACAGTGCTCCCTTAAAGAAGCGCCTAAGCTGGCGCCCACAGAGCCCTCAGAGGGGAGGTGACAGGGACATCATTTACCTGATGGGCCGAATAAGATTGTTAGCCCATTCCAGACTAACCATGATCGGGGTTATGGCCGAATGCATTATGCGGGGGGTGCAGCCGCTTCAGTATAGAAGCCACCCCATGTGGGACTTCAACGGGGAGGACGACGCCACCCGCTACAGCCATAAGGGGCCAGATTCAGCTGCTGCTCTACTAAAGATCGTGTCCACTTTGTATAAGGGAGAAGAGGAGGAATTTCTCCGCGTCAACCCTCAGGGTGGATTCTCCATGCACAATCCCCCAAGCTGGGTAAGCGGCCGTATTTACTTGTCCATCCGTTTTGTATTCCCATTGTTAAATATTCAGTCTGACGACTTCAACGCAGGAACTGCGCCGGGCTGTTAAGGAAATAAGCAGCCCTCCTCCACAACCCGAGGACCCAGGACGGTCCCTCGACCCGGCATCCCAAGAGGATCCGGACATATCTGTGGAGATGATTGATGGAGTGTTCCATCAATTGAGCAAGGACAACGCCTTGGTGGCCATTACGGCCGATTACCCAGGGCTAATCCTGACCCCCCAAGTACCTGAGATCAAAGTCCCAGTACCCCGAATAGGTGTCCGCCCACTCGTGTTCAGTTTCCTGATTGGAACCGAACTTTGCAGGGGAGGTATTTAAGGCGGAAGGCCGAACCTGCGGCGACAAGCCAACGAGGGGCCATAGGGCCCCGCGGGCAGAAAAGAAGTGCAGTCCGGACCGAGGCGTCAGCGTGAAGGTATGGCGCACCCCCTTATCCGAGGTGTTATACCTTAGAGGCATATTGACACTCGCGCTCTTTTCAGGACAAAGAGACCTCGCCGGACTACATCCGGAGAGGCTGCCAATCGCGCCTCCACCAGCCAGGCTCCAAAGCCTGGTCAGGAGGCGGAGGCGAACGCAAGGCGCGCGCCAGACGCTCCTCCGACGGAGGATGTGGACGGGTTGTCTGCCACCAACTCTGAGGTGGAGAGTTCCATGAACCACCGGCGTCGCCGGACAATTCTTCGCGACGCTTGTTTCTCCCAAGGGGCGTTAGATGCCTTCAACTCGGGAGATGCGCATCTCCGTGCCGCTCAAAATGGTCTAGAGCCACGGAGCAGTATGTAAAAGACATACGGGTAAGAAAATTCTGGTAATTATATGTATATACCAGTAGCCCCCGAGACTTGAAATAGTTAGAATAACTGATTTAAGGATCATTTGTGATGCAGGTTCTTACGAAAAAGAATTCCCTACTGTCCAAGGAGCTGGAAGAGTGCAAAGCCCAACTTGAGGCCGCACTAGCCGCGGCAGGGGAGCCCAAGGAGACCCCCTCTGGTAATATACACTTCGAAAGATAAGTATTTTGCGAAGCACGGCTTTGGTGCGAATCTGACAAATGAAATTGCAGATGGCGCCGGATTGAATCCGGAAAGGCAACACCTCCTACGCCAGCTAAAGGCTGGTGAGAAGGTGCTGACAAAGGTGAGGCGGGAGAAGAACGATCTCCAAGATGCCAACACCAAGCGGGGCGTCGAGCTGAAAGATGTTCGTGCCCAGCTATCAGACTCCGTGAAGGAGAATCAGTGGCTTCGGCGCGGCATATTTAGTAAGTGCTTGAATGAACCTTTTGAAAGAAAGTTCGGCGGGGAAGTCGACTAACAGAGCAATGTCTGTAGGTGTGCTAACAGGTCGTCCTGCAGAGGAGATGCCCAGTTCTACGGGTGACCTTCTTCCCGAGCTCTCGCAACTACTCGATCGAGTTCGCCAGGCGATGCAAGGCGTCGCCCAGGCCCTGTGGCCATCCGTCTCCATGCCCGAAGGTCTTGGAGAGCTTGCGGAGAAGCTAAAGGGAGCACGGCGGCGCTTCCGATTGTGGAAGATATCAGCCTGCCGTCAAGGTTCTAGGGAGGCCTGGGCCATGGTGAAGACGCGGTACGCAAAGGCTGACTCCAACCACATGGCCGAGGTCGGTCCTGTAGGGCCCGATGGGAAGATCCATGTAAGCTTAGTATACGGCCAAGTAGAGTTGGCCGCAAAGTATTCCCAGCAGGACTGTAAATTAGACAGCCTGTTAGATGGTATTGAAGAGGAATACAACCAGTCAAAATGACTATGTAATTTAATTGACATTTATAATGCCTTCTAGCCAGATTGTAGATCATTTGTCATGGCCGACCTTTTCGCTTCAGCCTCGGGACCTGACGGTCCGGAGTGTGTCCGAATTCCCATGCGGTTATGTATGAACCGGGGAATGCATGGAGACCAGGCGTAGGGGTCATTAGGGCATGAACAGACAAGTGCCCGACTAGGTATGTTATATTACATGGTTAGTAAGAAACATCTTCCAGGGAGAATAGTTTCGTTAGGGGTTCCTTTCCCTGGGAGTCATACCCTAAGGTGCATGTCCATGCTGCGAAAAGAAACGCAGGAAAAACATCTGGGGGCGTATAGATAAAAATAAAAAAAGATCATCTTTAGTTCACCGACCGAATATTCCCTTAAGAACGCTAGCTTTCGGCTTCACCTAGTCTGAGGTACACGTTCGACTGACCCGGCAGTAACAATCGCAGAGGTGCTCCCTTTACCACCTAGCCGAACAATCGGGAACGTAGGGGTAAGCACAGGAGCCAGGCAACCCAGCTTGGCCAAAAATTAAGTCATATCGATGCATATAATGGTGAGTAAAAGGTACATGCGGAAGTGTGACACATGTGTTGGGCATGAAGCCCGCATGAATAAGCTTCTGTTTAAAGAAGCCCCTAGGTTTAATGAGCGTGGATAGCGCGTCACTTTATGAGCCTTTAGAGGCTATAAGAGAGAGAGAGAGAGAGAGAGAGAGAGAGAGAGAGAGAGAGAGAGAGAGAGAGAGAGGAAGAGAAATGTAAGACAAAAGATATATAAAAAATGGACAGAGGAAGGAGACGAACACAGAGTCCGGTGCTAGGCATAGAATCTTTGGAGACGTGCTGCGTTCCATGGGTTTGGCTCGAGTCGGTTATCCGATGCATCCCGCAGGCGGTACGCTCCACCAGTTAGGACTTGGTCAATTATGAAGGGACCCTCCCACTTGGGCTTGAGTTTGTCCTTTTTCTTGTCCGGTAATCGTAGAACTAATTCGCCAACGTTGTAATTTTTGGCACGTACTTCTCTGCTTTGGTATCTTCGAGCCTGCTGTTGATAGAATGCGGAACGGGCTTTTGCCACGTCACGCTCCTCCTCCAATGCGTCCAAGTTGTCCTGCCGATCGAGTTCGGCTTCTCTTTCTTCGTACATGCGCACTCGAGGTGAGTCATGAATTATGCCGCAAGGCAAAACTGCCTCTGCGCCGTACACCATAAAGAATGGTGTGTATCCGGTGGTGCGATTCGGCGTGGTCCGCAGCCCCCAGAGTACGGAGTCGAGCTCCTCTACCCAGTGCGTGTTAGATTCCTTGAGGGACCGCACTAATCTGGGTTTGATGCCGCTCATGATAAGACCATCTGCATGTTCGACCTGGCCGTTAGTTTGTGGGTGATAGACGGAAGCATAATCGAGCTTGATGCCCATGTTTTTACACCAGAGTTTTACCTCGTCGACTGTGAAGTTCGTGCCGTTATTAGTGATGATGTTGTGGGGGACGCCATAACGGTGTACAACCCCGGATATAAAGTCTATCACCGGTCCGGATTCGGCCGTCTTAACGGGCTTGGCTTCTATCCATTTGGTGAACTTATCCACCATGACCAGTAGGTATTTTTGCTTGTGGGTTCCGCCTTTAAGGGGTCCAACCATGTCAAGCCCTCGGACCACGAAGGGCCAAGTAATGGGGATAGTTTGGAGGGCGGTGGGTGGCATATGGCTTTGGTTTGCAAAGAGCTGGCAACCGGTGCATCGTTGGACTAAGTCCTGAGCGTCTGCCCGGGCTGTCGGCCAATAAAAGCCTGTACGGAAGGCCTTGCTTACAAGGGACCGGGCTGCAGCGTGATGACCGCCGAGTCCGGCATGAATTTCAGCCAGGAGGTTCCGCCCCTCCTCTTCGGAGATGCACCTTTGAAGGACTCTGGTAGTGATTTTCTTACAAAGCTCTCCCTCGTGGACTCTGTAGGATTTAGATTGCCGCACTATGCAGCGTGCCTCATTTTGGTCCTCAGGGAGTTCCTGCCTAGTAAGGTAGGCGAGGAATGGTTCTGTCCACGAGGCGATGACGGCCATTATTACGTGGGCTGAAGGTGTTATTTCATTGGCAGAGCCTCCGATTGTGTCAGAATGTTCGGTGTCGGGCAGTGCGGTTGGGTCCGGGCTATTATTGTTCGGCTCCCCTTCCCATAATACGGATGGCTTGAACAGCCTTTCCAAGAAGATGTTGGGGGAGACTACATCACGCTTTGCACCAATGTGTGCCAGGACATCTGCCGCCTGATTATTTTCCCGGGCTATATGGTGAAATTCGAGCCCCTCGAACCGAGCTGACATTTTTAGGACGGCGTTGCGGTAAGCTGCCATTTTTGGATCCTTGGCATCGAAGTCTCCATTTATTTGGGATATTGCGAGGTTCGAGTCCCCGCACACCTCTAGGCGTTGGATGCCCATGGATACTGCCATCCGGAGACCATGTAAAAGGGCCTCATATTCGGCTGCATTGTTGGAGTCCGTGTACATAATCTGTAGTACGTATTGAACTGTGTCTCCTGTGGGGGACGTCAAAACGACGCCAGCCCCCAGTCCGGCCAACATCTTGGAGCCGTCGAAATGCATGATCCAATTTGAATATGTGTCGTATTCTTTAGGGAGTTCGGCCTCCGTCCATTCGGCGACGAAGTCGGCCAAGACTTGTGATTTGATGGCTCATCGAGGCTTATAAGTTATGTCGAACAGGAGGAGCTCAATGGCCCATTTTGCAATCCGGCCCGTTGCATCACGGTTGTTTATAATATCGTGAAGTGGTACTTCCGAGGCTACTGTTATTGAACACTCTTGAAAGTAGTGTCGTAGTTCCGGGATGCCATGAATACCGCGTACGCAATCTTTTGATAATGCGGGTACCGTGATTTGCAGGGAGTGAGGACAGTGGACACGTAGTAGACCGGCTTTTGAAGGGGGAATTTGTGTCTGTCCGCTTCTCGTTCGACGACGAGTACTGCGCTTACAACCTGATGTGTTGCTGCAATGTATAATAGCATTGGTTCGCCAATGTTTGGCGCGGCCAGGACTGGGTTTGTTGCCAGTATGGCTTTTATTTCGTTGAGTCCGGCCGTGGCTGCATCCGTCCATTTGAAGTGTTCGGTGCACCGAAGGAGGCGGTAAAGGGGTAGGGCCTTTTCTCCCAAGCGGGAGATAAAGCGGCTTAGAGCCGCCACGCATCCGGTTAACTTTTGTATTTGTTTGAGGTCCTTTGGGATATCCAGTTGCGACAGAGCTTGGATCTTGGCTGGATTTGCTTCAATTCCTCTACCGGATACTATGAAGCCCAAGAGCTTTCCGGCTGGAACGCCGAAAACTCATTTTTCCGGGTTGAGCTTGATGTCGTATGTTTAGAGGTTATCAAATGTGAGCCTCAAGTCGTCTACTAGAGATTCAACATGTCTTGTTTTGACGACCACATCATCTACATATGCCTCCACTGTTTTGCCGATCTGGCTTGCCAGACATGTCTGAAGCATGCGCTGATATGTTGCGCCGGCGTTTTTGAGCCCGAAGGGCATTGTGTTGAAGCAGAATGGCCCGTATGGTGTGATAAATGTCGTTGCGGCTTGGTCTGGTTTTGCCATCTTAATTTGATGGTAACCAAAATATGCGTCGAGGAAACACAACGAATCGTGTCCTGTAGTAGTGTCGATAATTTGATTGATGCGGGGGAGGGGGAAGGGATCCTTTGGACAAGCCTTGTTAAGGTCTTTAAAATCAACACACAGGTGCCAGGATTTGTCCTTCTTCGGTACCATCACCAGGTTGGCTAGCCAGTCTGGATGTTTTATGCCTCTGATGAATCCGGCCTCCAATAGCTTTGCTAGCTCCTCTCCCATGGCCTGTCTCTTAGGTTCGGAAAAACACCGAAGAGCCTGTTTGACAGGTTTGAATCCTGCTTGGATATTTAAGCTGTGCTCGGCCAGCCTGCGTGGGATTCCTGGCATGTCTGAAGGGTGCCAGGCGAAAATGTCCCAGTTCTCTCGTAGGAACTCTCGCAATGCGGCGTCGACATCAGGGTTTAACTGTGCCCCGATGGAAGCTGTTTTATTGGGGTCCGTTGGATGGACTTGGAATTTGACTATTTCGTCCGCCGGTTTAAAGGAAGTGGACTTGGATCTTTTGTCGAGTACCACATCATCCCTATTCAACGTAGAGCGCAACGCAGTTAGCTCCTCAGCCGCTAGGGCTTTGGATAGTGCCTCGAGGGCCAGTGCGGCTGTCTTGTTTTCGGCGCGGAGTGCTATGTCCGGATCACTAGCGAGAGTGATGATCCCGTTAGGCCCGGGCATCTTGAGCTTTATGTATCCATAATGGGGTATTGCTTGGAAGACTGTAAACGCTTCCCTCCCTACCAGAGCGTGATAACCACTGCTGAACGGAGCCACCTGGAACATGACCTCTTCGGACCTGTAATTATCCGGCGTGCCGAACACCACATCTAGTGTGATTTTTCCTGTACAACGCGCTTCCCAACTAGGGATTATTCCTCTAAAGGTTGTGCTGCTTCGCTCAATGCGGTTCCAGTCTATTTCCATTTTTTGAAGGGTCTCCTCATAAATGAGGTTCAATCCGCTGCCGCCGTCCATGAGTACCTTGGTAAGACGAAAGCCATCCACTATTGGACTGAGGACCAATGCGGCTGGTGCTCGGGCTGTTCGGGATTTAGGTTCATCACTGGCGTTAAAGGTAATAGCCGTGTCACTCCATGGGTTTATTGTTGCTACTTGGTAGACTTCGCAAGGCTGTGGAGTGTCCTTTTTCACATATTATTTGATGCGAAAGTCTCGAAGACTGTTAATACCGTATTGGTGTCTCTGGGGTGGCTTTCTGTGGCCTCCGGAATTAGGAGATTTTCGCCAATTTTGGCCACTTGCCGGAGTATCCAACATGCTCTAAGGCTGTGAGTTGGTGTGGCATCCTCTGTACTGTGAATTTTACAGGGTCCATTAAGCCATCCTTCTAGTACGATTCCATGCCCTGTAGAGGGTTTTTGCTTTTTAGTGCTTGACCCGGGTGACTGGTGATGATGCACCCTTTTATTTCAGACTCGGTTTGTATTCAAGGCCGGATTGTCCCAAAATTTTATTTCGGTTTTCCAGGCGCTTTCCATCGCATAGTATTTTCGTACAATGGACGCCAAGTCAGCGAAGCGTGTAATATCACGGTGAATTATGGCATTGAGTATTCCCTTGTCCGTGCAATTATTGCAGAAGGTTGAGATTGCGTCTTCCTCGCGGCAGTCCCTTAGCCTGTTCTTAACCAGGAGGAATCTGGCCCAGTAATGATGTACTGTTGCATCGGGTTCTTGCCTGATTTTGGATAGTTCGCTTATGTTGGGGTGGGTGGGTGGAATTAAATCTGAAGCCTCACCCCATCTAAGGCTCAGAGGCCGAGGAATTTCCGAACTCGAAAATTTGGATTCCTGGATGTTGTCCAATGAATCCAACCCGTCGCCTGACTCTAAATTCAGGTCTTGAGTGATATCCTCCCCTCCGCGGGTATCCGGCTTGGAGGGATCAGGAATCGGGACGTAGCGAGTCTTTAAGATAGATGAAAGGTCGCCGCACTGTCCCTCTACCACGACAATGTGATGGGTGACTTGGGGAGAGTTAATCTCTCTCAGATCGGGTTTAGACCCAATCTGGTCGTAATCCGTGGCGACTCCCAGGGCGGCGAAGCGATCCAACAGCTCCTTTATGGAGGAGAGCTCTAGTGGATCTAACTGCTCGGCGAGTTCCGAGCTGACATGAAGATTGTTTTCGATGGCTCGAGAGGTCATCATCGGCGCAGAAGCCGAACAGGCGGTCATAAGAAAACCACCTAGCCGGAGGGTTTGGCCGACAGCCAAAGCTCCCTTAGCAACGGTGCCGTCTTTAAAGACGGGGCGAGGCATCCTTCCTGATGGCGACGACACAGAGGAACTCTCAATGAAAGCACCAATGTCGGTGTCAAAACCGGTGGATCTCGGGTAGGGGTCCCGAACTGTGCGTCTAGGCCGGATGGTAACAGGAGGCGAGGGACACGAAGTTTTACCCAGGTTCGAGCCCTCTCGATGGAGGTAAAACCCTACGTCCTGCTTGATTAATATTGATGATATGGGTAGTACAAGAGTAGATCTACCACGAGATCGAGGAGGCTAAACCCTAGAAGCTAGCCTATGGTATGATTATTGTTGTCTATGTTGTTCTACGGACTAAAACCCTCCGATTTATATAGACACCGGATGGGGTTAGGGTTACATAGAGTCGGTTACAATGGTAGGAGATCTACATATCCGTATCGCCAAGCTTGCCTTCCACGCCAAGGAAAGCCCCTTCCGGACACGGGACAGAGTCTTCAATCTTCACAGTCCAACAGTCCGGCCAAAGGATATAGTCTGGCTGTCCGGACACCCCCTAATCCAAGACTCCCTCAGTGGGAGTATCATAAGAAACTCGAATACTATAAATGGTTTCCACATTAAAAGAGTAATGTTCAGAAAAAGGGTAATCATAATCATGACAAGTTTTATAAATATAATCATCACTACTTTTTATAGCATAAGTATCATCACAATAATTATCATAAGTAGCAACTTTGTTCTCATCATAATCGATTGAAACCTCTTCCAAGATAGTGGAATCATTACTAAATAAAGTCATGACCTCTCCAAATCCACTTTCATAATTGTCACAATAAGATTCAACACCCTCCAAAATAGTGGGATCATTACTTCCTAAAGTTGACACTCTTCCAAACCCATTTTCATCAATATAATCATCATAAATAGGAGGCATGCTATCATCATAATAAATTTGCATATCAAAACTTGGGAGGTTAAAAATATCATCTTCATAAAACATAGCATCCCCAAGCTTGGGACAAACATTAATTGCAGCAAATAAATTCTCAAACATGTCATTTTCATCTAACATAGCATCCCCAAGCTTGGGCCTTTTCATATCATAAGCATAATCACTCCCATCATTAATAGTATGGATAGCACAAATATTATAGCAACTATTATCATCACAATGAGTAGTAGGAGCAACATCATTTTAGAGGGATGCTTTTTTACCTTTGCTTCTCCGTCTTTTCTTTTTCTTCTCCACATCATGTGTGGGTTTAATCCTCTTTTTGGGGCTCCTTATTAATGAGATTGGTTGAATAGAAGGCTCCTCCTCGTTACCTGATTCATCATAAGAAATAATAGGAGGATATTGGGAAGTCTCTTCCCTTTCATTAGTATTCTCTTCATCTTCTATTTGTTTTCTTGTCTTTATGTAATTGGCAATATAAGGATTTTCAATGCAATTCACCGCACAATACATATAAATTTTCTCTAGATCAAAATCAAGAACTTTATCAAGGAAAAATTCTAGAATATCCTTAGTTATACGTTTCATTTCTTCATAACCCAACAGCAAACTAAGTTCATTATGATGCGCAAGGGAAATCAAGTCATCACAATTTTTGGACCCGATTTGATCATGAAACAATTTTCCTTGGATATTGAAATGACCACGTTCATTGCAAAGTTCACAAGAATGGCTAAGAAAATTTAAATTTTCAGCACAAACATCTAGCCTTTCTTGCAACCATTTAGTTTCTAAATACTTATGCCTCTTGCAAAATCTATCTTCCCTATTTGGTGTGTACTTGCAAACTCTATGCACTCCACAAAAATTGACATGCTTATAAGAGACATTTTCATCATGACTAGTGCAATCATCATTAGTACTATGGATATTCAAAGAGTTCGTACTAACAACATTGCAATCATGCTCATCATACAAAGATTTAGTGCCAAACATTCTAATGCATTCTTCTTCTAACACTTTGGCACAATTATCGGAATCCTTATTTTCATGAAAGACATTAAAAAGATGAAGCATATGAGGTACCCTCAATTCCATTTTTTTGTAGTTTTATTTTTATAGACTAAACTAGTGATAAAACAAGAAACTAAAAGATTTGATTGCAAGATCTAAAGATATACCTTCAAGCACTAACCTCCCCGGCAACAGTGCCATAAAAGAGCTTGATGTCTACTACACAACACTCTTCTTGTAGACGTTGTTGGGCCTCCAAGTGCATAGGTTTGTAGGACAGTAGCAAATTTCCCTCAAGTGGATGACCTAAGGTTTATCAATCCGTGGGAGGCGTAGGATGAAGATGGTCTCTCTCAAACAACCCTGCAACCAAATAACAAAGAGTCTCTTGTGTCCCCAACCCAATACAATGGTAAATTGTATAGGTGCACTATTTCAGCGAAGAGATGGTGATACAAGTGCAATATGGATGGTAGACATAAGTTTTTGTAATCTGAAAATATAAAAACAGCAAGGTAACTAATGATAAAAGTGAGCACAAACGGTATTGCAATGCGTTGAAACAAGGCCTCAGTTTCATACTTTCACTAGTGCAAGTTCTCTCAACTATAATAACATAATTGGATCATATAACTCTCCCTCAACATGCAACAAAGAGTCACTCCAAAGTCACTAATAGTGGAGAACAAATGAAGAGATTATAGTAGGGTACGAAACCACCTCAAAGTTATTCTTTTTGATCGATCTATTCAAGAGTTCGTAGTAAAATAACACGAAGCTATTCTTTTCGTTCGATCTATCCTAGAGTTCGTACTAGAATAACACCTTAAGACACAAATCAACCAAAACCCTAATGTCACCTAGATACTCCAATGTCACCTCAAGTATCCGTGGGTATGATTATACGATATGCATCACACAATCTCAGATTCATCTATTCAACCAACACAAAGAACTTCAAAGAGTGCCCCAAAGTTTCTACCGGAGAGTCAAGGCGAAAACGTGTGCCAACCCCTATGCATAAGTTCACGAGGTCACGGAACTCGCAAGTTGATCACCAAAACATACATCAAGTGGATCACGTGATATCCCATTGTCACCACACATAAGCACATGCAAGACATACATCAAGTGTTCTCAAATCCTTAAAGACTCAATCCAATAAGATAACTTCAAAGGGAAAACTCAATTCATCACAAGAGAGTAGAGGGGAGAAACATCATAAGATCCAACTATAATAGCAAAGCTCGCAATACATCAAGATCGTTCCGAATCAAGAACACGAGAGAGAGAGATCAAACACATAGCTACTAGTACATACCCTCAGCCCCGAGGGTGAACTACTCCCTCCTTGTCATGGAGAGCACCAGGATGATGAAGATGGCCACCGAAGAGGGATTCCCCCCTCCGGCAGGGTGCCGGAACGGGTCTAGATTGGTTCCCGGTGGCCACAGAGGCTTGCGGCGGCAGAACTCCCGATCTCGGTTTCTTTCTAGAAGTTTGGGGTTATATAAGAGGTGTTGGAGTCAGGAACAAGTCAGGGGGGTCCCCGAGGCGGCCACGAGGTAGGGGGCGCGCCCCCACCCTCGTGGTGGCCTCGGTAGTCTTCTGGCCCATCTATGGTACTCCGTGGGCTTCTTCTTGTCCAAAAATGATCTCCGTGAAATTTCAGGTCAATTGGACTCCGCTTGATTTTCCTTTTCTGCGATACTCAAAAACAAGGAAAAAACAGAAACTGGCACCAAGCTCTAGGTTAATAGGTTAGTCGCAAAAATCATATAAAATAGCATATAAATGCATATAAAACATCCAAGGTTGATAATATAATAGCATGGAACAATCAGAAATTATAGATACATTGGAGACGTATCATCCTTCTTCAATAACTCCGTCATAGGCTTCACAATCTTGGAAAAATTCTCTATGAATCTCCGATAATTTCCTGCGAGTCCAAGAAAACTGTGTATCTCCCCAACTGAGGTGGGTGCCAACCACTCAGTGACAAACTGAACCTTGGAAGGGTCTACTGCTATACCTTCTCCAGATATAATATGTCCGAGAAATCCTACTTCCTTCAACCAGAACTCACATTTGGTGAACTTGGCATATAATTGATGTTCTCTGAGCTTCTCGAGAACCAAGCGCAAATGTTCCTTGTGTTCTTCTTCATTCTTTGAGTACACCAATATATCATCAATGAACACCACAACAAACTTATCCAAGAACTCCATGAACACCTTATTCATCATACTCATAAAGTAGGCAATGCGTTAGTCAAACCAAAAGACATGATCGTGTACTCATATAGCCCATACCTTGTGGTAAAAGCTGTATTAGGTATATCTTGTTCTCGGATCTTCAATTGGTGACATCCTGATCATAGATTGATCTTGGAGAATACTTTAGCTCCCTGCAGTTGGTCAAACAAATCATTGATCATCGATAGTGGGTATTTGTTCTTGATCGTCACCTCATTCAGTGCACGGTAATCAACAACCATTCTCAAAGATCCATCCTTCTTCTCAACGAAAAGCACTGGGGCTCCCCACGGTGATGAACTTGGTTGAATATAACCTTTCTCCAATAACTCCTTAATCTGCTTCTTAATTTCCTCCACATCATTTGCGGGCATCCGATACGGTCTCTTCGATATTGGTCCGGTGCCTAGCAACAACTCGATCAAAAACTCTATGTCTCGATCTAGTGGCATGCTTGGTAACTCCTCCGGGGATACATCTTGATAATCCTTCACAACAGGCACTTCCTCCGATACAACTCCCGAGAGTGAAGTTACTTGGGTCCTCCTTGGCGCATGCCTAGACACATACTTGATACTTTTCCCTTCTGGGGTGGTGAGAAGAATTGACTTATTAGCACAATCGATGTTTCCCCCATACATCGATAGCCAATCCATGCCTAGTATCACATCCAATCCTTGTGATTCCAGAATAATGAGGTCGGAGGGGAAAACATGCCTACCTATGGTCAATGGCAACTGAAAACATCCTCGGCTAGCCATATACTCCGCTCCTGGTGAGATTACTAACATAGGTGTCTTAAGGGCTACGGTGGGCAACTTAAACTTATCCACAAATCCCCTTGATATGTATGAATGCGATGCACCAGTGTCAAAAAGGACAATAGATGTAAATGACTTAATCAAAAACTTACCAATAACTGCGTCAGGCTGCTCTTCAACTTCCTCCATGTTGACGTGATTCACCTGACCTCTGGTGAAAGGATTTGGTTTCTTTCCAGAGCTTCCATTTTCATTACCATTCTTTGCCTTAGAACAATCATTGGCGTAGTGTCCAGTCTTCCTGCACTTGAAACAAGTAACATGACTCAGATCCTTCTTGGCGGGTGTCGCGGGGTTGGAACGGCTCTGACTGCTGTTACTTCCATTCCCATTTCCATTCTTGGGGCCACTGTGGTTATGTGAACTTCCTCCATTGTGAGAATGGCCTCCATGGTTATGATGGGTGTGTCCTCCCGAGTACGGGGTAAAATATGGCTTCTGCTGAGCTCTAGAGTTGTACTTCCCCTGTCCATAATTTCGTTTGTAGCTCTCTATATGTTGATGCTTGCCTTCAATCATGAGGGCCATGTCTACTAATACATCTCCAACGTATCTATAATTTTTGATTGTTCCATGCTATTATATTACTTGTTTTGGATGTTAATGGGCTTTATTTTACACTTTTATATTATTTTTGGGACTAACCCATTAACTAGAGGCCCAGACCAAATTGCTATTTTTTGCCTATTTTTAGTGTTTCACCGAAAAGGAATATCAAACGGAGTCCAAACAGAATGAAACATTCGGGAGTGTTATTTTTGGAACAAACGTGATCCGGGAGACTTAGAGTGGACGTCAAGAAACAATCGAGGAGGCCACGAGGCAGGGGCGCGCCCTCCACCCTCGTGGGCCCCTCGTTGCTCCATCGACCTACTTCTTCCTCCTATATATATCCATATACCCCGCAAACATCCAGGAGCACCATGAAACCCTATTTCCACCGCCGCAACCTTCTGTACCCAAGAGATCCCATCTTGGGGCCTTTTCCGGAGCTCCACCGGAGGGGGCATTGATCACGGAGGGCCTCTACATCAACTCCATGGCCTCTCCGATGATGTGTGAGTAGTTTACTTCAGACCTTCGGGTCCATAACTAGTAGCTAGATGGCTTCTTCTCTCTCTTTGGATCTCAATACAAAGTTCTCCTCGATTCTCTTGGAGATCTATTCAATGTAATCTTCTTTTGTGGGGTGTTTGTCAAGATCCGATGAATTGTGGGTTTATGATCAAGTTTATCTATGAACAATATTTGAATATTCTCTTAATTCTTTTATGTATGATTGGTTTATCTTTGCAAGTCTCTTCGAATTATCAGTTTGGTTTGGCCTACTAGATTGATCATTCGTGCAATGGGAGAAGTGCATAGCTTTGGGTTCAATCTTGCGGTGCTCGATCCCAGTGACAGAAAGGGAAACGACATGTATTGTATTGTTGCCATCGAGGATAAAAAGACGGGGTTTACATCATATTGCATGAGTTTATCCCTCTACATCATGTCATCTTGCTTAAGGCGTTACTCTGTTCTTATGAACTTAATACTCTAGATGCATGCTGGATAGCGGTCGGTCTGTGGAGTAATAGTAGTAGATGCAGAATCGTTTCGGTCTACTTGTCTCGGACGTGATGCCTATATACATGATCATGCCTAGATATTCTCATAATTATTCGTTTTCTATTAATTGCTCGACAGTAATTCATTCACCCCCCCGTAATACTTATGCTATCTTGAGAGAAGCCACTAGTGAAACATATGGCCCCCGGGTCTATTCTCCATCATACAAGTTTCCAATCTATTTTATTTTGCAATCTTTACTTTCAATCTATATCATAAAAATACCAAAAATATTTATCTTATTATTATTATCTCTATCAGATCTCACTCTTGCAAGTGGTCGTGAAGGGATTGACAACCCCTTTATCGCGTTGGTCGTGAGGTTCATATTTGTTTGTGTAAGTACGAGGTGACTCGCGCGTGGTCTCCTACTAGATTGATACCTTGGTTCTCAAAAACTAAGGGAAATACTTACGCTGCTCTACTGCATCACCCTTTCCTCTTCAAGGGAAAACCAACGCAGTGCTCAAGAGGTAGCAAGAAGGATTTCTGGCGCCGTTGCCGGGGAGATCTACGCCAAGTCAAGACATACCAAGCACCCATCACAACTCTTATCCTTCGGATTACATTATTTCCCATTTGCCTCTCGTTTTCCTCTCCCCCACTTCACCCTTGCCGTTTTATTCGCCCTCCTTTCCTTTTGCCCTCTTTTTCCGTTCCCCTTCTCTTTTCCAATTTTCCTCTTTTGCATGTTTCTTGTTTGCTTGTGTGTTGGATTGCTTGCTTGTCACGGTGGCTCAAGATAATACTAAACTGTGTGACTTTGCCAATACCAACAATAATGATTTTATTAGCACTCCAATTGCTCCTCTTACCAATGTTGAATCTTGTGAGATTAATACTGCCTTGCTGAATCTTGTCATGAAAGATCCGTTTTCTGGCCTTCCTAGTGAAGATGCCGCTACCCATCTAAACAACTTTGTTGATTTGTGTGATATGCAAAAGAATAAATATGTGGATAATGATATTGTTAAACTTAAGCTATTTCCGTTTTCACTTAGATATCGTGTTAAAGCTTGGTTTTCGTCTTTGCCTAAAAATAGTATTGATTCATGGAATAAGTGTAAAGATGCGTTTATCTCTAAGTATTTTCCTCCCGCTAAGATCATCTATCTTAGAAACGATATTATGAACTTTAAGCAACTTGATCATGAGCATGTTGCACAATCTTGGGAGAGGATGAAATTAATGATACGTAATTGCCATACACATGGTTTGAATTTATGGATGATTATACAAAAAAATATGCCGGATTGAATTTTGCTTCTAGAAATCTTTTAGATTCGGCCGCGGGAGGCAATTTTATGGAAATCACTTTAGGAGAAGCTACCAAACTCCTAGATAATATTATGGTTAATTATTCTGTAGCGACCAGACCTCAAACGGTCCAATCTCTGTGCTCAGGTGTCATCCCTAGATCAGTAATGCTGACACCACACAGTACTTGAAGGATTTATAACAGAGTAGCAATCACACACTTATCACATCGAGTGTCTCAAAAGAGAGCTTATTACAATAAATATGGCTTAAGGCCATCTAATAACGATAACAGCGGAAGGCTTGGAAGATAAGTGAGTTCATCAACTCCAACGGCATCACTGAGTATAGAACCACGACCTAAAAGCACCTTAGTCGTCATCTGAAAAGTCTGCAACATTAACGTTGCAGCCCGAAACGGGTCAGCACATGGAATATGCTGGCAATGTAACAAATAGAGAGTAATGGAATGAAATAAGCTATTCTATATGCATATATGGCTGGTGGAATGCTCTATGGTTACAGTTTTGCGTAAAGCCAATTTTTCCCTACTTCAAAGGAATAAATTTTATTTAACTATCATGGTAGTTGTTAAACATTGAGAATGATTGACAGCATTCTCAATCCCAATTAAAGCATCATCATTAAACAAAACCCAGCAAAATTAATTTTAGAGTAACATGATGAGATTCACATGATAATCCAGATACTAGATACTCAAGATGTCCATAACCGGGTACACGGCTAACCATGATTAGTTTATACACTCTACAGAGGTTTGCGCACTTTTCCCCACAAGACCCGATCCCCTCCGTTGGATTTCTCGCACTACATGGTGTTTGAGAAATGGATGACCAAGACATAGTCTTTCAGAAGCGCTAGCACCTTACGAACGGGTAGACCGTACCAACCTACATCCCCTACATCTGCTAGTCTACCACTGTAAGAGTTCGCACGACTTAGTCAACTATGCTAGAGCCCATAGTAGCTTGTGGCTACACACGGAAGTTTCTAGCATGAATAATCTCATGATCCCTTTGAGCCTGGGTGGCGGTCCAAAAGAAAACAGGCAATCGCTGGAATACCCAGGTGCCTCAATCCACCCAGATGTGTGTTTAGGTTGCCACCTTAAATAAACCATTAATTAACAACCTCACATCTGTCATGGATACACTCACCCAATCCACGTCTACTAGCATAGCATGGCATAATAAGCAACGTAGAAGTAACTCCCAAAGGTTTGATAATAAACAGGTAATAGGTTCTACCTCAACTACTTCCCAAACCCACAATTTAATTAGATCCTAATCAAGCAATGTGTGAGGATTGATCTAATGCAATAAAACTGGGTAGTAGGAGGTATGATCAAAGTGTTACTTGCCTTGCTGATGATCCGCAAAACCTAGCGATTCGAAGTAGCAAGCGCCGCACTCCGGGTACTCTATCGCAAACAAACAAGCATACAATAAGTACTCAACTAATGCACAGGTAAAACACAAATAAGAGATCTAACCAGAAAGTTCAACTTAAGAACTCCGGTTGGCAAAAAGAATCAAATCGAACGAAGAAACGAAAGACAAACGGCAAAAGAAACAAGCTTCGTTTACTATTCTGGATCTAGGGCAATTTTTACAGTGGCAAAAACTTGTTTGAGTTGGTTAAACGGAAAGAGGGTTTCGAAACGAAACTCCAGGCGCTTGAATCGCCTGATTCCGATAAACGGGCAAAAAGTTATACTAAAATGAACATCGGATCAGAGATCGCAATCAGAAAAATCACGGATTTAATCCGAGAAAAAGAAAAACGACGAACGTTTGTTAGAACGAACGAACGGGTGAACGCTCGCTAATTAAATAAACCGAAAAAACCAATCTATAAAAAACGAACCTAAAAACGAACAAAACCGACGGAAAACCGATTAGTTTTTCTAAAAAAAACGGCAGCGGATCCGGCGGCGGCGGGCAGCGGCGGAGCGGCGGCGGCGGCGGCGCTCTAGGGTTAGGGTTTCAAGGGCGGGGCGCGGCTGGGCTGGCCTCGGGCCTCGGCGGCGCTATAAAAAGGCCCGGCCAGGCGGAGTCCTGGCCGGTTACGGCCAGAGTCGGTTCGGACTTTTTAAAAAAAATACGCTCAGAAAAAAACAAAAGAAATACTAAACGAACTCCAAAAATCCCGAAATAAATTTTCCCCGGCTTCTAAACTCAAGCCGCTGCACAGGATGAACATTTATTTGGGGCCTAAATGCAATTTTGTAAAACATGCATTTTTCCTAAATTCAAATAA
This sequence comes from Triticum dicoccoides, assembly GCF_002162155.2. Classification (NCBI taxonomy): domain Eukaryota; kingdom Viridiplantae; phylum Streptophyta; class Magnoliopsida; order Poales; family Poaceae; genus Triticum; species Triticum dicoccoides. Next base: position 448,721,838 of record NC_041392.1, on the reverse strand, counting down.
AATAGCAAATAAAACCAAAATAAAATCTTATTTGATTTTTTATTAAATCCTCAATATTTCTTTATTTTGGGAAAGTCATTTTATTCCCTCTCTCATATTTTTGTAATAGAAATAATTGAAGATAAAATAAATAAAATGAAATGATCCTATTTTCAAAATTTGAGAAAAACTCAAATATGAAAATAACGAAATCCCCAACTCTCTCCGAGGGTCCTTGAGTTGCGTAGAATTTTCTAGGATCGGCCAAAATTCAATAAAATATGCTATGCAATGATGATCTAGTGTATAACATTCCAAATTGAAAATTTGGGATGTTACATATTCTCAATGGCACACTGAAAGATCTACTAGTAAAAAGGTGCATGTAATTGAAGTGATTAATGTTTTGAGTGGAAAGATGGATGAACTTATGAAATTGTTTGCTAATAAGTGTGCTCCTACTGATCCTAATGATATGCCCTTGTCTACTTTGATTGAGAATAATAATGAATCTATGGATGTGAATTTTGTTGGTAGGAACAATTTTGGTAACAATGCGTATAGAGGTAATTTTAATTCTAGGCCGTTTCCTAGTAGTTCCTCTAATAATTATGGTAATTCCTACAACAATTCTTGTGGAAATTATAATAAGATGCCCTCTGATTTCGAATCTAGTATTAAATAATTTATTACTTTGCAAAAGAGTTTCAATGCTTTGATTGAAGAAAAATTGCTTAAGATTGATGAGTTGGCTAGGAACGTGGATAGAATTTATCTTGATGTTGATTCTTTTAAACTTAGATCTATTCCACCTAAGCATGATATCAATGAGTCTCTCAAAGCCATGAGAATTTCTATTGATGAGTGCAAAGAAAGAACCGCTAGGATGCGTGCTAAGAAAGATTGCTTTGTGAAAGCGTGTTCTTCTAGTTTTCATGATAATAAGGATGAAGATCTAAAAGTGATTGATGTGTCCCCTAGTAAATCTTTGTTTTGCAATATGAATCTTGATAATGATGGGACTGGAGATGAGTCAACTTTAGTTAGAAGCGTCCCAATGATTCGAAGTTTTTAGATCTTGATGCAAAAATTGCTAAAAGTGGGATTGAAGAGGTTAGAACTTTAGATAGCAATGAACCCACTATCTTGGATTTCAAGGAATTTAATTATGATAATTTCTCTTTGATAGATTTTATTTCCTTGTTGCAATCCGTGCTAAATTTTCCTCATGCTTATAGTCAAAATAAAGCTTTTACTAAACATGTCGTTGATGCTTTGATGCAATCTTATAAAGAAAAACTTGAGTTGGGAGTTTCTATCCCTAGAAAACTTTATGATGAGTGGGAACCTACAATTAAAATTAAAATTAAAGATCATGAATGCTATGCTTTGTGCGATTTGGGTGCTAGTGTTTCCACGATCCCAAAAACTTTGTGTGATTTGCTAGGTTTCCATGGATTTGATGATTGTTCTTTAAACTTGCACCTTGCGAATTCCACTATTAAGAAACCTATGGGAAATATTAATGATGTTCTTATTGTTTCAAATAGGAATTATGTGCCCATAGATTTCGTTGTTGATATATATTGCAATCCTTCATGTCCTATTATTCTTGGTAGACCTTTCCTTCGAATGATTGGTGCAATTATTGATATGAAGGAAGGGAATATTAAATTCCAATTTCCTTTAAGGAAAGGCATGGAACACTTCCCTAGAAAGAAAATTAAATTACCATATGAATCTATTATGAGAGCCACTTATGGATTTCCTACCAAAGATGGCAATACCTAGATCTATCTTCGCTTTTATGCCTAGCTAGGGGCGTTAAACGATAGTGCTTGTTGGGAGGCAACCCAATTTTATTTTTATTCCTTGATTTTTGCTCCTATTTAGTAATAAATAATTTATATAGCCTCTGTTTTGGTTGTGTTTTTTGTGTTTAATTAGTGTTTGTTCCAAGTAGAACCGTTGGGAAGATTTGGGGAAAGTCTTTTTGATCTTGCTGTAAAAAATAGAAACTCTAGCGCTCACGAGAATTGCTGCCATTTTTTATTGGAGAGTGATATTTAGTTAATTATTTTTGCAGATGATTAATAGATAAATTCCTCACGTCCAGAAACTTATTTTATAATTTTGGGGGTTCCAGAAGTTTGCGTTAGTTACAGATTACTACAGACTGTTCTGTTTTTGACAGATTCTGTTTCTCGTGTGTTGTTCGCTTATTTTGATGAATCTATGGCTAGTAAAAGAGTTTATAAACCATAGAGAAGTTGGAATACATTAGGTTTAAAACCAATATAAATAAAGAATGAGTTCATTACAGTACATTGAAGTGGTGTTTTGTTTACTTTCGCTAACGGAGCTCACGAGATTTTTCTGTTAAGTTTTGTGTTGTGAAGTTTTCAAGTTTTGGGTAAAGATTTGATGGATTATAGAACAAGGAGTGGCAAGAGACTAAGATTGGGGATTCCCAAGGCACCCCAAGGTAAATCCAAGGACACCAAAAAGCCTAAGCTTGGGGATGCCCCGGAAGGCATCCCCTCTTTTGTCTTCGTTCATCGGTAACTTTACTTGGAGCTATATTTTTACTCGCCACATGATATGTGTTTTGCTTGGAGTGTCTTGTATGATTTGAGTCTTCGATTTTTAGTTTACCACAATCAACCTTGCTGTACACACCTTTTGAGAGAGAGACACATGAATTGGAATTTATTAGAATACTCTATGTGCTTCACTTATATCTTTTGAGCTATATAGTTTTTGCTCTAGTGCTTCACTTATATCTTTTAGAGCACGGTGGTGGTTTTATTTTATAGAAATAATTGATCTCTCGTGCTTCACTTATATTATTTTGGGAGTCCTTTAGAACAACATGGCAATTTTCTTTTAGGCATACTAAAAACTTTCATATAAGTGCATTGAATACTAAGAGAAGTTTGATACTTGATGATTGTTTTGAGATATGGAGATGGTGATATTAGAGTCATGCTAGTTGAGTAGTTGTGAATTTGAGAAATACTTGTGTTGAAGTTTGTGATTCCCGTAGCATGCACGTATGGTAAATCGTTATGTGATGAAGTCGGAGCATGATTTATTTATTGATTTCCTTCCTTATGAGTGGCGGTCGGGGACGAGCGATGGTCTTTTCCTACCAATCTATCCCCCTAGGAGCATGCGCGTAGTACTTTGTTTCGATAACTAATTTGCAATAAGTATGTGAGTTCTTTATGACTAATGTTGAGTCCATGGATTATACGCACCCTCACCCTTCCACATTTTCTAGCCTCTCTAGTACCGCGCAACTTTCGCCGGTACCATAAACCCACCATATACCTTCCTCAAAACAGCCACCATACCTACATATTATGGCATTTCCATAGCCATTCCGAGATATATTGCCATGAAACTTTCCATCATTCCGTTGTTATGACACACTTCATCATTGTCATATTGCTCTGCATGATCATGTAGTTGACATCGTATATTTGGCAAAGCCACCGTTCATAATTCTTTCATACATGTCACTCTTGATTCATTGCATATCCCGGTACACCGCCGGAGGCATTCACATAGAGTCATATTTTGTTTTAAGTGTTGAGTTGTAATTCTTGAGTTGTAAGTAAAAAGAAGTGTGATGATCATCATTATTAAAGCATTGTCCTAGTGAGGAAAGGATGATGGAGACTATGATTCCCCCACAAGTCGGGATGAGACTCCGGACAAAAAAAATAAAAATAAAAAGAGGCCAAAAGAAAAAAAAAAGAGGGCCCAAATAAAAAATGAGAGAAAAAGAGAGAAGGGACAATGTTACTATCCTTTTTCCACACTTGTGCTTCAAAGTAGCACCATGATCTTCATGATAGAGAGTCTCCTATGTTGTCACTTTCATAAACTAGTGGAAATTTTACATTATAGAACTTGGCTTGTATATTCCAATGATGGGCTTCCCCAAATTGCCCTAGGTCTTCGTGAGCAAGCGAGTTGGATGCACACCCACTTAGTTTCTTTTGTTGAGCTTTCATACACTTATAGCTCTAGTGCATCTGTTGCATGGCAATCCCTACTCACTCACATTGATATCTATTAATGGGCATCTCCATAGCCCGTTCATACGCCTAGTTGACATGAGACTATCTTCTCCTTTTTTTCTTCTCCACAACCACCATTCTATTCCACCATAGTGTTATATCCATGGCTCGCGCTCATATATTGCGTGAAGATTGAAGAAGTTTGAGAACATCAAAAGTATGAAACAATTGCTTGGCTTGTCATCGGGGTTGTGCATGATTTAATATTTTGTGTGATGAAGATAGAGCATAGCCAGACTATATGATTTTGTACGGATAACTTTCTTTTGCCATGTTACTTTGAGAAGACATGATTGCTTAGTTAGTATGCTTGAAGTATTATTATTTCTATGTCAATATTAAAATTTTATCTTGAATCTTTTGGATCTGAACATTCATGCCACAATAAAGAAAAATTACATTGAGAAATATGCTAAGAAGCATTCCACATCAAAAATTCTGTTTTTATCATTTACCTACTCGAGGACGAGCAGGAATTAAGCTTGGGGATGCTTGATACGTCTCCAACGTATCTATAATTTTTTATTGTTCCATGCTATTATATTATCTGTTTTGGATGTTAATGGGCTTTATTTTACACTTTTATATTATTTTTGGGACTAACCTATTAACCGGAGGCCCAGCCCAAATTGCTGTTTTTAGCCTATTTTTAGTGTTTCGCCGAAAAGGAATATCAAATGAAGTCCAAACGGAATGAAACCTTCGGGAGCGTTATTTTTGGAACAACCGTGATCCAGGAGACTTGGAGTGGACGTTAATAAACAATGGAGGAGGCCACAAGGCAGGGGGCGCACCCACCCCCCTGGGAGCACCCTCCACCCTCGTGAGCCCCTCGTTGCTCCACCGACCTACTTCTTCCTCCTATATATATATCCGTATACCCCGCAAACATCCAGGAGCACCACGAAACCCTATTTCTACCGCCGCAACCTTCTGTACCCAAGAGATCTCATCTTGGGGCCTTTTCCGGAGCTCCGTCGGAGGGGGCATTGATCACGGAGGGCCTCTACATCAACTCCATGGCCTCTCCGATGATGTGTGAGTAGTTTACTTCAGACCTTTGGGTCCATAGCTAGTAGCTAGATGGCTTCTTCTCTCTCTTTGGATCTCAATACAAAGTTCTCCTTGATTCTCTTGGAGATCTATTCGATGTAATCTTCTTTTGCGGTGTGTTTGTCGAGATCCGATGAATTGTGGGCTTATGATCAAGTTTATCTATGAACAATATTTGAATCTTCTCTGAATTCTTTTATGTATGATTGGTTTATCTTTGCAAGTCTCTTCGACTTATCAGTTTGGTTTGGCCTACTAGATTGATCTTTCTTGCAATGGGAGAAGTGCTTAGCTTTGGGTTCAATCTTGCGGTGCTCGATCCTAGTGACAGAAAGGGAAACGACACGTATTATATTGTTGCCATCGAGGATAAAAAGATGGGGTTTACATCATATTGCATGAGTTTATCCCTCTACATCATGTCATCTTGCTTAAGGCGTTACTCTGTTCTTATGAACTTAATACTCTAGATGCATGTTGGATAGCGGTCGATGTGTGGAGTAATAGTAGTAGATGCAGAATCGTTTCAGTCTACTTGTCTCGGACGTGATGCCTATATAGATGATCATGCCTAGATATTCTCATAATTATTTGCTTTTCTATCAATTTCTTGACAGTAATTCGTTCACCCATCGTAATACTTATGCTATCTTGAGAGAAGCCACTAGTGAAACATATGGCCCCCGGGTCTATTCTCCATCATACAAGTTTCCAATCTATTTTATTTTGCAATCTTTACTTTCAATCTATATCATAAAAATACCAAAAATATTTATCTTATTATTATTATCTCTATCAGATCTCACTCTTGCAAGTGGCCGTGAAGGGATTGACAACCCCATTATCACGTTGGTTGCGAGGTTCTTATTTGTTTGTGTAGGTACGAGGTGACTCACGCGTGGTCTCCTATTGGATTGATACCTTGGTTCTCAAAAACTGAGGGAAATACTTAAGCTGCTCTACTGCATCACCCTTTTCTCTTCAAGGGAAAACCAACATAGTGCTCAAGAGGTAGCATCTACCAGCTCTTGATAGTTGGTGAAGGTTGCTACCATCAACTGCATACTCAGCTCATCATTCAGCCCCTCAAGAAACTTCTCCTGCTTCGCGGCATCTGCAGCCACATCATCTGGGGCATAGCATGCTAACTTGCTAAACTCATCCACGTACTGCGCCATAGTACGATTTCCCTGGCGTAAGTTGCAGAACTCATGCTTCTTCATACTCATAGCTCCAGCTGAGACGTGTGCAGTGCGGAAGGCTTGTTGAAACTGATCCCAAGTAACATTGGCCACGGGGAAAGTGGTAGTGTAGTTCTCCCACCATGAGGCTGCGGGTCCATCCAGTTGATGTGCGGCAAAGCGCACCCTCTCAGCATCAGTGCAACCTGAAGTGGTCATCTCCCTTCCAATCTTGCGGAGCCAGTCATCAGCAACAATCAACTCGGTGCTACTAGAGAACACCAGCGAGTTCAACCTTAGGAAATGGGCTAAGTTGTCAACTAGGGGTGGTGGCAGTGGGTTGTTGTTGTTGTTGCCTTGGTTCTGGACTAGCAACTACATCAAGGCATTCTGTTGTTGGATCAATTGGGTGAGCTCCGGTGGAAAGGTGAATGCGGGGTCACGTCTTGGAGGCATCTGATGAGTTTGGAGGGGTGAGAATAGAATAGAGTGAGGTCTAAAGAGATAGTTCACTACCCATATGCACATGTGACAAACAAATTCATTCCACATCACTCAATATCAAACAAGATTCATACAATCGATCTAAGCTACCATTACAAAATCCCGCAAACGATTACTACATACATGGAAGAACTCTAGTGGTAATATGGTGGTCGACTAGAAATTTTGATCGGTGGAAGACTCCATAATATTTGCTCCAGCTTCGTCTTCATAATCATCATCGCTGTCAGGGTCGGAGTCTGTGTCGTCTAGTATGATGTGGTCTTCTGAACGAATGTCCACTCCAGGTTCAGGATTCCCCATGAATATTCCTAGTTTCATCTTCAGGTCTTCATTCTACTCCAGTACTACAGCAATTTCCTCTTCATATCCATCGCGTGTAGTGATACGTCTCCAACGTATCTATAATTTATGAAGTATTCATGTCATGTTTACAATAGTTTTATATGATTTTTGTATGATTTGATTAGAACTAACCCGGACTGACGCTGTTTTCAGCAAAACTACCGTGGTGTTGTTTTTGTGCAGAAATAAAAGTTCTCGGAACGCGATGAAAATCAACGGAGAATTTTTCTAGAAAATATGAAAAATACTGGAACAAAAATCTACCGGAGAGGAGTCCCGTGGGCCCCACGAGGGTGGGGGTGCGCCCACCCCCCTAAGCGTGCCCCTGTGCCTCGTGGACTTCTTGTGGGGCCCCTGACTTGTTCTCAATGCCAACCTCTGCTATAAATGCCCAAACCTCCAGAAAATAACCTAGATCGGAAGTTCCGTCGTTGCAAGCCTCTGTAGCCACGAGAAATCAATCTAGGCCCACCTGCCGGAGGGGGCCATCATCACCATGAAGGCCAAGGACCAGAGGGAGAACCTCTCCCCATCTAGGGGGAGGCCATGGAGGAGGAAGCACAAGGGGGAGAACCTCTCCTCCTCTCTCTCGATGGCGCCGGAGTGCCATCGGGAGGGGAATCATCGCCGCGGTGATCGTCTTCATCAACATCACCATCCTCATCTCTTTTACGCGGTCCACTCTCCCGCACCCCGCTGTAATCCCTACTTGAACATGGTGCTTTATGCCACATATTATGATCCAATGATGTGTTTCCATCCTATGATGTTTTGAGTAGATATCCTTTGTCTTTGGGTTGATTGATGATCTAGATTGGTATGAGTTGTATGTTTTTTTTGTTGTCCTATTATGCCCTCAGTGTCGCGCAAGTGTGAGGGATTCCAGCTGTAGGGTGTTGCAATACGTTCATGATTCGCTTATAGTGGGTTTCTTGAGTGAGAGAAGCATAAACCCGAGTAAGGGGATTGTTGCGTATGGGATAAAGGGGACTTGATGCTTTAATGCTATGGTTGGGTTTTACCTTAATGATCTTTAGTAGTTGTGGATGCTTACTAGAGTTCCAATCATAAGTGCATATGATCCAAGAAGAGAAAGTATGTTAGCTTATGCCTCTCCCTCATATGAAATTGCAATAACGACTATCGGTCTTGTTAACAATTGCCTAGGACAGTTCCGCACACCGACCCATCATTATTCCACACTCGCTATTTATAATATTTAGTAATATATTCTAACTTTATGATAGCAGCACCTACTTTTATATTTTAGCTCTCTGATATCATGCAAAGTTATCCTCTTCATACCCACAACGTAGTTTTATTTCTCATTTCTAGTTGGAAGCAAACGTTCGGTATACGTAGAGTCGTATCAGTGGCAGATAGGGCTTGAGAGAATATTGATCTTACCTTTAGCTCCTTGTGGGTTCGACACTCCATACTTATCACTTCCACCTTTGTGAATTTCTACGATGATTCCCTGCACTTGGGGATTATCAAGCTCTTTTCAGGTGCCGTTGCCGGGGAGCAATAGCGTGGGGTTGATATTCTTGTGTATGCTTGTTTGCTTTCTTCACTAAGTAGATTTTGTTTTTCCTTTTTTGTTTCTATTTATTTGTGGGTGAAACATGCAAAAAAAATTAAAGAATGAAAATACAAAAAGAATTTACTTGCCTCTCATGCCTAAAAAGTTTTTCAATAAGAGAAGTGATTGGAAGATTATGCATTGAACAGGTTAGGGTCGACCTTGAGCACTTGTGTTCATGCTCATGGAAACAATGTAAAAAAAATCATGGAAGCTTCTCTAAAAATAATTATCCCCTTGTATATATCCATTGTATTATGAAAATAATGTGCCAAGCTTCGGTTTTAGGATGATTAGATTGCTTGTTTACTATGTACAGTACAAAAATAGAAACTTTTGCTATAGCGTGTGATTTTGCATTTTTTACTGGAAAGTAAAATTGGTCTGAAACTTTTTGCACATTACTTCTGTACAAAAAATTTAAATTGTCATTTTTTTAGAATTTTTTGGAATTACAGAAGTATACTAAACTTCCAGATTGCTACAAACTGTCCTGTTTTTGACAAATTCTGTTTTCTATGTGTTGTTCACTTACTTTGATGAATCTATGGGTAGTATCGGGGGGTATGAACCATGGTGAAGTTGGAATACAGTAGATATAGTTCTAATACGAAATTGGAATGATTTTGCAACAGTACCTAAAGGTAGTAATTTGCTTTATTATACTAACAGATCTCACAAAGTTCTTGTTAAAGTTTTGTGTGGATGAAGTGTTCGAAGATCAAGGAGTTACCGATGTGAGCAGAATAAAGAGAGGCGAGAGCTCAAGCTTGGGGATGCCCAAGGCATCCCAAGTAAATATTCTAGGATACTCAAGCATCTAAGCTTGGGGATGCCCCGGTTGGCATCCCATCTTTCTTCTTCAACAATTATTAGTATACCTCGGTATTTTTTTGTTCACATGATTTGTGTCCTTTGTGTTTTTTTTTGCTTTTCCTTTAAGAACAATGCTAGTATGAGATAGCCCTTCATTGATTTATAGAATGCTTCATGTGCTTCACTTATATCTTTTAAGTATGATCTTATAGAATTGCTCTTTGTGCTTCACTTAAATCTTTTGAGTATGGTTTTATAGAATGCTTGGGGTGCTTCACTTATATATTTTGAGCTTGGATATTGGTTAGTCTATATTAATTGTAGAATGCTCCATGAACTTCACTTATATCTTTTGTAGTATGAATAATACTATCATCTAAAGTGGATTTAGAAGAAGTTTGCTCCCACTATTCCGAATGAGGAGAATTTTGCTCATGTGGAGAGTAGTAAAATTTCTATGCTTGTAGATCGTGAACAGAATGATTTATGTGATGGTTACATTGTTGAACTCATTCATGATGCTACTGAAAATTATTATGAGGGAGGAATACATGCTTGTAGGAGTTGCAATAATATCAAGTTTCCTCTCTATGTGCTTAAAGTTTTGAAGTTATGCTTGTTTTGCCTTCCTATGCTAGTTGATTCTTGTTCCCATAAATTGTGTGCTCACAAAATCCCTAGGCATACAAAGTGGGTTAGGTTTAAATGTGCTAGTCATATTCTTCATGATGCTCTCTTTATGTTTCAATTCTTATCTTTTATGTGAGCATCATTGAAATCACCATGCCTAACTAAAAGGCATTAAAGGAAAGCGCTTTGGGAGACAACCCAGTATTTACCCTTACTATTTTGTGTGTTTTCATGATTAAGCTATTGTAGTAATCATGTATTATAGCTTTTGTTTCAATAAAGTGCCAAGGAAGACCTTTGGGAAGACTTAGGTGAAAGTTAATGTGATCATGCTGTTAAAAATAGAAACTTTGCGCTCACGAGATTAGCTGTCATTTTTTACAGAAGAGTGTGATTGAGTTGATTATTTTTTCAGCAGATTAATAGACAAATTCCTCACGTCCACTAATTTATTTCATGATTTCTGGAGTAGCAGAAGTATGGTTTCTGTTCAGATCATTACAGACTGTTCTGTTCTGACAGATTCTGTTTTCATTGCATAGTTTGCTTGTTTTCTAGTTTCTATGGCTTATATTTCTCAATATAAATCGTAGAAATGATATGGTACAGTAGGCATTGTGTGAGAACAATTATGAACCTTGTCTTTGACAGTACCAAAGTGAGTGGTTTACTCTTTATCATACTAACCTATCTCACGAAGTTCTGTTAAGTTTGGTGTGATTGAAGTTTTCAAGCTTTGGGTGAGATATCGATATGAGGAGAATAAGGAGTGGAAAGACCCTAAGCTTGGGGATGCCCAAGGCACACCAAGGTAATATTCAAGGAAGACTCAAGCGCCTAAGCTTGGGTATGCCCCGGAAGGCATCCCCTCTTTCGTCTTCAAAACTATCGGTATACCCTACTCGGAGCTATATTTTATTCATCACATGATATGTGTTTTGCTTGGAGCGTATTTAAAATTTTACTTGTTGTTGGAATGAAATCATTGGATATGAAATCTTTAGTGAAAAAAAAATCCTCCCATGGCTAGCTAATTATTTGACTACTCAATGTTCTTCACTTATATCTTTTTGGAGTAGTTTCTCATTTACTCATGTTCTTCATGTATATCGTATGAGTAAATGGTTGAATGAATTGAATATCATAAATCTGAATTTATATACGTTTCATATGCTTATAACATGGGGAGTAATGACTTCACACATAATAAGTATAGGTAGTAAACTCATTGAAAGTTAGCAAACACAGAATTGGTCACTTGAACAATTCATGAAAGAATATTGAAGGAAGAGAGATTTCACATATAAATATATTATCTTGGACATCTTTTGCAATTGTGAGCACTCATTAAAATATGACATGCTAAAAGGTTGATGTTGGACAAGGAAGACAACTTAATGTGTTATGTTTTCCTATATCCAAAACGTTATATTGTCTTGGATCATCCAACGTGTTGAGCTTGCCTTTCCCTCTCATGCTAGCCAAATTCTTTGCACCAAGTAGAGATACTACGTGTGCTTCCAAAAATTCCTTAAATCAGTTTTGCCATGAGAGTCCATCATACCTACCTATGGATTGAGTAAGATCCTTCAAGTAAGTTGTCATCGGTGCATGCAATCAAAATTGCTCTCTAAATATGTATGATCTATTAGTGCGAAGAAAATAAGCTTTATACGAACTTGTGATAAGGAAGAAATAAAAGCGACGGACTGCATAATAAAGGTCTTTAACACAAGAGGCAATATAAAGTGACGTTCTTTTGCATTAAGATTTTGTGCATTCAACCATAAAAGCGCATGAGAACCTCTGCTTCCCTCTGCGAAGGGCCTATCTTTTACTTTTACCTTCTACCCTTATACAAGAGTCACGATGATCATCACCTTTCCTTTTTGCACCTTTTCCTTTGGCAAGCACTTTGTGTTGGAGCGATCCGGATATATATATATATATCCACTTGGATGTAGGTTTTCATAAATTATTATTGTTGACATTACCCTTGAGGTAAAATGTTGGGAGGCGAAACTATAAGCCCCTATATTCCCTGTGTCCGATTAAAACTTTGAACCCATTAATATCACATGAGTATTAGCAATTGTGAAAGATTACATGATAGTTGAGTATGTGGGGTTTGCTGAATCAAAGCTCTTACATAGAATCTTCCCAAAAATAAGATGAATTGCAATTGTTTGATGATTAAGAGCACGATTTGTTAGTTCTCAAAAAAGTTTATGATCTATACTTTAACATGTGAATAGCTTGTTACTTGATCATGAGAAGTTTTATGAGTTGAGCTACTGTTATGATATATAATGATGCTAGAAAAAGTGATTGGAACTATCATTGATCAAACTTATGCACTTGCTAGCATTCACACTTCATAAATTATTTCTTTTATTCATTTACCTACTCGAGGACGAGCAGGAATTAAGCTTGGGGATGCTGATACGTCTCCAACGTATCTATAATTTATGAAGTATTCATGCCATGTTTACAATAGTTTTATATGATTTTTGTATGATTTGATTAGAACCAACCCGGACTGACGCCGTTTTCAGCAGAACTACTATGGTGTTGTTTTTGTGCAGAAATAAAGGTTCTCAGAACGCGATGAAAATCAACGAAGAATTTTTCTGGAAAATATAAAAAATACTGGAACAAAATATACCGGAAGGGAGTATCATGGGCCCCACGAGGGTGGGGGCGAGCCCACCCGCCCTGGGCGCGCCCTTGTGCCTCATGGACTTCCCGTGGGGCCCCCTGACTTGTTCTCGACGCCAACCTCTCCTATAAATGCCCAAACCTCCAGAAAACAACCTAGATCGGAAGTTCTGCCGCCGCAAGCCTCTATAGATACGAGAAATCAATCTAGGCCCTCTCTGGCACCCTGTCAAAGGGGCCATCATCACCGGAAGCTATGGAGGAGGATCCCGGAGGGGCCATCATCACCATGAAGGCCAAGGACCAGAGGGAGAACCTCTCCCCATCCAGGGGGCCATGGAGGAGGAAGCACAAGGGGGAGAACCTCTCCTCCTCTCTCTCGGTGGCACCGGAGTGCCATCGGGAGGGGAATCATTGATAACCCACAAGTATAGGGGATCGCAACAGTTTTCGAGGGTAGAGTATTCAACCCAAATTTATTGATTCGACACAAGGGGAGCCAAAGAATATTCTCAAGTATTAGCAGTTGCGTTGTCAATTCAACCACACCTGGAAACTTAATATCTGCAGCAAAGTGTTTAGTAGCAAAGTAATATGATAGTAGTGGTAACGGTAGAAAAAGTAATATTTTTGGTTTTATAGTGATTGTAACAGTAGCAACAGAAAAGTAAATAAGCGAAGAACAATATAGGAAAAGCTCATAGGCATTGGATCGGTGATGGAGAATTATGCCGGATGCGATTGGTCATGTAACAGTCATAACATAGGGTGACACAGAACTAGCTCCAGTTCATCAATGTAATGTAGGCATGTATTCTGAATATAGTCATACGTGCTTATGGAAAAAAACTTGCATGACATCTTTTGTCCTACCCTCCCGTGGTAGCGGGGTCCTATTGGAAACTAAGGGATATTAAGGCCTCCATTTAATAGAGTACCAGATCAAAGCATTAACACATAGTGAATACATGAACTCCTCAAACTACGGTCATCAACGGTAAGTATCCTGATTATTGTCACTTCGGGGTTAACGGATCATAACACATAATAGGTGACTATAGACTTGCAAGATAGGATCAAGAACTCTCATATATTGATGAAAACATAATAGGTTCAGATCTGAAATCATGGCACTCAGGCCCTAGTGACAAGCATTAAGCATAGCAAAGTCATAGCAAGATCAATCTCAGAACATAGTGGATACTAGGGATCAAACCCTAACAAAACTAACTCGATTACATGATAAATCTCATCCAACCCATCACCATCCAGCAAGCCTACGATGGAATTACTCACGCACGGCGGTGAGCATCATGAAATTGGTGATGGAGGAAGGTTGATGATGACGATGGTGATGGATTCCCCTCTTCGGAGCCCCGAACGGACTCCAGATCAGCCCTCCTGAGAGAGTTTAGGGCTTGGCGGCGGCTCCGTATCGTAAAACATGATGAATCCTTCTCTTTGATTTTTTCTCCTTGAAAGTGAATATATGGAGTCAAGGTTGAGGTCGGTGGAGCATCAGGGGGCTCACGAGGCAGGGGGCGCGCCCAGGAGGGTAGGGCACGCCCCCACCCTCGTGGACAGGGTGTGGGCCCCCTGACGTGGATCTCTCTTCCAGTATTTTTTATATATTCCAAAAATAATCTTTGTTTATTTTCAGGTCATTCCGAGAACTTTTATTTCTGCACAAAAATAACACCATGGCAATTCTGCTGAAAACATCGTCAGTCCGGGTTAATTCCATTCAAATCATGCAAGTTAGAGTCCAAAACAAGGGCAAAAGTGTTTGGAAAAGTAGATACGACGGAGACGTATCAACTCCCCCAAGCTTAAACCTTTGCTTGTCCTCAAGCAATTCAGTTGATAAACTGAAAGTGATAAAGAAAAACTTTTACAAACTCTATTTGCTCTTATTGTTGTAAATATGTAAAGCCAGCATTCAAGTTTTCAGCAAAGATTATGAACTAACCATATTCACAATAACATTTAGGTCTCATGTTTACTCATATCAATGGCATGATTAGCTAGCGAGCAATAATAACAAATCTCGGATGACAACACTTTCTCAAAACAATCATGATATGATATGACAAGATGGTATCTCGCTAGCCCTTTCTGAGACCACAAAACATAAATGCAGAGCACCTTTAAAGATCAAGGACTGACTAGACATTATAATTCATGGTAAAAGAGATCCAGTCAAGTCATACTCAATGTAAACTAACAGAAATGGATGCAAATGACAGTGGTGCTCTCCAACTGGTGCTTTTTAATAAAAGGTTGATGACTCGGCGTAAAAGTAAATAGATAGTCCCTTCGCAGAGGGAAGCAGGGATTTGTAGAGGTGCCAGAGCTCGGTTTTGAAATAGATATGAATGAAATTTTGAGCGGTATACTTTCATTGTCAACATAACAACCAAGACATCTCGATATCTTCCATGCTACACACATTATAGGCGGTTCCCAAACAGAATGGTAAAGTTTATACTCCCCCTCCACCAACAAGCATCAATCCATGGCTTGCTCTAAACAACGAGTGCCTCCAACTAACAAGAGTCTCGGGGGAGTTTTGTTTGCAGTTATTTTGATTTGATTTGCATAGAGCATGGGACTAGGCATCCCGGTGACCGGCCATTTTCTCGTGAGTGAGGGGCGGAGTCCACTCCTTTTGAGAATAACCCGCCTAGCATGGAAGATACAGATAGCCCTAGTTGATACATGAGCTATTCGAGCATACACAACAGAATGTTTATTTGAAGGTTTAGAGTTTGGCGCATACAAATTTACTTGGAATGGCAGGTAGATACCGTATATAGGTAGGTATGGTGGACTCATATGGAATAACTTTGGGGTTTATGGAATTGGATGGACAAGCAGTATTCCCGCTTAGTACAAGTGAAGGCTAGAAAAAGACTGGGAAGCGACCAGCTAGAGAGCGACAACAGTCATGAACATGCATTAAAATTAATCAACACTGAATACAAGCATGAGTAGGATATAATGCACCATGAACATAAATATCGTAGAGGCTATGTTGCTTTTGTTTCAACTACATGTGTGAACATGTGCCAAGTCAAGCCACTCGAATCGTTCAAAAGAGGATACCACCCTATCATACCACATCACAACCATTTTAATAGCATGTTGGCATGCAATGTAAACCATTATAAGCTCCTAGCTAATTAAGCATGGCATAAGCAACTACAATCTCTATTTGTCATTGCAAACATGTTTATTTCATAATAGGCTGAATCAGGAACGATGGACTAATCATATTTATAAAAACAAGAGAGGTCAAGTTCATACCAGCTTTTCTCATCTCAATAAGTTCATCATATAATCATCATTATTGCCTTTCACTTGCACGACCGAATAGTGTGGATAATAATAATAGTGCACGTGCATTGGACTAAGCTGGAATCTGCAAGCATTCAATTCAAGAGAGAAGACAAGGTAATATGGGCTCTTTGTTAGATCAACAATAATGCATATAAGAGCCACTCAGCATTTTCATTATGGTCTTCTCCTCTCGACCCCTAAAGGAAAGAAAAGAAACAAAACTATTTACACGGGAAAGCTCCCAACAAGCAAAAGAAGAACGAGAAATCTTTTTGGGTTTTCTTTTAATTACTACTACTACAGGCATGGAAAGTAAACTAACTAAAATCTACAACTAATTTTTTTGGTTTTTCTTAAGGTTTTTCAAACACACAAGAAGAAAACAAGAAAATGGAAATAAACTAGCATGGATGATACAATGAAAAAGTATGAGCACCGACAACTAGCATGAGTGTGTGAACAGGAATGTAATGTCGGTGAGAAATACATACTCCCCCAAGCTTAGGCTTTTGGCCTAAGTTGGTCTATGGCCACGGTTGGCCTGGCGGATATACAAAGTTATAGTTGGGGTCGTACTGAGAAGGATCCCCCTGGTGCCACTGGTTGGCAATCTCCTCCGGATTCCACTGATAAACAGACTGCCGGTGAGGATCAAATTGTGGTTCGGGCTCTGGCTCTATAGCTAGTGTGGGGTTTCGGCAGGCGTGAATGGCCTCCGGCGGAACAAGGTACTTGCCTGCAGATAAGTCAAACAAGGAAGGAGCAGGCAAAGTAATAGTCTCAGGGTGATTTTTATCAAATATCAGCTTGTACTTAAGCATCTTTTCCTTATTCTTAACGATAAAATCATGTGCTACCATACTCTTATAGTCTAGAAAAACAGGAGGCGACAACTTCTCTTCCTTCTCATAATGTCTAATAGGTATGTTAAAATGTGCAGCGAGGCACGAGGCGAAGATACCTCCCAAGATGGGGCCCTTAGTACGGTTAATATTTAACCTCTTTGCAACAATAGCGCCCATACTAAAGGTGTCATCACGGAACAAGGCATGGCACAAAATAACAATATCAGGGGCACTAAGGTTGCCACAGTTTCCGCGACCAATTAAGCATCTACTAGCAAATATTGCGAAGTAACGTAAAACAGGAAAATGTATGCTAGTAATTCTTGCATCAGAAACTTTCCTCGTTTCCCCTACAGCAATTGTATCAATAAACCCTTCCACATCGTCATGGTGTGGTTCCTCTACACTGCCCTCAAAAGGGATCAAACAAACTCAACAAAAATCATGAAGTGACATCTCCTTATGCTCATCATATAAATAAAATTCCACCGTAGGTGGTGAGCTCCTAGCATGGAAATGAAAGTTTTGCACAAAGATATTGGTGAGTAAGAGATACTATTCGCGTTGGTCGTGGCGGAAGGCGGTGAGGCCTGCATTCTCAGCCAATTCATACAAATCATCATAAATCCCGGCTACTCTCAAGAAATCATCACAAGGCCATTCACACGGCCGAACCTCCGTGGTGCGAGGGAGGTTATACTTGGGCTTCTTGTTCTCTTCACTTTGTTTATCCTTAGAGCTTCGGCTCGATGAGCCCCTCAAAAATCTCTTCATCTTTTTCTGAAAATTTCTGAAATTTTAGTAACTTCAAAATAAAAAGTGAACCAAACTCAACAAAATTGATAGCAACTACTCCTACAAGTGCCTAAAGGCAATATCATGCATTAAAACTACTGTTGACCATATAAATTTGACATGCAAGCTCAAGAACAGGGTCACCTAAGCAGCAAAAATTTGCAATGAATAAAGCACTAGAACAAAAACTAATTGGACCATTGGAGGAGTCACATACCAAAGAACAATCCCCCAAAGCAGTTTTGTGAATGGAGCTTTGAGCAAGGAGATCGAAAATGGCAGCAAGATAAGCAAGAACTCGGGTTTTGAGCTGGTTGGTGATTTTTTTGGGAGGAAGGAGTGTGTGGTTGTGACGCCCGGGTAATTAAGCTACAGTAATCCCCACTAATGATGCCACATCACCTCGGTTACTGTTGACGAATCTCGCGTTAGTTCAAATCCGATTCAAAATTCAAATTCAAAATAAAGTCAAAAAATAAAAGTTTTCAAATATTAAAACTAAAGTGTTCGGGTGGTTCCAACTAATTCATAAGTAATTATGGTGGAGGAACCACACTTTTATAAAACGCATAAATACTCTAAAATGTTTTGAATAGTAGCAAAACAATTAGTTGAATTCCTTTTACAATAAATAAAATATTAAACTATTTTATTTAGTTACCCAAATTAATGTGGCAGTAGTATGTATTAGCAATACCAATTTAGGAACCATTGGTGTATTTTGTAAAACTAAAATAAAAGAAAACTAGTCATAAAGCAGAAAAGAAAAGTAAAAGGAAAAAAAGTAAAAACAAAAGAAAAGGAGAGAGAGACCACCCCCCCCCCGCTGGGCCACG